>NC_081413.1:741973496-742286996 GCF_030272615.1 Cryptomeria japonica
CCCTTAACCAATTGCCTTTATCATATAGATCGTCCCCAATTCTTAAACAAGGGTTTTTTGGTACCAATTCTTTAGCTTTGGCCCTGACATTGGTAGACATAGTTAGTTTTTCCAAAAATTCATCACATATATTCCTATCTTGGTAATTTACCTTCCCTGTGAAATCCCTTCTTGGCGCCATCCTGTTAATGCAATTATCAATTGAGATTTACACAAAATTTTAATGAGGCAATTCACATAATAACAATGATTTTCATACTGCAACTTAGCAAGAAGAACATAAAAACTTGTCGAAATGATGCTAACATTCAATTGATGTGGACCTTAATATGGCGGCTTGGCATTGAATTGAGAAGTTAATCCTACATGCTCTGGCAGTCACCTCAGAATTAAATTCACAAATCGAATCCAAAAATGAGCTCCAATAGATCACAAGCCTTCTGAGTTTTTCTCTGTTTCATTGTTTCTCCATTTCGCAGAGTTTAAAAACCCTACACCTTTCCTTCATGAAGCAACAATGATCGTCAGATCCTTGGAAACTTACACTGCCTTTACTCCTTTTGGTCCTTCTATATTAGTGACAGGCCCTACCTTCTTTTCACTACTTCGCGGACCTTAAACCTTGTGCACTTTTACCACACGAAACAACACCGACCATTAGATCATCATCTACTTGTTCAATCTTTACTTCCTATAGCGACCGCTAGTCTTCTTAACTAACTGTGCACAACCATGACATCTAATTATTTTTGCCACTTTGTGAAGGCTAAACTGTAGGCATCTTCAGGACGTGAAACAATGACAACCATTGGATCCACCTTGAGATGAACACCATTTAACATGCTTAGACCTTTAAAGTGGGCCCGCAACTCAGAGACCACTTGCTTTGTTTCATCACTGGCTAATAAATGTCACATGGCAGTCATCTATTCACTTAGATAATTCCATCGGGTTCCATTCTAAGGCCACCACGTGTTTTACTTTACCATTTTCAACATAACTACCGGCTAAATCAAGGTGGGCCCTCAACTACCCTTCAAAGCCACATGCATCTAACAAGCCACTGATTCTTTCCATAGAGCAACCCATCTGTCCTACCAAGTCATCCTCCATGTGACTGCCAAATCATTTTTCTATTTTGTGAACATTAATCTCTGTTTGATTTGAGGTTGCGAATCCACACGAGCCATCCGATTAACTTCTACTTAATCAGTCTTTAAAAACTACGACCTACTTGTCCATTGGGCCCACTGACCTTTTTGCTACTTCATGAACCTTAAATCTTAGGCAACTCTTCTTCACAAAGCAACGACCATCATTAGATCTTAGAAACCCGCTCATCTGTTACCCTTGTCGTGATCACCTTTCCCGAGCCCTCTACCTTTTCGCTACTTCGTGAAAGGTAAAACACATGCATCTTTCTACTGTGAATCAACGCCCATCATTGATATTCTCTGAACTAATCATCCTTTAACCAAAGGAACCACTTGCCTTTGGGACCTGCCAACTCTTTCACTACTTCGTGAAAGGTAAATCATGTGCATCTTGGGCTAGCGAAGCAACGTGAGCCGTTGGATCAAATACAAGATGCATTCCATTTAGCTAAAGAACAATCCCTTGGTCGGGCCTGCTTACCCTTTTCACTGCTTTGCATACAGTAAACTATAGGCATCTTCTCCCAGTGAACCAACACACACTGCAAGATGAACCTTGACTTGCACGATAGTTAAGGAGCCCATCAAAGATTAAAATCAAACATAGGAAAATGTGTAAAAATTGAAAATATTTTAAAGACCGCCTAGGGAAAAAAACCAATGGGGGGACACTTTTCATGATAGACCGACCCTTCCTTAAGTGGAAAAAGTAATGCAGAAATAGAACGCGAGTTTTTTTTAACACAAGAAGGGTTAAAACTTTCAAAACCTTAAACCCTCTTTTGACCCAGGAAAAATAGGGGCAATAGGGCCATGCCAAACACATTTTTTCAGATTTTTTAGCCGACTATGGGATAAGAATACCCAATTTTCAAAACAGTGATAACACCATCTTCATCAATCAGGTCTCCATCAATAGTTTTCTTATTTAAAAATATGGAAATCCCACCAGACACTCCATTAGAACTACTACCACATACACCCCAAGTTTAAAGAATTTAAATTTTTCAACTATTTCCTTAGTCATTTTAGTTTCTTGAACCAGGATAATGTCCGGCTTATGATCTCTAATAAAATTCCTGAGCACATCCTACTTATGGAGACCATTTAGGCCTCTAATGTTCCAAGGGATTACCTTCATTTAGAAACCTGGGAGCAGGATTCCTGAATGGTTTGTTGCCTTCCATCATCTATATTGTGTTTTCTCTCTTGGTCCCTGTGCCACTTCATAGTTTTGCACCCCTGTGGAGATTTGGAAAGACTAATATCCGCCTTAGACCTAGTTCTAGTTTTAACCCCATTAGTACACCTTGTTTTCTTGTTTTTCTTTTTTCCCACTTCTATTAAATCTTCATCTTCTTCATCTTTATATGCAGACTTCTTACTATTCCAAGGTTCTCCTTTTCACTAAGATGAGGTGGGCAAATCAGTCCCAAAACACTAGAATAGAGAGTTAAGGTTAACCTGGGGCGATCTAAATTGGGTCTTTTCTTCAAAGATTACATCTGGAACTTTAGAGTCCTTTGAACATACTTTATTACATTCTTGTTTTGTATCTTTTGGAATATTATATTGTGATTCATTTGTGTCTCCAATCTCATCGTCTTCAAGAATTTCTTCTATAATTACATTTTCTTCTTCTTGAATCTGTAAACCTTCAAAGTCATTGCTTGTTTTAACTTCAAATACATTCTCTTCATCCTTTGTTATTTCCTTTTGAGAAATATCCTTGGAAGGACTAGCTTTCCTTTCATCCCTTCTTATATCTTTTGAGTTACTAGCGAGTCTGGTTCCTCCTTCTGATCTACCCTCCTCATTTTTGTTCAACTTATCTTTCCAGATTTGTTTGACATGATTATTGTTCTTCTCAGCATTCTTTGGGTTAATAGGACAATCCTTTGCCCAATGTCGATCTTTCTTACATGAAAAGTACATGAAAGGGAGGGATTCAAACTCTATGACTTGTTCCCACTTACCTAGCTTGGAATTTATTTTGATAGAGCTAGGAAGATCTGTGTTTTATGAGATATTAACACATATCCTCGCATACACTAGTCTCTTTCACATTGTTGTCATAGAGTCTATAGCCACAAGATCCCTGAAGGATTTAGCAATGCCTGAGAACACGTCCTCCAACCAAAATTCAAGTGGCAAACCAGGAAGCTGCACCCAGACCAGAGTAGATTCAAAAAAGGAATCATTGAGCTCCATTTTTTGAGACCATTTTCCTAAAGATAAAGAAGACTTCCCAAACATCTAGGGTCCTCCACTCAAAGCCATTTCCAAGTCTTCACCATAGGAGAAGCAAAAGAAAAAAAAACCCTTGATAGGGCTGAAACATCAACCTGTCCTATCACCCTCCATTTTCTCTTCACAAAATACCTAACAACTTCAATATTAGGTCTGGGTCCAACAAATTTCCCCACAAGAGAAAATGCCATTAGAGAAATACTGTGATCTATGACCACATCTGGTACTGCAATAGCTAATCTTCCTACCTTTCTATCACAAATATCTTCTATAGAGGGAAAGGTAGATTTACCAATAGGCTTGTTTGCAAATAAATTGTTCCAGGGTTTGACCACCTTGTCTTCAACCATCTTTTCCAGCTCAACGTTCAAGATCTCGTGACCTAATGGTGCAGGAGCACCTCATCCCTTAAAGGTCCCATATGCGGGGCATGATTTATTTTGTTTTTTTTTTGTTAAAATAAGGTCTATTTAGACCCAACACGATGTAATAAGGCCAATAGTTCCAATAAAATGTAAAGGTTGAGTCGATTGAGTCATATGTCCTAGAAATTGTCAAATTGCTCACATAGGGCCTAGTGGTCAAAACAAGTCAAAATGACAATATCAAGGTTGTGGGGAGTATTTTGTGTCATTTTTAATGTTAGAACATGTTATTTAACCTATTTGGGGTATTGGATGATCAAGAAGTACAATAAACCAAAATTTGTCAAAAAGCAAGAAACGATGTCAATGCAACTTTTCAAAGTTGCTTGACAACATTTGCAAAAAGGTTAATTTTGGGTGGTTATAGTTGGTTGGTTGGTTGGTTGGGAATCCTTATAATTCTATAAATATGGTGAAAACACTCCTCAAAATATGATTCTTGAAATTGAAGTTTTTGGCAATAATAGTAAGTGGTTACCTTGCACATTCTGTGTTTTTCCTGAACTTTCCTCACATTCAGTCTGCAATTTGTTAGTTTTCACCATTTCTATGCATTGAAGGTTCATTAACATGGTTTGAAGGTTTAAGAATAGTAAATTACCTTTCATTTCCTTTAGGTTTTATGTCATTTGGTATTGTTTTGGCAAAGATACAATAAGTTCTCTCAAAATTGTCAAAACCCGGAACTGAGGCAAACCAAGACAAAGATAATGCTATATATTTTTGTTCCTGGTTGATCAAGCCACACAAATTGGTGAAAACATGTAATATTATGTAAATTATCATTCCATTATTGTTGCAGGGTTCCATGATAGTTTTTGCACATGGTTTGAGGAATGAAGGTGACTGAAAACTTGCCTTAGGAAGGTTTGACTGTCACAAGAAAAATACAGTCCTGATACGAGGTCGATATCTCAAAACTTAACTATTTGATCTTTCTAATTTTTTGATATGTTCTTCATACCCTAATTTTATAGAGTCCCACTAGAGGGATATGCAAAATATGTCCAATGGAAAAAGGTATTCATCTCTGAGTGAGCGTGTGTCAAAGAGGCCAGTAAGTTCTTGTTTAATAGTAACCTTTTGTACATGTTGAGGGTTGGATCAGAGTACATGGTGTTTGGTAATTAATGGTTGGTATGAGTTTTGAGAGGGTATGTGGAAGTGTCAAGGCTCTGTATGAAGTGATGGTATCCTTCAAACAAACTTATACTCCCTTTGGTTTATGACTACCCTCAATGCCAAGAAACCTATCCTAGTTGGTCTGGAAGGTATGATTGTGTTCATAGGCAAGAAGCAATACATGTGGAGTTTTATAAAAGATTATGCAAAACCTTCATAAGGGAAAGTGATTAATCATTGTGAAACCTCAACAATGTGAGGTAGATTCCTAAAAGGTGTAGGGATTGTGTGTGGGTGTGGATGCTCTGCATCAGATTGGTATCAGAGCAACGGAGTAGTTCTTATTGAAGGTTGAAGGGAGTGAGACAAAATGCCTCCAAAGAATGCAGGTACAGCAAGGGAGATCCAATAATTGAAGGATAAGAACACAAGGTTACAAGAGTCCTATAATGACCTCTTAGCAAGGCTTGAAGCCTTGGAGACTAGTCAGAGAATAAATGTTGATGTAGGGGATGTTAGTGAAGAAGAGGAAGGAGATGAAGAGTTCCATGAGGCAAATGAAGAAACTAAAGAGAAGATAGACCCTAAAGAACAAAGAACACTCAGACTTCTTAAGTCAGTAAAAGGAGACAAGTACAAGGTAAGGGGTGATATACCAATGTATGATGGTAGTTTGAAAGAGGAAGAACTTTTGGACTGGATAGTAGCAATGGATGCTTATTTTGATTGAGAAGGTGTACCTGATGAACAAAAGGTCAAATTGGCAAAGACAAAACTCAAGGGACATGCACTCCTATGGTGGGATCATGAAGAAACTGATAGAAGAAAGAGAGGAAAGACCAAGTTTACTTCTTGGGATCGGATGGTGGCTAAACTAAAAGGTAATTTCCTTCCTAAAGACTATGAAATTCAATTGTATAAGATATTGCAAGGGTTAAGGCAAAAGGAACAAGATGTTAAGGCATATACTGATGAATTTTTAAAGTTGAGTATAAGGTTTGGTAGAGAACAAGATTAAGTTGTTAAAGTTGCTAGATACCTAGGAGGTTTGAGATTTAATATTCAAGATGAGTTGGTTGTGGCTAACCCCAGTAATGTCAAGGAATGTTATCAATTAGCACTCAAGGTGGAAGAAAAGATGAAGAGAAGACAACATAAGGTTGCAAGAGGTAGAGGCAATAGCAATGGCAGGGGTAGAGGTACATTTTCTTCACATAAACTAGACAATGAGGAAGAAGGTGATAAAGGTAAAGAGCAGTCATTTTCTGATTTTAAAAGTGGTTTTGGTGGCAATAGAGGTAGATTTGGTAGGGGTTTTAATCAATTTTCAAGGAGACGTTACAACTATAATGAGTATGGGCATCCTTCTTTCAAATGTCCAGAGAAGGGAGCAGCAGAATCATCATCCTCTAGAAGGGTTGCATATGCTCAAGAGGAAGAGGTTAGGGATAGTCAAAAGGCAATTGTGTGTACTGGAGAAGTTGGTGAGTGTTTGATGATGAAGAAGTCCCTGTTGAAGACATCAACATGACATGAACCCATTCAGAGGAGAAATCTCTTTAGGACAAAGTGTAAGTGCAAAGGTAAAGTTTGTACTTTGGTTGTTGATTCATGTTCAAGTCATAATATGGTTTCAAATGAAATGGTCGATAAATTGCAATTAGAGAGGGTACCTCATAAGAATCCATATAAATTATCTTGGGTTAATGATGATATTAGTTTGTTGGTTAAAGAGCGGGCAAGAGTTGATTTTCAGATTGGTGAATACAAGGAAAGTGTTCTATGTGATTTCTTACGCATGGAGTGTAGCCATATCTTACTTGGTAGACCATGGCAATATGATAACCATACACTCTACAATGGTAGGGAGAACACTTATACTCTTGAGTAGAATGGAGTACAATATACATTGTTCCCCATGAGTGAGGATGTTAAGGGTAAAGGTAAGATTGTGATGTTTGGTAAGAAGCCATTGGTTCAAACCAAGGAAATTGAAACAAAACCTACACAAGAGAAGGTAGAACATAAGGATAGCGTAGAGGTAATGATTGGTTATATTTGATGTCCTACTAAACCCATTCATATTAGTACACCTATTATGAAAACTGATCCAAATCGGAGTGTTCTAGAGAAGCCACATGAACCAAGCCAACCAGTTCAAGTTTCTACACATGGATATATCGGTTGCCCACCAATGGGAAAGTTCTTTTTTGATCCTTATTGTATGAATTGGATTTTATGTTCTTATCCTTTTGTTTTTTCAGGATATCAAATGATTCAAGGTCCCTTTCATGATGGATACTCATGGGGCATGAGTTCTTTTCCAAGGGGAGTATGGTGCAGGAGCACCTCATCCCTTCAAGGGATCATATGTGGGGCATGATTTAGTTTGTTTTTGTTTTGTTCAAATAAGGTCTATTTAGACCCAAAATTATGTAATAAGGCCAATAGTACAAATAAAATGTAAAGGTTGAGTCAGTTGAGTCATATGTCCTAAAAATTGTCAAATTGCTCACATAGGGCCTAGTGGTCAAAACAAGTCAAAATGACAATATCAAGGTTGTGGGGAGTATTTTGTGTCATTTTTAATGTTATAAAATTTTATTTAACCTATTTGTGGTATTGGATGATCAAGAAGTACAATAAACCAAAATTTGTCAAAAAGCAAGAAATGATGTCAATGCAACTTTTCAAAGTTGCTTGACAACATTTGCAAAAAGGTTAGTTTTCGGTGGTTATAGTTGGTTGGTTGGTTGGGAATCCTTATAATTCTATAAATATGTTGAAAACACTCCTCAAAAGATGTAATTCTCAAAATTGAAGTTTTTGGCAATAATAGTAAGTGGTTTCCATGCACAATCTGTGTTTTTCCTGAACTTTCCTCACATTCAGTCTGCAATTTGTTAGTTTTCACCATTGCTATGCATTGAAGGTTCATTAAAATTGTTTGAGGGTTTAAGAATAGTAAATTAACTTTCATTTCCTTCAGGTTTCATGTCATTTGGTAGTGTTTTGGAAAAGATACAATAAGTTCTTTCAAAATTGTCAAAACCTGTAACTGAGGCAAACTGAGACAAAGATAATGCTATATCTTTTTGTTCCTAATTGATCAAGCCACAAAAATTGGTGGAAACATGTAATATTATGTAAATTATAATTCCATTATTGTTTCATAGTTCCATGATAATTTTTGCTCATGGTTTGAGACATGAAGGTGACTAAAAACTTGCCTCAGGAAGGTTTGACTGTCACAAGAAAAATAAACTCCTGATACGGGGTCGATATCTCAAAACTTAACCGTTGGAACTTTCTAAGTTTTTGATATGTTCTTCATACCCTATTTTTATAGAGTCCCACCAGGGGGATCTGAAAAATGTGTCCAATGGAAAAATGTATTCATCTCTAAGTGATCCTGTGTCAAAGAGGCCAATAAGTGCTTGTTTAACAGTAACCTTTTGTACATGTTGAGGGTTGGATCAGAGTACATGGTGTTTGGTAATTAATGGTTGGTATGTGTTTTGAGAGGGTGTGTGGAAGTTTCAAGGCTCTGTATAAAGTGATGGTATCCTTCAAACAAACTTATACTCCCTTTGGTTTATGACTGCCCCTCAATGCCAAGAAACCTATCCTAGTTGGTCTAGAAGGTATGATTGTGTTCATAGGCAAGAAGCAATACATGTGGAGTTTTATAAAAGATTATGGAAAACCTTTATAAGGGAAAGTGATTAATAATTGTGAAACCTCAACAATGTGAGGTAGATTCCTAAAAGGTGTAGGGATTGTGTGTGGGTGTGGATGCTCTGCATCAAATTGGTATCAGAGCAAGGGAGTAGTTATTATTGAAGGTTGAAGGGAGTGAGACAAGATGCCTCCAAAGAATGCAGTTACAACAAGGGAGATCCAAGAATTGAAGGAGAAGAACACAAGGTTACAAGAGTCCTATAATTCCCTCTTAGCAAGGCTTGAAGCCTTGGAGACTTGTCAAAGAAGAAATGTTGATGTAGGGGATGTTAGTGAAGAAGAGGAACTAGATGAAGAGTTCCATTAGGCAAAGGAAGAAATTGAAGAGTAGACAGACCCTGGAGAACAAAGAACACTCAGACTTCTTAAGGTAGTAAAAGGAGACAAGTACAAGGTAAGGGGTGATATACCAATGTATGATGGTAGTTTGAAAGAGGAAGAACTTTTGGATTGGATAGTAGCAATGGATGCTTATTTTGATGGAGAAGGCGTACCTGATGAACAAAAGGTCAGATTGGCAAAGAAAAAACTCAAGGGACATGCACTCCTATGGTGGGATCATGAAGAAGCTGATAGAAGAAAGAGAGGAAAGACCAAGGTTACTTCTTGGGATTGGATGGTGGCTAAACTAAAAGGTAATTTCCTTCCTAAAGACTATGAAATTCAATTGTATAATATATTGCAAGGGTTAAGGCAAAAGGAACAAGATGTTAAGGCATATACTGATGAATTTTTAAAGTTGAGTATAAGGTCTGGTAGAGAAGAAGATAAAGTTGTTAAAGTTTCTAGATACCTAGGAGGTTTGATATTTAATATTCAAGATGAGTTGGTTGTGGCTAACCCCAGTAATGTCAAGGAATGTTATCAATTAGCTCTCAAGGTGGAATAAAAGATGAAGAGAAGACAAGATAAGGTTGCAAGAGGTAGAGGCAATAGCAATGGCAGGGGTAGAGGTACATTTTCTTCACATAAACTAGACAATGAGGAAGAAGGTGATAAAGGTAAAGAGCAGTCATTTTTTGATTTTAGAGGTGATTTTGGTGGTAATAGAGGTAGATTTGGTAGGGGTTTTAACCAATTTTCAGGGAGATGTTACAACTGTAATGAGTATGGGCATCCTTCTTTCAAATGTCCTGAGAAGGGAGCAGCAACATCATCATCCTCTAGAAGGGTTGCATATGCTCAAGAGGAAGAGGTTAGGGATAGTCAAAAGGCAATTGTGTGTACTGGAGAAGTTGGTGAGTGTTTGATGATGAAGAAGTCCCTTTTGAAGACATCAACACAACATGAACCCATTCAAAGGAGAAATATCTTTAGGACAAAGTGTAAGTGCAAAGGTAAAGTTTGTACTTTGGTTGTTGATTCATGTTCAAGTCATAATATGGTTTCAAATGAAATGGTCGATAAATTGCAATTAGAGAGGGTACCTCATAAGAATCCATATAAAGTATCTTGGGTTAATGATGATATTAGTTTGTTGGTTAAAGAGGAGGCAAGAGTTGATTTTTAGATTGGTGAATACAAGGAAAGTGTTCTATGTGATGTTTTACGCATGGAGTGTAGCCATATCTTACTTGGTAGACCATGGCAATATGATAACTATACACTCTACAATGGTAGGGAAAACACTTATACTCTTGAGAAGAGTGGAGTACAATATACATTATTGCCCATAAGTGAGGATGTTAAGGGTAAAGGTAAGATTGTGATGTTTGGTAAGAAGACATTGGTTCAAGCCAAGGAAATTGAAACAGAACCTACACAAGAGAAGGTAGAAAACAAGGATAGCGTAAGGGTAATGATTGGTTCTATTTGGTGTCCTACTAAACCCATTTAGATCAGTACACCTATTCTTAAAACTGATCCAAATCATAGTGTTCTAGAGAAGCCACATGTACCAAGCCAATTGGTTCAAGTTTCTACACATGCATATACCGGTTTCCCACAAATGGGAAAGTTCTTTTCTGATCCTGATTGTGTGAATTGGATTGCAGGTTCTTATCCTTTTGTTGTTGTAGGATATCAGATGATTCAAGGTCCCTTTCATGATGGATACTCATGGGGCATGAGTTCTTTTCCAAGGGAAGTATGGTGCAAGTGCACCTCATCCCTTCAAGGCCCCATATGTGGGGCATAATTTAGTTTGTTTTTGTTTTGTTCAAATAAGGTCTATTTAGACCCAACATGATGTAATAAGGCCAATAGTGCAAATAAAATGTAATGGTTGAGTCAGTTGAGTCATATGTCCTAAAAATTGTCAAATTGCTCACATAGGGCCTAGTCGTCAAAATGACAATACCAAGGTTGTGGGGAGTATTTTGTGTCATTTTTAATGTTATAACATGTTATTTAACCTATTTGGGGTATTTGATGATCGAGAAGTACAATAAACCAAAATTTGTCAAAAAGCAAGAAATGATGTCAATGCAACTTTTCAAAGTTGCTTGACAACGTTTGCAAAAAGGTTAGTTTTCGGTGGTTATAGTTGGTTGGTTGGTTGGTAATCCTTATAATTCTATAAATATGGTGAAAACACTCCTCAAAAGATTTAATTCTCAAAATTGAAGTTTTTGGCAATAATAGTAAGTGGTTTCCTTGCACATTTTGTGTTTTTCCTGAACTTTCCTCATATCCAGTCTACAATTTGTTATTTTTCACCATTGCTATGAATTGAAGGTTCATTAACATGGTTTTAGGGTTTAAGAATAGTGAATTACCTTTCATTTCCTTCAGGTTTCATGTCATTTGGTAGTGTTTTGGAAAAGATACAATAAGTTCTCTCAAAATTGTCAAAACCTAGAAGTGAGGCAAACTGAGACAAAGATAATGCTATATCTTTTTGTTCCTGGTTGATCAAGCCACACAAATTGGTGAAAACATGTAATATTATGTAAATTATCATTCCATTATTGTTTCAGGGTTCCATGATAGGTTTTGCATGTGGTTTGAGGCATGAAGGTGACTGAAAACTTGCCTCAGAAAGGTTTGACTGTCACAAGAAAAATACAGTCCTGATACGGGGTCAATATCTCAAAACTTAACCATTGGATCTTTGTAATTTTGTGGTATGTTCTTCATATCCTAGTTCTCTAGAGTCCTACTAGAGGGATCTTCAAACTATGTCCAATGGAAAAAGGTATTCATCTCTGAGTGAGCGTGTGTCAAAGAGGTCGGTAAGTTCTTGTTTAACAATAACCTTTTGTACATGTTGAGGGTTGGATCAAAGTACATGGTGTTTGGTAATTAATGGTTGGTATGTGTTTTGAGAGGGTGTGTGGAAGTTTCAAGGCTCTATATAAAGTGATGGTATCCTTCAAACAAACTTATACTCCCTTTGGTTTATGACTGCCCGCAATGCCAAGAAACCTATCCTAGTTGGTCTAGAAGGTATGATTGTTTTCATAGGAAAGAAGAAATACATGTGGAGTTTTATAAAAGATTATGGAAAACCTTCATAAGGGAAAGTGATTAATCATTGTGAAACCTCAACAATGTGAGGTAGATTCCTAAAAGGTGTAGGGATTGTGTGTGGGTGTGGATGCTCTGCATCACCCAACTTTGAGGAATCTTCAACATTTTTAAAGTCAAGAGGAGGGTCCCGATGCCGTGGGTCCCCATCCTTTAGACCATCCTCATCATCCCCCATAGAACCCAAAGAGATAAGTTGTCCTTGAGGTGCAGAGGCAGCAGAACTAGAGGAACCAGCCACGATATTCCCTCCATTAATAGAATTCAAATTTCCCTCTAGTCATGCCATTTATTCTATTGTTGTATAATTTGGACATAGAGTTAATCAGTGTAGATCTAGAATAAATTCTATGAATTCAGAACAAAGGAATGTAAAATATTACAATTACAAGTATGCACATTTTGCTAACAAATGTGGGAATGTGAATGCTCTGGTGAAATCTTGTGAACTTAAGAAGAATAATTCTATGGTATGGAGAAAGAAAGAAATGGTTGATTTTGTTGCACCTGAGTTCGGTGTTAGTGCTTCTTCCTCTGGAATTGATCCAGTAGCTTTGGCTTAGGGGGAGCTTCAAAGAAAAATCTATTTGTCCCCCCTTCACGAAAAAGATGCATGTGGTGGCTTGTGTTGCTGGTATTGTTATTGTTATATGCTCTGGTGGATTGAGTATGTTGAAGTACAAAGTTTAGTTGACATCACTATGATAAGATATATTTTTTTGACAAAACCCTAGGCACATCTAATAAGTTAAATATCTAATTTTTCGATCATTTTTGCATTGTGCATTGAAGAATTCAAAGAGCCAAGCAATTGGAAAGAAAAAGGAGATTCATAGCGAAGTTTGCATAAAAATTATTTTTCACATCTTTTCTATATGGATTCTAAGAAGTTAGTTGCAGGTGAATCTAGCAGTAAGAATGTGTTGGTGCCCAAAACCACAGATTGGAAAACCCAAAACTTGTCAAATCCTCAAGCAGTCCAATCAGCCTTGGCCAACGAATAGTGATAGTCAAAAACTAAATCCCTCTGCACTTTAGGCTCCACTAAACCTAGGCAGGTGTACCTCACACTCTCAAGCACAAAAGAGATTATTTAAAGTGGATTTAAGCCTTTTAGCAAATTACAAACTGGCAAATTATTGTCTATAATTATGGTTTATTATGTTCTTTAACTGAATACTTTGAAAAGAAATGATTGTGAATGTATATTGAAAATGAGATTGCTTTCAAGACCTAAAAGACATATACATAGATCCGATCATATAGGATTTGGGAAGAATGTTTTTCTATCAAGGACCTTGAATTCATACAGATCAAAACCTTGAAAAATCAATAACAGACCAGTGCCTCTATCCAGGGATATATATGACACTTTGTGGATAGAATATCTTATCAACTCAAGAGACAAATTCTCATCAACTATGAAGGTTCAGTATGTGTTACACAAACAATAAGAACTCAATCTCTCACCTAATACAACAGCATGTGATTCACATCATAGAAAATATATAAACAGATTTATCAAGAGGACAAAGATAACTCATCAACACAAAAGTGTACACAATATTTGGAAAAAGAGACAGTGAACCTTGTATATTAATCTTCAAGAAATAATTGCATACATAAGCTGCACTTGTAAATACTTCATTACAAATTGCTTGCACAAAATGATACTTCTTCTTCCTATAGACTTCTCTAATACAAATGATATTCAATCCTTATAGTACTATGTTGTTCTTATGACTCCCCCCATATCTACATTTTTTAACCACTTATATATGTGGTTGAATGGGCACCATACCCCTTGGGGTGAAAAGTCACCATTTTACAATAAAATTAACAAAACCCTTTGAAATTAATATGCAAACTAGTTAGTCAATAACCTTTCTTTAAGCTATCTTTCGGTTTTTTGTTTGGTTGGCTTCTTTAAACTTCAGATACGAACTTGAAAAATTTGGTGGTGGTAGGAAACATCCACTGCTAAAATGGGTCTTCATCAGATTTGATATTTGCATACATTTTCATTCCAAGTCGACATCTTATTTCATGCAGGTCAAAATAATAGGCTTTTCAGCCTTCTTACGGTCTTCTAAATGGTCTATAGCCAAAAACACATTGTACAGATCTAATATTTTTATTGGAGCTTGGAAACTTGATTTTCTGAAATGGGTATTGCTTATATTTTTATTTTTCATTCATTTTAAATCTCTACTCATATCATCTTTTCTACAGATAAAAAACACTAGTCTTTCATGAGGTCCATTGGAATTAATTTATTCATGTCCTCCTTTACTCTAGTTGTTCAAATCATTAATCATTCATTATGTGTCATTTCTATGAAGTGACCACCATTTTTAATAGTAGGGTGCTTGAAATTATTTGGAAATTTGAAGCCCCAACAGTGGCTCTATCTGGGGATGTATGCCCCTTGCGGGCATAGCAAGATTCTAGTTTTCTTTGGTAGAGTAGACCATTGCCAATCACCTCACTTCTGTAGATTATGTTAAAACTACATCTGGTGGCCCCTAGGTCTGAAAAACATGAACACTCATTTTTCCTAGATCAAACACTTGGTTCTCATCATGCGAAAATATTCCAGTTTGGCACATATCATCAACCAATCCAATTTCATCATAAAGCTTATCAATTGTCATATTTTCATGTTTACCATTTATGTTGTAATATATTTTATTTTTGTCTTGATATTCCATGCTAAAATAATCACAACAAACTCCTTTTGTTTTCACCACACAGGGCATCAAACTTTTATAAATCGTTATATCATTTGATTTATAAAGTTTTATCTTTTGAGACTTTCTAATATTTTTAAAAATAACATTATCTCTCCTTACTTTATGGACACACTCCAAATCATCCCCGACATATTTCTTTTTACCCCTCCTTGAATTTACCATATAGGAAATCAAATTCCTCTTAACCATCATGCTTTTATCCTTATAAGGGTTTTTCCTTTGAAATACTCCTATATTTGGAAATACATCAATATTCATCCCTATTTTATAGTGTTTCTCCATTTCTCTTGAGAGATGTTGGCTTTCAACCTTTATTTCCTTGTTTTGATTAGGTGAAATCATACTAACAATATCAACATCAGAATTGGGAGAAAAAAAAAATTGTTACTCCCCTATGTGATTGATGTAAACCTAAAGTCAAAAATTGTACCTTTTGTTGGAGAGATAGATTATTTGGAAACTGTAATACCCTAAAATTGGTCATCTAAACCATGGGCCCCTAATCTCGACAACATCACCAAGGTCCTAACCAAAGGCAATTAAATCAATCTTGAGCACATTATTAATTCTTTAATCATCAAATGTCACATGGCAAGTCAATTACTCAGTATTAGTTAAATATTTATTTAATTAATTGAATCATTCCAAGAAAATCATTTTTTTGATCAATTATCCTATTTAATTTATTAAATATCCTAGCATATTTAATTAATTAATAAATTTGTCATTTAATCATGCAAAAAAAGGAATTAATTTATTGCAAAAGAGGAATTAATCACAAAGCAAGAGTTGAATTGAAAATAAAATAAAAAAATTTAATTGAAAGAGAAATCAAACTTGAGATATTATTTCTTTTTCTAAATTGAGATTAACTTGGAATCAGAAAAGCAATTAAATAGAATTATTGATTATTCTCTAAAATTGGAACTCAAAGCTTTTCAAAAATAAGTTCAGTTGCATTGAAAAGACTCTTTTCTTGAATAAATCAAAGAATTATCTATTTTTATCACAAATGCATGGAATTAATTAAATCCTATTTCCAATGCAACTTGAACTTATAATCTAAATGCATTTCAATTAAAGTATAATTGGAATCTATCTCAAGGTTAACTGAACCTGATTTCTCAATTATTTTCAATTAATCCCAAATTGAGCTTTTTCATCATCTCTGTTGTAATTCTTTATAAATTCATCTTTCAACTCTCATTCAATTAACCCTAGAGATTTTTTGAGAACACGCTTGAAGATTATTGTTATGCTGATTTTTGCTTTGGAGTCGTTAAATATATTGTGTTTTTTTAGATTAGTTTTACACATATTGCTTGAATCCATATTGCTTGAATTTTTTATTGCTTGAATTATTCATCCATCTTGCATTCATATCATGCTCATATAGATTAAATCCTTCGTCTTGGTGTAGTCTAGTCATTGGTATTGCTTATAAAAAATCTGAGAGCAATCTTATACTCGCATCTTTTAAAAGGCAATTGGTCGATTTGTTATGGTTTTATTATTCATACTTATATCTATCTAACCATACATGTAATGACTTAATTGAAGTGTTGTGTCTTGCAAATAAAGATTCTTATTTCACTTTTTCACACACACATTTATGGCACCCACCGTGGGGCAGAAGACTACATTTTTCGGCCTCCAAGACTGACTTTTTTATTTTTGTTATTTTTCAAATTTTTGACTTTTCAGATTTTTGGCCATACAGCCTCTGCATCATATCATATGATATTTCTCACATGCCAAAATGACAAACTGCAGGTTTCGTATGAACTTGAATACTGTCGTAGGATTCTGTAATTTTCTTGGTTAAAAAGACAAAAAAAAACAAATTTCATTATTCTGATTTTCTGTTCAAATTGATTATACTGATGACTGACCCTAGTTGTTTATCTGTCTATCTTAGAATTTTTCACAGCCTAATCAATTTTTGCAGAATGCTTGTCGCACAAAGACAATATGACTACTGATTTGTTGTCTTTGCAAGTTGCTTGAAGAGAATCAACCAAACATCATGTATTCTTTCAATTCATTTTTAGGCACCTAAATTGTTATCTAATTAAAGAAAAAAATTGTATTTCATTCTTTGAGTAAATTCTGAGAGGTAGGAGAGTATGCTCTTGTCTTTTTTTAGACAATCAAAAATCTAGACCCTTGAGGCATTTTGTTTGTTTGAGATTTGTACATCTTTAGCAGGCCTGCCCTCCCGAAGAACTTAAAAACTCTTAAAGTCGTTACAGCTAGTGTGAGAGGAACGAGCTAAGTGGGAATGGATAAACGCCAAGTACTCCAACCCACTATAAAATAAACATGATTTGATGAAAATCAAGTCAACGGTAGTGCTCAGGAATAGCTCTCCTTTGTACCTTTGGGTATATTAAACCTTGGTTTTCAAGGCCAGGAGACCTCTTAATTGAGTTTATACCTTGATGCACTGAACAGACCCCTTACTAGATCCAATTAAAATTAGAACCTACCTGGTTCAACTCTGAAAGGGGGATAATCTTTGTGCAAGAGAGATAGTAACTCTCCTAAGATACTTGTCATTTCATGCCCCCATTAGCGTTTGGAGTCAGATAATACAGTGTTGAGAATCCATTGCATGAGACTCAATGGTCATGTTATGATTAGCTATTGGGTGTGTACCTGAGTCTACAAGCAAAGGTTTTCTTCTCTCACCAAATTTCGTAGGGCTTGCATGTTGTGATTGGAGTTACTATTCATACTACGTATTTTCTATGTTTTCATCCCTCAAACTAAAACTAGAATACCAAAATTGGAGAAAAAAAGAAACAACTCAGTGATCAAAAACTCTATCTATGTCAAAACTAGTCCATCCTACGTCAAAATTTTATCCAAAACTAGTCTATCCTAGTCAAAACTCAGTCCATCTCAGAATTGGTCATACTCAGTTGTCATACTCATCTATTGAAAAACTCAGAATTTTGGTCTATGTCCTGAGAACAGTCATATGAATTTAATTATTTATCATCCTACTTCATATCCTATGTCGTACGAGTCTGATTATTTATCGTCTGAGCTCAATCCTCTATCATACGAATCCAAATACTCTATCATTTGAAGCTGAATCTTGTGTCATACGATACATAATTATATTGAATACTGTGTCATCCTAGACATGCCCATCTATCATATGGTACTAGGAAGCAACTCGTACGAAACAAAAAAAATTATCGTCCTAAAATTATTAAATTGTTGTCCAACTCAGTAAAACCTGTCATACGAATATCTGATTTTGTCAATACAAAGAAGTCAAACTTGCCTAAAATAGTTTGCAGTGAGCATAATATTGGTTATCAACATCCTAAGCATAAACAAATCAAGACATTGTACCTCTGCCATTTGTATTGCATGATTTGGTCGATCATCTTTCAGCTAGTTCAATCAACTACTTATTGAACCTAAGTCACTTAGATAACGTCTTATACAGGATAGATCATTCTTGAAACCAAACCGAATCTTAGTCACTACTATCGAATCAAATTAGATAAATGTCTTATATAGGATAGATCTTTCCTGAAAGCAAACTAAATCTTAGTTGCTTCTCTCAAACAATACGTTAACCGAACAACTAGCTCTAAATTTGATCTTGACCTTTACATCACAAACAGCTTTAGGTCACACTAATCCATAAAAAATACCTACTCAAACCAGGAGTTCTCATAAGAAAGAAGCCAAAGGCAAAGGACAACCCTTCACATATCAAAATAACCCATACTACATGAAGGACCTGCTCACTGACAAACCTTCGTCATCAAGGGTACCAGTTTTTTATGAACTTGAATCTCCCACTATACATGAGACGGAATACAATGACAAAGAAAACCTTAGTATTCATGAAACTGATAATGATTCCTCATCAAATGAAGTTGAAGAAGACACTGAACCTCCAGAAAAAGATATTTGTGACTATCAAAAGAATAAAGACTTCCGAAAAATGATGAAAGTTATTCTGGCTCGAGAAAAGGAAGACTATTTCTTAGAACTAGCAAAACAAGGTGCCAAACTTCCTACAGGATATGATGTTCAGACACTCATTACTAAAAAGGAAGAATCACCTATACTCATGGTACACAAACAATTACAAGCCTTACGAACTGAGATCACAGAACTAAAGAATAAGGATAAGTCCCCAAAACAATATTCTCTGGAGACAATATGCCCCTTTATATTTGACAAGAATCTATACATGCCTCCATTTCCTTCACGAGTTGAGATCCCAAAATTTGACAAATATGATGGTACCTCAGATCCTCAAGATCATGTCAGGGAATTTTGTGTTGCCTTTCTGAAGTTCATGCATGATCAAATGTATCTCATGCACCTTTTTCCAAGGAGTTTGGGAGGACAAGCTATGGAATGGTTCTCAAGTCTACCCAAAGGAATAAAAACATTTGAAGAACTAATCCAACTATTTTTACAATAATACTCATACAAAATTCGACATCCCATGACTATGATCGAGCTTTGCAATACTAAATAGAAAATAGGAGAGCCTTTTCTTACCTTCCTCTAACGTTGGAGAAAGATTTTCTCTAGGTATTCATGGCCTATCCCAGATTCTGAGAAAATAGATATATTTGTCAACAACTTGGTCCCAGAATTAAAATATAGTATCCAAATGCAAGTACACCCATCATTTAACAAAATGGTAGATAATGCTATTCGAAGGGAAGATGTACTCATAAAGAAGGGGGATATCTCACCTTAGAAAGAAACGCAACCAGGATCTAGCTCTAAAGAGAAGAACAAGTATTGGAAATTTGGAAAAGACAACAACAAGAATTTTGTTAATGACAGAGTAGTAGACACTGTTAAAAACAACTCAAAGCCCATGATATTCAACTTGGCTAGTGGCACACAAGCACTCAAATTTGTTGAAGTTGCAGCAGAAAGTCCTCCAAAGAAAACAAAAGAATGGTTCAAAGAGAAGCCTTGGCTTTCCAACCCTAAGCGTGATTTCACTCCTCTCAAAGAATCATATGAATCCACTTTCAAAACTCTGTTGGCAAACAATCTGATAACACTACCAGATAATTCCAGACCCTATGATCCGGAAATAAAACCAAAATGGTGGAGAGAAAATGAATACTATGACTACCATCAAAATAAAGGTCATAACACAAACAACTGCATGAAGCTCAAACATAAGATTCAAGATCTCATAGATGCTGGTAAAATTGTTGTCGGGAACTACCTGACCAATGTTGATCACAAAGTATTTAAGGACCCTTTACCTGTTTACAAACAAGGTGATTCTTCAAAGACCAAAGGAGCTGCCAAAGTAAATCATATTTATACAAGCAATACCAACATCATCAACATGATTGAGCCTTCCCAATCAGAATATTGCAATGTGATTATAGTCCAAGACAAACCAAATGAATCACGATATGCAAAAGCTTTGACCTATTCTCAAAAGAAAGTCACTCTCCAAGGAGATAGTTCCTCCAACCCAGCTCAAGAAACATCAAACCTACCAACCCCATCAAACAAACAAAAAGAGCCAACCTTGAATAAATTTAAAAGGCTAACTTGAACATCATCCTCTGGATATAGCGTTGTTGAACAATTGAAAAGGACAAATGCTCAAATCTCAATCTTTAAATTGCTAAAAATCTCTTATGCTCACAAAGAGATCCTGGACAACATGTTACTCACCACTAATGTTCCAAAAGATTTAGATATTGATCAGTTTCAGTCTATGGTGGGTCATCTAACTTCACCACACTATTTGACCTTCTCTGAAGAAGATGACAACTCACTAAATCATCTGCATAACCAACCATTTCATATTGAAGCCATGATCCATAAACACATAGTTAAACATGTTTTGATAGATGGAGGTGCGGGGTTGAATATATGTACATACAGTCTTCTTACACAACTAGGATTTTCTGAAAATGCCATTGATCCCGCCAAGAAAATAACAATTAAAGCCTATGATGAAGAAGAAAGGACCTCTAAAGGTCCGGTATCATTACCAATCAGAGTGGGACCTGTAGAAAGAGATGTCATTTTCCAGGTACTTGATCTTCCTCTATCCTACAATATCTTACTAGGCAGGTCGTGGATTCATGAAATGAAGGCAGTTCCATCAACATACCATCAATGCTTAAAATTTCCTTATAATGGAACAGAAGTCAGTATTCCTGCTGATACAAATGTCACCTGTAATGCATTAACAAAAGGTGCTGATACTTTTGTGCCTCATAATAGGGTAGTCTCTACAAATGAAAGTCTAGAAGCTCTAATGAAAGACTTGGAAAAGAAATTGAAGATTACAAATACCGGCATGGATGGCTACAAGATAGAACCGGTACTCTCATTAGTTTCTCTCCTCCATCACCAAAATAGTTGGGCAAACCATCAAAGGCTATGAGAACATAGACTTCAACTCTGAATATCATATATCATGGTCTTTTTGTACAGTCTTCTACTTCCTTGGTAGATGAAATAGAAGAGGATGTTGTGCTTAACTGGCTTTTCAAGGAAGATAGTCAAAATGAGGAAGTACGACATTGTGAGATTTCCCCAACCCAATACGGTCCTGGCTACAAAATGATTTAATGCATGGGATATTCAGGTACTGGTCCTCTAGGAAAACTTCAAGAGGGTATCATTGAACCGATTCAGCTGCAAACAAAGTTCATAAATGATAAAGCTAGACTAGGATACAATCCAGGAAAAACACCAAACCAAAAACATGCTTCTAAGACAAAGTGGAAGAAAAAGACACTGCCTTTAACATTACAAGAAGTAAATACTCAACAACTTCAAGACAGCTATGAAACAGAACAAGAGGAACTAGAAATCAAGAAGAAAGAAACAGTTAGTACTCAAGCTTCGATGATATCAGCTACAATACTACAAGAAGTGGAAGTATCAGAAGATGTGAAAAAGGAAGTAGAAAGAATCAGGGAATTATTTACACCGCTGAAAATTTCAGTTACATACACTGGTAGGCAACAAGTAGAAGATTCAGAGACTGACTCAAATGAGTATGAATGGGGTTCAAATCACCTCTCAGATACATCCACTATAGAAACTCCAAAAGAGTCTACTAGTACCACAGATGATACTCAAGAACTGATGTGCATAAAACGAAGGAAATACAGGAAATTAGACAAAAGAGACAAGAAAACTATGAACAAAGACTAAAGGAAGGAAGAATACTAGAAAGCTTTTCATCTATGTACCCCTATACTAAGATAGAACAAATCAGGTATAGCACTACACAAGAAGAATTGGAAGCAATAGAAGTAGAACCAATCATCAGTCAAGAAGAAGTTGAATGGAGTAGATGACAGGGAATCACAAAAACATCAAGATCATGTCAACAAGTGTGTCAGATACAAATGATAAATGAACCAAATCTTGAAGTAACTTGCAGCATTAAAGATTTTGGTGTTGATACTATACATATACTCACTAAATCACGTGAAGAAGACTCAAAAACTTCATCCAATGACTCTAACAAGAGTACCATTTTTGACAATATCTACTCAGCATCAAACTCTAAATCATCTGATGTAAATGATGAAATTTTGTCTACTGATCTTATTATTGTTGAACCACGATATGGCATCTAGTCTGGTGTAGGGAACGAAATTACAAGTATGTCTATTGGATTAGGTCAACTAAATATTAACGTGTACTTTAATAATCATGTTCTGACTTTTCCTGGTCTTGAGACATTTACGCAAGGTATCCTTCTGGAACTTGACTTTTCGATCCACAATTGTGATGACAATATAGTGAATGCCCTTGAACCTATCCAACATTTATCATTACTACATCCAGAACTAATTGACTATACTTTACAAAACCAACCTCGGAATATACCTACTTTTGCCAATGACTATATGTTAGCCTATTATCTCAATGTAGTTGAACCCATGGACTCTTCCACCAGTGAACGGAGTGAAAACATGACTGAAATAGATATCAAGTATCTTAGTCGCAAAAATAAGAAAAATAAAAATAAAAGACTTGATGGCGAAAACCACATTGTGACGGTGTCAGAATCTTAAAAAGAGAAAATAAAGGACATACATAAGGGTGAAAACCTCTCTGAGGCACCTGAAGGTAAGATACTTGATATACTGCCAAGTCATTTTTAGGAAAGGTCTTCCATGTTGATTGAGCCAAATCAGCTAGTAAACATTAGGATTCAAGAGACACCACACATCAATCATGTAGCTCAATCATTATCAGCAGAAGAATTGAAAGATTTCACTCATCTATTTTCAGAAAAGAAGATAATTTTTTCATGGACATACTCTAATATGCCAGGATTGGATCCTCATCTTATCATGCACCATCTTTCTATCACACCAGGAGTTAAACCAGACAAGCAAAAACTCTGTAAGATGCACCCTCATGTGGCACTACTAGTCAAGGTTGAGCTAGAAAAATTGCTAAAAGTTGGATTCATCAGAGCCATAGACTATGGCAAATGGATTTCAAACATAGTACCTGTGTCAAAGGCAGACAAATCTATCAGAGTTTGCACTGACTTCAGAGATCTCAACAAAGCTTGTCCAAAGGATGACTTTCCATTACCAAACATTGATATGATAGTCGACATGACTGCTGGGTATGAGATGTACTCACTAATGGATAGATTCTTCAGATATAATCATATCAAAATAGCTCCTAGAGACCAAGAAAAGATAGCTTTCACCTGTGCATGGGGAACCTTTTGCTGGAATGTCATGCCATTTGGGCTAAAGAACGCAGGAGCAACCTACCAAAGAGTAGTAACTACTATCTTTCATAATGATGCATAAGAATATGGAATATTATGTTGATGACACCTTAGTGAAGACTATGAAGAGATCCATGCATATTCAAGAGTTAGGCCCTATACTACATAGAATGGAAAAATTCAAACTCCAGTTAAATCAAAAAAAGTGTGCATTCGGAGTGACATCTAGGAAATTACTCAGCTACATCATTTCAAAGAAGGGAATTGAGGTCGATCTTGAGAAAGTCCAAGCAATAATAGAAATTCCTCCTCCGAAGAACATCAGCCAAATGAGAATTTTACAAGGACGTCTCCAATCAATCAAATGCTTCATTTCTCAACTAGCAGACAAAGCTCAACCTTTCACAAAGGTATTGAGGAAAGGAGTAATATACAACTGGGATCAAGAATGTGAACAACATATTTAGAAAATCAAATAATACCTATCCAATCCACCAATATTGATGCCACCAATTTAGGGTAAACCATTGATCTTATACATATCAACAACTAACTCATCATTGGGGGCACTTATGGCGCAATAGGATGACAATAAAAAGGAGCGAGCTATATATTACATCAACAGAATATTGGTGTCTTATGAAATGAACTACACTATAATAGAAAAAGCATGCTTGGCATTAGTCTTTGCATCACAAAAATTGAGACACTACATGTTAGCACATTTAGTCAAGCTGGTGGCTAAAATTGATCTGCTCAAATATCTTCTCAACAAAGCAACACTTACAGGAAGATTGGCAAAATGGGTCATGATCCTTACATAATTTGATATCGAGTATGTGGAACGCAAATCCATAAAAGGAAAGGTAATTGTTGATCAACTTGCTGAAGCTCCGCTTGAAGACACTCAACCGTTGGATATAGAGTTTCGAGATGAATCAATAATGCATCTTACTCAACAACACTGGAAGATGTTCTCCGATGGGTCTTTTACTCAAAATGGTTTTGGTGCTCGAATACTATTTATTACTCCTCAGAAGTACTCAATCCCAAAGTCTTATAAGATTTTGTTCCCTTACACAAACAACATTGCAGAATATGAAGCTTTGGTAAATGGGATAAAGCTATCTATTGAATGGAAAGTTGCAGAATTACACATCTATGGAGATTCTCAACTAATCATCATTCAAATCAATAATACATATCAGACTCGAGATGAGAAACTAATGCCTTATAAGAGAATGATTTATGATCTTAAGAAGTATTTTTCTTTTGTATCATTCCAACAGATTCCCAGATCTGCAAACAGAGCAGCAGATGCTATGGCCACCTTGGCATCTATATCTGAGTTGCAAGAATCCAATTTTCACTTTGAATTCCTAGTGGAAGAGTTACATTACCCCGTCTATGATTCTCCTGGGACCCCAATAGTTTGTTCTATTATTAGACACGACTCATCCTGATATAGCCACATTTACTCTTATTTATGAGACCAAATTATACTTAAAAATCTTACCCTTAATGAGAAAAGGAACCTAACCTGAAGCTTCATGGTATGTTATCATTGCTAATGATTTATTTAGATGAGGTTTGGATGGTACATTGCTTAGGTGTCTAGAAACTGAAGAGTCTAAACATGCATTATCAAAAGTTCATGAAGGTATTTGTGGATCTCATTCGAATGGTCTTACTTTAGCTCGGAAACTACTACAGGTTGGCTACTACTGGCCAGACATGGAGAAAGATGCTATTAAATTTTCTAAGACTTTTGAGAAATGCTAGCTACATGGAAATCTTATACATGCTCCAGCAAGGGATCTCATACCCTTCATTACACATTGGCCTTTTTAGCAATGGGCCTTTGAACTCATTGGTTAGATATATCCTCCATCATCTAACGGACACAAATTTATCATAAATGTCACTGAGTATTTCACTAAGTGGGTAGAAGCAGTTCCGCTCATCAAAGCAACCGGTAAATAAGTAACTCTCTTCATCATAAACTATATCATCTGTAGGTATGGGATACCTTCGTTCATCATGACTGATAATGGAGGACACTTCAAGAATAAATATCTAGATGAGCTCTATGAGAAATTCAAAATTAAACAACACTAGTCATCAATATATTACCCTCAAGGTAATGGACAAGCCAAGGCATCCAACAAAAACCTACTGACTATCTTGCATAGAACAGTAAACAAATCTAGGAAGGATTTGCATCTGCATCTCAATCCTGCATTATGGGCTTATAGAACAAGTATCAGAACACCTACTAGGGCTACACCTTTTTCTTTGGTGTATGGGTCCAAAGCAGTATTACCTATTGAAGTGGAAATACCACCTCTAAGAGTTTCTTTGCAAGGTCTTGTTACTAATGAAGACTGTAGAATATCTAGATTGCAAGAACTTGAATTGTTGGATGAGCATCAGCAAGTGGCATTTGATCATCTCAGAGTATATCAAAAGAGAATGTCTAGAGGATATAACAAGAAAGTTAGACAAAGAGAATTTCAGGTTGGTGACCTAGTTTTGAGAGAAAATCCTAAAAATCAGAAGTTTTGAGACAACAAAAGGAAGTTTGAACCCAACTGGTTGGGTCCCTACATCGTTACTATAGTCTTCAGCTCTGGTGCCTATCAACTCTCAATATCAGAAGGAGAACATCTCCATGAACCGATCAACACCATCCACTTGAAGAAATTCTTCACCTAGCATTCTCTGCTCCAGCAACCTGTACAACTGAAAAAGTCCTAAAAAATTTTGAAAAATCTGAAAAAAGTGTTGAAAAAGAAAAGGAAAAAATGGAAAAGAGAGAAAATACCCTAGTGAAAACCTAGTAAATAGGCACCTTGGTAAAAAGAATAAAAAATGAAACTCTGCCAAGTAGGTGAAAACCTGGTAAATAGGTGCCTCTTGTACTCAACGCTCCATCTATCAACGCAACGTTGGCATTTCCTGCTTTCATGCATCTTTATTATCACTTGTACATATATTTTAGTCACTTTTGTGACATTCTGGTTTGTTAGAACCCCCATGGCTTGAAACTGATTAATGTCCTAGTCTTAGGTTACCGACAGAGAAAATTACATGTCCTAAGCAGTATCAACCAAATCATCTTTCTGTCAGTGAAACCCGGTCATCCACTCTGAGTCAGTCACCTGTCTCCTAACTACCGAAGAGTTTTATCACTGAGTACACAAGCAAAACAACATTACTGAAAACAATCACTAAATAGTTTGAGCTATGCATGAAAAATTTCTTTGTGTGTTGTCTTTTATATTAAATTTTGATTATTATCCCTATGAGTAACTCGAGGAAGTCTATCTTGACTAAGAGGAGCAAGGATTGGGGGCATAATATTTTCTTTGTTTTTCTGCTTGTAGGAATGATCCCAATGATTTGGAAACATTTAATCAGTGGGGTTTTTGTGATAAGAGCCTTCACATCAAAGTAAAATCACCACACATACCTCGACTCCGCTTATTTGAATACTACAGGGAGGTCCACATCATTTCTTTGTTTGTTTTGAGGAAATTTCTTAATGGTGCAATTTGGGTCCCTGCGAAATATGTCCAAGGATATGAATGAAAAAAGGATCATTGCGGACAAGATAATTAAAATTGCACATTGAAAAGAAAGGAACTTTAATCTACCTGTTATGTTTGTTATGCTCAGTGATGAAACTTAAGCATTTTAAATCCAGTGAATAGGTTTAGTTTGCATCTCATTTTGCATTTCATTCTGTATTTTGTGAATTTAGAGTGATTTCGGTATAATAATGATCTTTTTATCTTTTGAATAAGAGCTGGAAGTATCATCATTTCTTAGCTAAGTGGTCTATTTTTCATCATTTCTCTGATCGAGTACTTGTGTTTTGAGATGTTAGCTACATACATAAACATCTTATATAGATTCATACATTTCATTATTACTCATTCGCATTCATCTTATTGCATAGAAAAATAAAAATTTGCATTACTCATTACTCATTCTCATTCATATATTTGCATGTGAAAAGAAACAAAAATAAACATCCATATTCATTTGTATTACATATATAATAACGCATATAGAAAGTATCTCATAATCAAATCAACACAGGTACGATGAAGTCAATTCAGATCTTCTACATATATATATATAGTATAAAGTCTCAGAGTACAAAATGATGTTAACTGACATCTACAAACTCCCATCGGAGCAAGAATGGTATAGGCTACAAAAAATGGGTGTGTCTACAAAAAAATATCAGAGCTACAAAAATAATATCTAGCTCTTAACCTCTCCCTCACCGTCAGATGGAGGAGGAGGAGCCTGTTGACCAGGATCCTGCCTAGGTGCTCTAGCTCCCTCTGATCACACCATATACTGCGAGTAAGGTACAACCTACTGCACTATAGGATCAGCTATGATGTAAGTTGCAACATAATAAGCCACTCGACTAGCCTAGTGCAAAACCTCCTGCTGAAGAGTGTCTCACTCTTCTCTCATCGCCGTGACCTGACGATCGCACTCTGCTCTCAGCTCCACCAACTGACAATTGCACTCTGCTCTAATCTCCACCAGCTGATGATCTCGCTCTACCCTAAGCTTTGCTAGCTATCAGTCTTGCTCCGCCAGCTGAGTCTATGCCACTATCAACTATGACTATAGCTCCACTAGACGTACCCTCATCAACTATGCTACATCAGCCCCCTACTCTCTCACAGGCTCTTCACTCCCATCTCCACCTCCAAATCCACCCTACTCCTCCCATCTCTATCGAACCTATCTCAGCATTGATCTCTCCTCACCTCCACCCTTTGGCACCCTCGCTCCACTCAATCTCACACCCACTACACCAAGGGATCCACCCTCTCCCCTCTGTTTTCCAACCCCAGCTAGAACCCTGCTACTACTAGCACCAGGATCACCACCTACCTACCTCGAAGCCTCATCTCTCTATCCCTATCTTTGTCCCTCTCCCTATGCGGGGGCATCATCCTCAATCTCCTCAATATGAGGTGCCTTCTCTATCAGATCTATAAATCTGGGGAATGGATGTTATTGGAACCAATCACTGTACTAGGGAAATACCCTCGCATCCATAATATCACCCATGTAGTCCCACCAAATTTGTTGCAATCCAGTCAACTCCTGCATACCCAAGGCATAAGATAACCTCGGTGCCCATCCCCGCTTCTCCTCATCAGCATATCTCGTGTATGTTGTGAACTCCTGCGAGATCCCCTGAGGCCTACCATACTGCCTCATCACTCAAGATACCATGAATTGCTCCACCACAGTCTGTGATCTGCCAATGAGTGGGCACATAACAAATAGATCTTTGTGTATGATCCTCCAGTCATCCCATGGCTCTAGGCCCCTGTAAGGTCTCCATACTACAGTTATCAAGTCATCTAACTGTCGTCACCAAAAATTAGTCTTGCCCAGATGGGGTTGAGTGACATATTCAGAATATCTATATACAATCGACTGACCAGACTCCCTATCGTCATCTACAATCGGCCTACAAACTAGGAGGTGCTCCCAGACCCATACCTATAAAATCAAAACTCCTACAGTCATGCTCTTCCCCTCTCGATAAACAATCTCATGCATCTCGTGATACATGTGGGCTAATATACAAGAACCCCAACCTAGTCTCTGAGGGGTCTCAACAAGCCTCTCCAGCATCCTACCCCATCCACAAAGGAATCCTTATTGTCCTCTATCTGGCATAAGAAAGCAGCTAATAAACCCTGCTATAACACAAGCTAGAGGAAAATCCTCACTGTACCTACTCATCATAACGTCCCAACTGATAGAATGTGTCAAGATATCTGGATCCTTGAACACACGTCTGATAGCCTATAATCTAGGAAGATGTGTTGCATCATAATCTACCATACCCCCAACAAAAGGGATGCAGAGAATCCTATAAATATCCTCGGGAGTGATGGTCATCTCCCCAACTGACAAGTGGAACGTGTTATGCTCAGAATGAAATCTCTCAACTAGTGCAGTGAGCATACAGTGATTCACACAGATATCTGGTAAACCAAGAAGGTGGGTGAAACCACATAAAGCAATATGTGCCTTCTCAACATCTGACAACTACTGCACTAAAGTCATAGTAGGTGGATATACGCATCTGACAAGAACATGAGGCAATCAAACCTGCAAAAATCAAACAATGAAGCTTCAGAAAACATTCCAAATAAGCCTACAAGAGAAGTAAAACATTAGGCAAATTCAACTATGTTAATTGCCAAATCAAAATTTCAAGTTTGAACCTTCAAAAATGCTCATTGTTTTCCAAACGATAAAACACACAAAGGCAAAAACTCATACGAGTCAAGAATAGGCCCCGTACGACAAAATACTCTAATACGACACAAGAATAGACTTTGGACAACAAAATGGTCTCTTATGAAGGTTGTCATACGATACAAGGGTGGGCATAGAATGACAAAACTAATGACTCTAAATGAAAAAAAAACTTTATCACTTTGTCGTATGAGACGGGATCCTGTCTCACATGACAAAACATGAAAAGTCGACTTTCAACGTGCTAAAAATTAACACATTCAACAACAAAATTCAAAATTAAGAACATAAAAAGGCTTAAGATCGATCAGTTACCTCTGGCTCGTAGTTTCACGATCGATTATGTCATCTCTAGTGCTCGAATTGATGCTCATGAGTGGGAACCACCATTTTTCTTCGCAGAAGGCTTTTTTTGAATTTTCAAACTTGGAGGGTTAAAATGAATTGAAAATGACACTTTTACCCCTTATATAGCCAAAACCCTAATTTTCCAACTTGCTCCAATGGACATGAAAATTGTACCCTTAGCTAATTTGCCTGTTCTGATTCCATTTTTGGGATCGAAATCGAAATTCGAGATCATTTTGCTAGTCAATTTCATAGAATTTGGACCACTTAGCACTTTTTCATCAAAAGCTCATTTTTTCTTCTAATTGCGCTTAATTTCTCATGAATCAATGATGAATCTCAATTCAATTTTTTTTCTACAAATCAACTTTGCGTTCAATTTTTTATCAATCAATGCCAAATTTTTAAATATTCCTCTGAATAATTTGTGCTCAAATCATTATCATCACTAACATTTTCCTATAACCATGTACCCTCACTATTTTTTCGATTTCGCTCCCGAGGGGGCATACTCATGACCTCACATCTTCAAAGTCGAGAAATTTTACAAATCTTCATCAAAAGTCGAGCAAAAATCTCTTCAACTAAAGAAAATCATTCAAATCTTATTGCTGAGGGGTATTTCACCTTTATCGCTTCACATCAAGTTGAGATCTCTCGATCATCTAAATCGAATCAATCGCTAGGGGCATATCAGTTTCATCACTTTAAATCAAGCTGATATTTGTCTTCATCTGAATCAATCTCTTAACGTTAATTAGTTTCATCGCTTTTCATCAAGTTGATTATTCATTTAAATTCAATCAAAAGTTTAAAGAGTATCTTTGATCACACGCTCAATCTAAGCAGGTGTTCAGTTTCATCACATCAAATCAAGCTGGATAATTTATCTTCGCTCATCGTACCTTAATCCATCAAGTTCAAGATTAATTTTATCTTCGCTCATTGTGTCTACATCAATCAAGTTCTAGATCAGTAAGATCCGCTTCTTGATCAATCAAGTTTAAGTTCGGTATCTTTGCTCTCTATCGTTCCTAGTTCAATCAAGTTCAGGATCGATATCGCTTTAATCAGACTATGTTCAGTTTCATCGCTTCAAATCAAGCTAAACACCTTGCCCTTTATCTCGTTTGTGATCAATCAAGTTCAGAACTGGTATCTCCTAGACATCAACATATTCTTTGAACCAACGTGTTGCTCGCACATTAATTCAAAGAGGGGCAAATGTGATACCCTAAAATTGGTCATCTAAACCATGGGCCCCTAATCTCGACAACATCACCAAGGTCCTAACCAAAGGCAATTAAATCAATCTTGAGCACATTATTAATTCTTTAATCATCAAATGTCACAAAGCAAGTCAATTACTCAATATTAATTAAATATTTATTTAATTAATTGAATCATTCCAAGAAAATCATTTTTTTGATCAATTAGCCTATTTAATTTATTAAATATCCTAGCATATTTAATTAATTAATAAATTTGCCATTTAATCATGCAAAAAAAAGAAAGAATTAATTTATTACAAATGAGGAATTAATCACAAAGCAAGAGTTGAATTGAAAATAAAATAAAAGAATTTAATTGAAAGAGAAATCAAACTTGAGATATTATTTCTTTTTCTAAATTGAGATTAACTTGGAATCAGAAAAGCAATTAAATTGAATTATTGATTATTCTCTAAAATTGGAACTCAAAGCTTTTCAAAAATAAGTTCAGTTGCATTGAAAAGACTCTTTTCTTGAATAAATCAAAGAATTATCTATTTTTATCACAAATGCATGGAATTAATTAAATCTTATTTCCAATGCAACTTGAACTTATAATCTGAATGCATTTCAATTAAACTATAATTTTAATCTATCTCAAGGTTAACTGAACCTGATTTCTTAATTATTTTCAATTAATCCTAAATTGAGCTTTTTCAACATCTCTCTTGTAATTCTCTATAAATTCAGCCTTCAACTCTATTCAATTAACCCCAGAGATTTTTCGAGAACACGCTTGGAGATTATTATTATGTTGATTTTGCTCTGGAGTCATTGAATATATTGTGCTTTTTTAGATTAGTTTTACCCATATTGCTTGAATCCATATTGCTTGAATTCGTTATTGCCTGAATTATTCATCCATCTTGCATTCATATCATGCTCATATAGATTAAATCCTTCGTCTTGGTGTAGTCTAGTCATTGGTATTGCTTATAAAAAATCTGAGAGCAATCTTATACTTGTATCTTTTAGAAGGCAATTGGTCGATTTGTTATGGTTTTATTATTCATTCTTATATCTATCTAACCATACATGTAATGACTTAATTGAAGTGTTGTGTCTTGCAGATACAGATTCTTATTTCACTTTTTCACACACACAGAAACCCTAAACTTTTCTCATGAACATTTACTTTTATTTTTGAAAAATTTATATCACCAATTTTATTTGTCTAAGTGTGATTTGGAGAATGCAACTTTTCTTATCCATAACAATGCTCCCAATTATCCTCATTGTTATTTATGTCATTGCTCAATAAGATCTCTTGATCATCTGGGGATATTTCTTATTCTTCATATAGTGGATTTGAAAACACATAGAGATCTTTGTTAGACATACTCTGGCAATATGTCATTTCATCATTTGTATATGCATTATTATAAAGAGGATTTGTAAAAAAATTAAAATGATCTTGATAGTTATATGACTCTTCAATTTTTTGGTCCTCACATGTGCTCTCACTATCATTAATGTAATTATCAAAGAAATAGGAGGATTCATCACATAAAGTTTTTTCCGAATGGCAGCCATCCTCTGTCATATCATCACACAACTGATTTGAAAAATATTTGAACCTATTTCCAGGTGCATGTGCACATTCTATCGGTTGTCCATGACACACCTCTTTTTCCTTTGTTGCATTTCTCTAATACTCTCTAGCCAGAAGATCTGAAATTTGTTCACTACTGAGCAGACAATCTTCCTTTTGATATTGCATGTTGTCTATTTCCACACATGACTCATCAACAACAGATTCTTCTTCAATCTGATCCAAACTTCCCTCTTCATTGGGGTTTTGTGTTCCCTCTATAGATCTCATCCTGCATCCATTATCTTCTACAATAATTTCATCATGTAGATACTTGAGAAAACTATACAACTGAGAGTCATACCCTAACTTTTTTTTTTTTTTAATAACTCATAAAATGGAGGCTTGACATCTAAAGGTATCTTCTGATAAATATTGAATATCCTGATGAAGAAATTTACTGAAGATTCATCTTCTTGTTTTATTTATATTTAAAAATTCATCCAAGGGAGACGCACAGAATTTTGTTTCTATAGTGTATTCTTGGTCTTCCTCTAGCTCATAGCACATGCTTCCTTCATTTTCATCATGAAACACATCAAGGAACCATTTCTCTAACTCCCTCCATGATGAGATGCTCTATGTAGGGAGTGATTCATAGGCTTCTCTTGCATTATCCTTCAATGTCCTGACAAATAACTTCATCACATAATCTTCTGCATAAATCTCATAATCCTTTACGAATGTATAAAATGAGCCCAAATGATCAAGTGCTAATTCATCATATTCCCCGTGGAGTTTTGGTACAAGTTGTGAAATCTTAGGGAACAACTTGTTTGGGATACATTGAAAGCCTCTGAGATCCAATGGCCTGATGCCATCTGGAATAAATGGTTTTCTTTGAAACATTCTAAACCAAAATTGCTATTTCTTTCAAAAAGGAAAATTTTCATCTCCTTCTAGATCTTCTCCCTCAATAGAGTCACCAACTGAAATATATCTTGTTATGTAGAATAAAGTCGCCACCTCCTATGGAGGAAAATATTACTTACTAGTCTCCTGGGTTCTTCCTTCCAGTAGAGCACACCTTAAAAGAGATTCTGGAATTGAAATTTTGTAGACAACTCCCCAGCAGAGTCGTCAATTTGTTGGTGCCCAAAACCACAGATTGGAAAACCCAAAGACTTGCCAAATCCTCAAGCAGTCCAATCAACCTTGGCCAACAAACAGGGATAGTCAAAGACTAAATCCCTCTGCACTTCAAGCTCCACTAAACCAAGGTGGGTGTACCTCACACTCCCAAGCATAAAAGAGATTATTTAAAGTGGATTTAAGCCTTTAAGCAAATTACAAACTGGCAAATTGTTGTCTACAATAATGCTTTATTATGTCCTTTAACTGAATGCTTTGAAAAGAAATGATTGTGAATGTATATTGAAAATGAGATTGCTTTCAGGACCTAAAAGACATATGCATAGATCAGTTCATATAGGATTTGGGAAGAATGTTTTTCTATCAAGGACCTTGAATGCATACAGATCAAAACCTTGAAAAATCAATAACAGACCAGTGCCTCTATCCAGGGATATATATGACACTTTGTGGATAGAATATCTTATCAACTCAAGAGACAATTTCTCATCAACTATGAAGGTTTAGTATGTGTTACACAAACAATAAGAACTCAATCTTTCATCAAATGCAACAGCATGTGATTCACATCATAGCAAATCTACAAATAGATTTATCAAGAGGACAAAGATAGCTCATCAACACAAAAGTGTACACAATATTTGGAAAAAGAGATAGTGAACCTTGTATATTAATCTTCAGGAAATAATTGCATACATAAGCTGCACTTGTAAATACTTCATTATAGATTGCTTGCACAAAATGATACTTCTTCTTCCTATAGACTTCTCTAATACAAAATGATATTCAATCCTTACAACATTATGTTATTCTTATGACTCCTCCCATATCTACATTTTTTAACCACTTATATATGTGGTTGAATGGGCACCATACCCCTTTGGGGTGAAAATCCACCATTTTACATTAAAATTAACAAAATCCTTTGAAATTAATATGCAAACTAGTTAGTCAATAACCTTGCTTTAAGCTATCTTTCAGGTTTTTGTTTGGTCAAGTGCCTTAAACTTCATATAGGAATTTGAAAAATTTGGTGGTGGTAGGAAACATCCACTTCTAAAATGGGTCTTCATCAGATTTGATATTTGCATACATTTTCATTCCAAGACTACATCTTCTTTCATGCAGGTCGAAATAATAGGCTTTTCAATCTTCTTATGGTCTTCTGAAAGGTCTACAACCAAAAACACATTTTATGTTGGCATCATCACAGACAAAGGGAGATTGTTGGCATTTCAATAAGGATATTGAAAAGGTTTTTTATATAATTGATTATGGACGTTTACAGTCCTAACAATATTATTTTGTCATTGATGTCAAGAAATTGATTTTTTGATTTAGTATGATGTTGCCATATCTTAAGAAGTATGTTTTAAAGAGAATTAAGATGTCAGTAAAAGACACAGAAAGAGAGTGATGAATAAGGGGAGGAATAAGATTTTCAATGGGCAACAATTACTGAGTTCAACATTGATGAGATCATGATGTTTAGATTGTTTTGATATCCTACATATGCTATTGTTTGTAAGGTTAATACTATACTATGTTACCAAGCAAGGAACCTAGTCGGTAAACCCTAAGGAACCTAGTTGGTAAACCCTAAGGTTATCGCTATCGGTTCATGAAGGTGGAATGTCTACCGAGTGAAGTTTAGTATTTACTGAGTTGCAACCGAGTAATAACAGAATGCATTGGATGTATACATGTGTTATTTAATGAAGGAAGCTGATGAGCTGGATATGATTAAATGATTGATACAATGTATATGAAGTTTGTTAAGGATCTATGGCAATGGAAGATCAAAAGGAAGATCTACAGCTCATATTGAACCACAATACCCTAGCACAAGTTCCAAGAAATGTATGCAAGTTCCAAGGCAAGGTAAAACATTTTCAGATCGAAGAATACATTGAACCTAGTCAAGTATGGAGATTTGATGGCTAAGATTGATCATGGGAAATGTGATCAAGAAGATTAAGCGGTTAGCAAATTGTTTATAAATAAGGAACTATTGATAAACAATGCATGTGGGTAAGTGTAAGCACAGGGATGCTACATAGTGATTACCGAGCACAGAAGCTTGAAGACTTGTTTTTAATAACAGAGTATAGAGCCCAGCAGAGGGACAAGATAAGTCCTATGATTAGATTGTATTGAGAAAATGAGAATCTGCTTTAGCATTTTAGATGCAAAGTTGCAGACATACTCATTACTATTGTTTATTTGTAAGTGACAGAAAACCTCTTAACCGAGTAGACTTAACAGTCTTATTTGTAAAACCTCTAGCAAGGTGACATTCTAATTGAGTGTTTGAAACCCTTTGACAAGGTCACTTATAACAAGGTGAAGAACCTAACAAATTTGAGGGAAATCCCTTAGCCGAGTCACATCTAGCAATGTGTTTGTAATCTTTAACAAGATTTGTTTTTAACCAAGCATACTCTAGAAGAGTATATTTCTTAGTGGGTCCGAAATCCCACAATGGTTTTTCCTTGTTTGGGTTTCCACGTTAAATCTAGTGTTGAATGTGTTATGATGATTATATGCTTATGAGTTTGCATGTTTGGCAGTTCTGGTTATATTGCTGAAGTATAAGTTACCGAGGTTGAATCTGTTGTTTTTATGGAAGTTTAAGTTTGTATGATTCACCCCCACCCCCCCCCCCCCCTCTCATCTTGCTTGCTTGGCATCTATACTTACATTTGTATCAAAACTATCAATTGGTATCAGAGCTTTGGACTCCGGAAGAAAAGTTTAAAGGTACTTGAGGCAAAGATCTAAAGATGTATAAGAGGGATGCACCGAAGCTGAACAAGTCTTGTTTCTCTACATGGCAGAAAAGGATGAAGAGGCACTTATCAGGAGTTGGAGAATATGTTGTATATTATCTGGAGAATGATTTCATTACACCGAGCACCTATCCATTAACAATGGAAGAGATAAAGGCAAAGCAAGAACATATTCAAGCAATGATTGAAATAACATATGCATTGACCAACTCAGAGTTTAATGATCTAGAAGGCTGCAATGATGCCAAGGCAATGTGGGATAAGCTCATATCTATGTATGGTGGTGATGAACATGTTCAAAGAGAAAAAGTGGATAGTCTAAGAGGACAACTTGAATCTATGAGAATGAATGAAGGTGAGAACATAACCCAGTATAGTACAAGGTTAAAAGAGATTGTCAATCAAATCAAAGGAGCAGGTGGAACTATTGAAGAAAAGGATATAACAAGTAAGTTGTTAAGAACCCTTCTACCAGCTTATGCAATCCGAGTCTCTGCAATCAATGAATTAAGGTCAGTACCCAATATGCCAGTTTCTTTAGATGCTACTATCGGTAAGCTACATGCATTTGAGTTAAGTAATTTTGATAACAGTGGGTCTTCGGTAAATAAAGTAGAATCTGCTTTTAGTTCTTTTCATATTGGTGAATTTGATGATTACAATGATAGAAGGAGTAAGTACACTAAAGGGGATCACAGTGGAGCTAGTGAAAGATTTCACAAGAACATGGAAAAAGTGCACAAACTATATGAGGAAATCAAGAAGCAAGAAGAGTTTGAAGCATTATTAGCCAGAAGGCTACCGAGAGGCAAAGGTAAGTATAAAGGAAAACTACCTTTGAAATATTTCAATTGTGATAAGATAGGACATACGGCCTCTAACTATCCTGACAGAGAATCAAGTGAAAAGAGAGATTACCGAGATGACAGACAGAAAGATAATCATTACAGAGGACACCAAGATTTCAAAACAAGAGATAAAAGGACATACCTAATAGCTGATGAGGAATCTAATGATGATAAATCAAATGAAGCTAATACAGAGGAAGTTGTTTATGTGGCTATGAAATATGGATCAGATGAAGAAAGGTATGAAGAAAAAGCCCTTGTATCTCACATAAGTAAAAATGATTCTTGGATCATAGATAGTGGATGCTCACATCACATGATAGGTGATAAACACAAGTTTGTTATATTAGAAGATTATGATGGAGGTTATGTAAGATTTGGTAATGATGCACCATGTCCAGTAAGAGGTAAAGGATCCATAACACTTCTTGACAATGCTAAATGTAATGATGTTTATTGGGTTGAAGGTTTGAAATATAATTTGTTGAGTGTAGCATAGCTAAACAATACAGGATACCGAATAGAGTTTCAGAAAGGAATTGTCAAAGTTCATGACAAGAATGGAAAGTTAGCAGCTACCGGGACACAAACAAAAGGTAACACATTTCACCTTGACTCAACTCGGAATAAGTGTCTATATGCAAAGATAGATGATACCTGGTTATGACATAAAAGGTTTTGTCATGTAAATTTTGATAATCTGATCAAAACAAGTAAGAAGCACCGAGTAAGAGGTCTACCGAGTCTTGAGAAACCTAAGAATGCTATGTGGCGAGGATGCCAGATGGGTAAGATGACAAGATCAAGCTTTACAAGTAAGTCCTACACTTCTAAGGGAATTTTAGATCTTGTGCATACTGATCTTTGTGGTCCTATGAAAGTTTAGAGTTATTATGGTGATAAGTATTTCATATTATTTGTGGATGATTATTCAAGAATGATGTCAGTTATGTTTTTAAAAGAAAAAATAGAAGCTTTTCAAATGTTTAAATGGTACAAGGCAAGAGTTGAAAATGAAACACAAAGACAACTGAAATGTCTTAGATCTGATAAAGGAGGAGAGTTCACCTCTAATGAGTTCAACTTATTCTGCAATGATCATGGTATTAAAAGACAAGTCTCTGCACCGAGAACTCCACAGCAAAATGGGATAGCTAAGAGAAGAAACAGATCTATTATGGATTGTGCCAGAACCCTGATGATTGAAAAGAAAGTGCCACAAACATTTTGGAGAGAAGCAATAAGCACAGCAGTTTACACTTTAAACCGAGTACAACTGAAGAAAGGAACTTTGAAGACACCATACGAAATTTGGTATGACAAGAAACCTAATGTAAGTTATTTTAAAATCTTTGGAAGTAGATGCTATGTTCACAAAGATGATAGAAATGGAAAGTTTGATCAGAAAAGTGAAGAAGGAACATTTCTAGGTTATTCTTCTAGAAGCAAAGAATTTAAATGTCTGATCAAATCATCTAACAAAATAGTAGAAAGTGCAAATGTGAAAATTGATGAATTTGCAAAAAGAAATGATGAAGGAAATTCCAAGGAACCAGAAGATTATGATGAATTTGTCTATGTTCAACCGACAAGTCTTACCGAGAAAACTATTGAAGGAAATGAAGAGAATATTCAATTACCGAGTGATGAAGAAGATCATACAGAATCTACCGAGTCTATATTAGCCAAGTATGTCAGAAGGAATCATGCATCAAGTCAGATTATAGGAGATAAGAATGATCCAGTGATGACAAGGAACAAACTGAGACAGAACACATGTCTGATATCTTAATTTGGACCGAGGATAGTGAAAGAGGCATTTAATAGTGAAGATTGGATAAATGCTATGATAGAAGAGATTGATCAAATCAAGAAGAATGACACATGGATACTGGTCCCAAGACCGAAGGACAAAAATGTAATCGGTACAAAGTGGATTTTCAGAAACAAGTTGAATGAAAAAGGTAAGGTCATTTGAAATAAAGCAAGACTAGTTTGCAAAGGATATGCTCAAGAAGAAGGAATTGATTATAGTGAAACTTTTGCACCTGTGGCAAGACTTGAAGGAGTAAAAACATTGTTGGCATATGTTGCTTACAAGAATTTCAAAGTATATCAAATGGATGTCAAATCTGCATTTTTGAATGGTATATTAGAAGAAGTTTTTATTGAACAACCTGAAGGATTTGTTGAAGGAGAGAATAAAGATCAAGTATGTAGACTGAACAAAGCTTAATATGGTCTAAAGCAAGCACCTAGAGCATGGTATGAGAGATTGCATTCTTATTTAATCAAGATTGGTTTTATAAGAACAAGTGAAAACAGTAATATGTACATGAAGAATGATTAAGACAAAGGAATACTAATCTCAGCCATGTTTGTTGATGATATTATCTTTTGTGGTAATGACTCCTTATGCAAAAAATTTGGAAATGAAATGAGCAAAGAATTTGAGATGTCATTAATCGGTGAAATAAAGTATTTTATAGGTCTATAGATATTGCAAATAGATTTTCATTACTCAATCCAAATACATAAAGGAAATCTTGAAGAAATTTGGAATGGAGGATTCAAAACCAGTAAGTACTCCTATGACTACCAACTATAAACTATCAAAGAATGATGAATTTGCATCTGTTGATGAGACACTTTACCGATCTATGATTGGAAAGTTGCAATATGTTGTTCATAGCAGGCCAGATATAGCACATGCAGTAGGTATAGTTGCAAGATTTTCTGCAGATCCCAAGGAGACACACATGACAACAATCAAGAGAATTTTCAGATACTTAAAAGGGACTGAGGATTATGGCTTAGTATATCAGAAAGGAAATGATTTTGATTTAAAAGTTTATACTAATGTTGATTGGGTAGGCAACATTGATGACAGGAAAAGCACAAGTGGAGGAGCTTTCTTTTTAGGAAAAAAACTAGTAAGTTGGCTTAGCAAGAAACAAGGATGTGTTTCATAGTCCACAGCAGAAGCTAAATATGTTGCTGCAGCATTGAACTATACAAATATAGCATGGATCAAACAACTATTGGAAGGCATAAATGAGAAAGTTACCAAGCCAGTAACTATATTCTGTGATAATACTAGTGCCATTAACATTTCAAAGAATCCTGTAATGCACTCTAAGACAAAGCACATCTCTATCAAATATCATTATCTTAGAGAAGAAGCTCAAGAAAAGAAAGTGGTGTTCGAATATGTTAGCACAAAGGAACAAATAGCAGATATCTTCACCAAGCCACTACCAAGGGACACTTTTGAGTATCTCAGAAGCAAGTTAGGGGTCCTACCCCTATCTTCTACTCACTGACCGAGTTCGGTGAAGGCATAAATTTGATGTCTCTAAAGAATAACTTTTAGGAGTTGATGCTGATTTACACACTTTAGGAGGTTTTCTAAAGGTGTACAGGAAACAATACAGGAAACAGGAATTGTAGTCAATGCTCTGACCGAGATTGAGTTGATACCGAACAGCAAAGGAATTACTTCACACAGGAAGAAATTATGTATTAGTTTTCTTTTGGCATTGTTGTCAAAGGGGGAGAAGACTAATGTGTGGGGAGAAGACTGATGATAGGGGGAGAGCATTTCAGAATTTCACAGCAATCTGAATCCGAATCAATAGGTCAAATCAATTGGTTTTGCCATCAATGCCAAAGGGGGAGATTGTTGGCATTATAACAGATAAAGGGAGATTGTTGGCATTTCAATAAGGATATTGAAAAGGTTGTTGATATAACTGATTAGGGATGTTTACTGTCTTAACAATATTATTTTGTCATTGATGTCAAGAAATTGATTTTCTGATTTAGTATGATGTTGCCATATCTTAAGAAGTATGTTTTGAAGAGAATTAAGATGTTGGTAAAAGACACAGAAAGAGTGTGATGAATAAGGGGAGGAATAATATTTTCAATGGGCAGCAATTACCGAGTTAGACAATGATGAGATCATGATGTTTAGATTGCTTTGATATCCTACATATGCTATTGTTTGTAAGGTTAATACTATACTATGTTACCGAGCAAGGAACCTAGTCGATAAACCCTAAGGAACCTAGTTGGTAAACCCTAAGGTTATCGCTATCAGTTAATGAAGGCGGAATGTCTACCGAGTGAAGTTTAGTATTTACCGAGTTGCAACCGAGTAATAACAGAATGCATTGGATGCATACATGCATTATTTAATGAAGGAAGCTGATGAGCTAGATATGATTAAATTATTGATACAATGTGCATGAAGTTTGTTAAGGATCTATGGCAATGGAAGATCAAAAGGAAGATCTACAGCTCAGATTGAACTGCAATACCCTAGCACAAGTTCCAAGAAATGCATGCAAGTTCCAAGGCAAGGTAAAACATTTTCAGATCGAAGGATACATTGAACCTAGTCAAGTATGGAGATCTGATGGCTAAGATTGACCATGGGAAATGTGATCAAGAAGATTAAGCAGTTAGCAAATTGTTTATAAATAAGGAACTGTTGATAAACAATGCATGCGGGCAAGTGTAAGCCCAGGGATGCTACATAGTGATTACTGAGCACTGAAGCTTGAAGACTTGTTTTTAATAACAGAGTATAGAAGCCAATAGAGGGACAAGATAAGTCCTATGATTAGATTGTATTAAGAAAATGAGAATCTGCTTTAGCATTTTAGATGCAAAGTTACAGACATACTCATTACTATTGTTTATTTGTAAGTGACAAAAAACCTCTTAATCGGGTAGACTTAACAGTCTTATTTGTAAAACCTCTAGCAAAGTGACATTCTGATTGAATGTTTGAAAACCTTTGACAAGGTCACTTCTAACAAAGTGAAGATCCTAACAGATCTAAGGGAAATCCCTTAACCGGGTCACATCTAGCAATGTGTTTGTAATCTTTAACAGGATTTTCTTTTAACCAAGCATACTCTAGAAGAGTTTATTTCTTAGTGGGTCCGAAATCCCACAGTGGTTTTTCCCTATTTGGGTTTCAACATTAAATCTGGTGTTGAATGTGTTATGATGATTATATGCTTATGAGTTTGCATGTTTGGCAGTTTTGGTTATATTGCTGAAGTATAAGTTACCAAGGTTGAATCTGTTGTTTTTATGGAAGTTTAAGTTTGTATGATTCACCCCCCCCTCTCATCTTTCTTGCTTGGCATCTATACTTACATTTGTATCAGAACTATCATTTTACAAATCTAATATTTTTACTCGAGCTTGTAAACTTGATTTTCTGAAATGGGTATTGCTTATATTTTCATGTTTCATTCATTTTAATTCTTTTTTCATATCATCTTTTCTACAGATCAAAAACACTAGTCTTTCTTGGGGTCCATTGGAATTAATTTATTCGTATCCTCCTTTACTCTAGTTGTTCGAATCATTAATCATCCATTATGTGTCATTTCCATGAAGTGACCACCATTTTTAATAGTAGGGTGATTTAGATTATTTGGAAATTTGAAGCCCCAATAGAATGTTTGAAGAATTGAAAAAGTGCAATTAGAGGAATATAATCATGAGAAAATTAAAAATTTGGGAAGTTCTTTCTCGAGTGAAGGATTGAAAGAAATCAGAGATTTAGGGCATAAGAGTTTGGATGTTTGGAGAAAATTTATATTGTTTGCAGATGAGGACATGATTAAATTTACTTTGAACTATATTTTTTATTATAATATGATGTTGGATAAGCCTTATCAAATTTGGAAGGAAGCAATACTTGTTTTTGGTTTGTGTGATCATGGACCCATTTCGATGAAGAAATCTATCACGAACAAAGAAGTCGAAACCCTAACTAGCGTCATAAGTAATCAATGAGCATTAAGAATTGATACTATCATTGACCCTATTGTGAGGTATGTTGCATATGGAATTTCTTACAAAATATATTTCAGAAATAGAGAAGGTTCTACTTCAGCAATTGCAGTGTATATTGCTCATCAAATGGTGAAATAAGGCAAAAACTTTGATTTGTGTGAGTTGTTGTGGATACAATTAGCAGAAAATATTACCATGACAAAAGATCGAGGATATCCATTTCGGTTTGGTTCTTTGATTGTGTTATTGATGTTTTATTTCACAAGATCTTTACCCTTGAAGGAGTCTCTGTTGGAAAACAAATTTATAGATATCTCGCTTTTTTGGCTGATGAAGATTGGGCTTGTAAGAATCACATCATAAAACTTTAGAATAATTTGTTCTCCAGTCTAGTTCCTAGCATTATTAATGCTCCTGAGAAGATTCTCTGACAATAGAAGTTCAAAAAGAAGAATTGTTGTGTCTTCTCTAGAACTAATGAAGAAGATGAAAGGTGAAGAATAAAAAAAGATTATTTCCCTAGATGATCTGGAACCACCTATAGTGGCTAATGGAAAATTGGCTTTAGTTGAAGGTAGCAAAGAGGAAGATGACCCCTATTGTGTTGAGAACATTTTGAGTATGCTTAAGGAAGTTGATGGAATGAAGACGATTGGAGTTTTGTGACTTGAGCGACCCTCTTATGATCGAGATCAGATTGAAGAAGTTCTATTTGAGTACTTGGTCTGGAATAATATTTCTCTTAGTAATCTTGTAGACATCTTGTCGGATGTTCTATGTGAATTTATTAAAGATCGCTTGAAGTATCCTCTTGAGTCATTTATTGCAAAAGATAAAGTTCAAGATGATATGGAAAAGAAGTGTGCATATGCTCAAAAGAGATTATCAAAAGACATTAAGAATATGAGAGATTGTGTTATAGAAGCAGGCAAAGTGTACAAATATTGTCTCCAGAGTCCTGTAGCTATTGAACATTTTAAAGCTAAGATAAACTTTATTGAATATAAATTGAATTCCATGGGTAAAACATTTGACATTTTTAGTGATATAGATGGTTCTCAAAGAAAGAAGATTAACTCTTTGCAGTCAAATCTTTTATCAAAGGAAGAAAGAAGATGTGGTAAATGTTTTCTTAAAGGTAAAAGAGATTGTTGAGTCTAGGTTAAAATAACTTTTTGGTCTCCTTATTGAAGTTGAGAAGTGTGTACGAAACCCTTATGTTCCTAGTTCCTTATCTAAAGCAATTGATGTAATAGTTAAGAATGACAGTTTGAGTTTGAGTCTCTATTTAGCAGTGAACTCTTGGAAGACTTTCTTTCTAGAATTGAACAAGTATAAAAGAATTTTTCAGAAGTGTAACTAAAGCATTGTTTCTTTAGCAATGCAATTTTTTTTCTTGGTGACCTTTTTGTTGTTACCCTTTGTCCTTGATGTCAAAGGGGGGAAAATATTGAGTCTCAGGGAGAAATATTGAGTTTTGAATTTTGGAATCTTGGAGAAATAAGGAAGCATTATCTAAGGGGGAGTTGTGGCAAGTTTTGGACATAAATGTTTTGTCATCAATGAAAAAGGGGGAGATTGTTAGAAATATATGTCTTAGTTGTCACTGATGTCAAACCCGGGGTGATCTAGATTGGTCCAGATATGATGCAGAACAATGGAAGATAGGTATGTTTGATACATATTACAGTTCCTAGTTGTTGATGTACTGCAGATATTTTTATTGCTCTAAAAATATGTATTGTCAGTATGAGGATACATTTATCTTGATATGAGAGATTTGGTGTTGGTTGTGGTAATTGGTTTCATGCTCCAATTGTTCATGCAGTCTAATAGTATTCAATTAGCTTATTTCGGAGGTTTAGTCCTTCGCATTTGTGTCTTGATACAAATATGGTAGTGCAATTTTTGATATGCTTATTGGCATCATTTGAGATTGTTGTATTCATGGTTTTGGTGATCCAGAAGTCATGATCTAGATGTTGTGCTCTAAAAATGTATTCGGTTATGTAGTGTTGAGCAGCTCCATTTGCTCTGGTTTCCTCCAATTTCCTCTGGTTTCTTGATTTATGGTGATAATCTTTCGATGATTCGTTGTTCATGTCTTTGACCTCGTAATGTTGATTTGGATCATGTTCTTTGTGCTTTGGTAGCATATTATTGTGTAAATTTGAGGATATGATCAGGCTAACCTTGAAAGATTATGTTGTTTTTTTGCTCTGGTGATTGTAGCGTGTGATTTGACTGTTGAAATATCATTTAGGAAAATTTTATTGAGGTTGACTTGATGTATATTCCTATTGACACATTGATCATATTATGCTTGATGTATGAGAGATGAATTGTGATGAAGTGAAGAGTGAGGTAGTAAATGATAAAGCGAGGAAATTGATGTTGAATGAGAAAAGGAGAAGGATAGATCTAGTGTGACAGTATTTTGGAGCAACCAAATAGCAAAGTGATTTGCAGAGTTTCTTAATCCAATCTACTACAAACAATTAGTGTGTTGTCAAAGCTTAACAATAACTAATCCCATGCATATGTAGATGCAATTTTCTCCATTCATTTCTTTATTTTCTAGTACTGACCATTGTAATCTGGCCAGTGAGCCCTCCAATAGTGAGCCTCTTTTGTAATCACATATAGTTAGTTATATTATCTTGAGAGTTAACCCTCTCCGTAGTTTTTCCCATTTGATTTTCCTACATATAAAATCTGGTGTTTGTCTTATGGTTGTGTATGTTGTGCATTTCACTTCTATTGCATACTTCATGTCATGTTATGGATATCTAATATCAAATTGAGTTTTGGATTATCCAAGTGTTTTATTTTGGGAATACTGATTCACCCCCCCCTCCCTCTCATTATGTTCAACAAATATTTTCTAATCTATGGAGTACAAGAGGATTACATCAAATATGTCATCAATGACAAAGTACAAAGAGGTATGGCACTTTATATTAGTGTGTACTGCCTTACAATTTAGTCCACATTTTGGCCCTCCTCTCAGTGCTCATGTCCCAAATCCGGACTAGGACCTAATTCTTCTCATACCATTAAAATCTAGCCTAGTTTTCTCTTTGCACATCACATAGACTCTTTGTTCTATCCCTTAAATGGGGTAGGAACAGGGTGTGGAGCCTTGGTCCTCTCAAATGGGACCTTAATTTGGCCCCTCCTAATGGTGACAATAAGCTAGCAGGAATGTGATCTTCGTGTCGGCCTATGTCAAAAAATTAAGGTGTTTCTCGATGGGCATGTATATAAGGGGGACCATCCCTCTCATTTCATCATAATAGGAGAATCATATGGTGTCCTAAATCTATATTCAAGCAATCTATCATTCAAGCATTGAAGCATTCATCATCAAGTATTTCTAGAGATCTTCAAGGTTACATATTCTTCATTTATCCATTGTGGAGCAGCATTACATCATTCATATGCAAGCATGTGTGTGTGATTAGGGTTTTCTCATATTTATGTCATTTCATACAACATATGTGATTACATTCAAGATGTAAAGCACCATTATCAGTCATTGTAGATCTGAGGTATATATTTCCATCATTTATAGCATTTCATTCAAGGTTAATTCCTAAATCGGGGTTTGACTTAAGCAGTCCCCTATTCCCAACCTATTTCTCCTTCTTTCTATGTGTAGGAAACAGGTACAAAGTTGTGATCTTTAGAATAAGCATTATTTACAATGACGAATCAATCCCCCATTAGAGTGCAAAAAGTTTGGAGGACCAAGGCGATGGGCACCACAGTCCCAACATTTTAGGGGCTCTTTTTGGCAATAGGTCTAAATCTGCTTACATTGCTCATATCCAGGTTCATGGCTCAATCCCACAACTATAGCTTATTGTTTCCACATTTTCACCTTCATTTTAGCACATTTACCCTAATTTTAGCTATTCAATTTACAAAAGAGGTTAAACCGTCAAAACCCCCAATCCAATCAAAATTTTCAATCTTAATCCTTGTTGGTTTGTGACTAGATCTACTAGATTGCAACCCTCTTTTGAATGTGATGGTCCCTAAGCAAAATTAGTGGTTTTACTACATTCAATGGTGGAAACCCTAATTTTCACCATTATAGGTAGACAAGAAAAATTTGTTTCCAATTTATCTTATTTTGTTTTTAAAAGATTTGAAAAATCTTATTAAAAACATTATTATAAACACCCATAAAAAAACTTTATTAAAACAAATAAAGAAAAATTTGAATTTTTTTTTATTTTTGAAAAAAACCTCCATTATAAAGAAGAAGAAAACACAATTATTATTATTTTTATTAAAAAACAATATTAAATATTAATAAAGAAAAATATTTTTTATTATTTGAACATTATTATTATAAAAACTTTATTAAAAACTAGTTAATAAAATTTAATTACAAACTAAGTTTATTATTAAAAAACAATAAAAAATATATATTAAAAAATTTAATTAAAAAACATTTTAAAAACTTAAATTTTAAAATACTCCTCTGTGCACGGCTTGTCGTGTGCAGGGTCGTGGCAAGGCCGCGGTACCCTGTCATGGGTAAACCCCCCAAAAAATTTAAAAAACAAACTTAATAAAATGCAAAATGAAATCATGAAAAAATAAATTTTTCAATATGATTTAAAATTTAAAAAAAAAAAAACTGCAATAAATAAAAATGCAAAAAATTAGAAAAAAAATATTTTTTAATAAATTCATACTTGCAATTCTGACACATCCATACTAACGACCAAGGGGAGTGAAAAAATTCTTAGCTTGGGGTGATGAAGTCCAATTTTGACAAATGAATAGATGATTTAGGGGTTTTTGGGCCTTCTAAGTGCTATGGCGATGTCAGATTTGGCCCAAAGTGTTCCAAAATTGTAGATCGCTTATGGGTTAGGTAACCACCTCTACCTTCAAACGGTTGTATATTTGGCCTCTAGTGTCGGATTTGGATGAAACAAAAGGCGATTCTAACTTTCTCAAACCTCCTCAATCCAATGGTGACCTTAGATTTGACCCAACAAGCTCCAATATTAACCTACAATAGAAAGCTCCAAAATACAAAACCCCAAATTGCATCACAATTCTCTCAAATGACTATCCATGGTACTCTATAGGCTCTGATACCATGTGAGAATTTGCCTATAGAAACCAAGATCTAGAGGCCAATGAAAATCACAAGAATAAGAGAAATAATATGTGGCAAGAAAAAACTGTATTCTCATCAATGATGCAATAAGATCAACTATATTGTCAATTGTATTGGATTAACCAACTGGATTCAACATACAATGATCATGGGCCTCCTTATAAAGGCAAGGCTATGAGAGCACACAATCATGGCATGTGACCCAATGAGATACAAGGGTAGGTAGGGTTAGGTAGGAGAAATAATAAAATATTCTACTAAAGGTGGATCACCCACTGAAGGTGGAATGTGATAACAAGATAACACCACAAAAGGTGGAATTTCTCCTACAACCATCTTCCCTAGATCTGCAATTCCCTAAGTGTCCCATATGCAAACTACAATGAATGCATTATCCTAAATCAACTTAAGTGTAATTATGCTCGACATAATTTACACTGATAGACCTCATCCCCCAAAGGTAGTGAAACTACAAGAACAATGAAAGAAGAGCGCATAAGATGAACAACAAAAGTCTTTTTGGGTCAAGATGGAAGAGATCAAAAAGATCTCAATGATTTGCATCATCCCCAAGTAGACAATACAAAAGCACATTTACAACAAAAACACATTTGCGACATAACATGTATACAACATATGGAAGAATAATTATACAAATAGAGGGGTACGACAAGGTCAACCCTTTTGTTGCCTTGTGCCAATGGAGTAATCAAGGGTCATCCTAAGAGATATTAACAAACAAAAAGACACACCAAGTATCACATATTGCAAAGATCACACTACATGCAAGAAAACACACAAAAGAATCTACTACATGGTCAAGCTAATCTAGCAAATCGTGCACCTCCGAATCTTTCTCAACATCATTTAGAGATGGTGGACAAAATGATAAAGGAGGTTCAACTAGTATGGTAGATGGAGCTATCTCTAGTGCCAAGCAAGGACCATGCTCTAACAATGAATTACAAGGTGTGTCACTGGGAGCTAGAGTTAAATCTTTTGAAATTATTGAAGATGGATCATCATTAACATTAATAACATCCTCAACTATATCATTAGAACCATCATATAAATTCATCACAATGGGAGGTTTGATTGGAGAACCATCATTAACATTAATAACATCCTCAACTATATCAACTTTTGGCAAGGTTGGTCAAGGTAAGGCTCCCCTCTAGGATCGGGTGAAGGCTGGGAAGACAAGATAAAATAAGCACTTGACTGCTTAAGAGAAGAATCAATTTTAGAAACAAGCTCACAAGCCTTGGCACAACATATTCATTAATGTTCTCCTGCACTACAATTTCATTTGTTACAATTTGAATCTTGTGTAGAAGGTTGGGGATCACTCAACAATGATTCATTTTCTTCCTTTGCTCTAAGAACGAAAGGAGGAATGGAAGGAACCACACTACATTGAGAGATAGAAGATGTTGGGTGTTTTTCTCTCCTTTATAGGATTTGGGAGGTGGAACCACAACATACATAGGAGGAATAATAGGAGTAAGAAGGAGTCTCGGTCTAGGATGTGGAGCAGGATGAGCTACTTTCATATCCATACACAATGAAAGATCCTTAGGGAGAGTAGTCGAAGCAAACCCCAAAGGATTACCTAAGGAAGTGATCCTATTGGCTTTATTCTTCTAGTAGGAAAGGAATAGGATATCTGGACATGGTTTGACAGGTTGAAGTTTCTGAGGCCAAAAGAAATCAAGGTTAAAGTTTTCATGATTAGCTAAGGGTTGGAAAATACTATGATGGGTCATTATAAATTGCTCATTGTGAGGGAACTTCAAACACTTATGAATGGTAGAAAGGATTGCTTTCATGGATGTGAGTCAAGGATGACCCAACTTCACATGAAATTGATGTGAGGTAAGGATAATGGCAAAGGTAACATATAAGCACTTAATACCAACTTCTACAAGAAGGGTGATGGAACCTATGGTGGGACAAGTGAAACCATCATGGACATTGATCAAGACATCGGATTTATCATATGTGTCTTGATGAAATTGTTGTGTATAAAGATATTCTCTCATAATAATGTTCACCATACAAATCAAATCAATAAGCACTCCTCTTGAGAGTTTATCTTTGATTTTTGCAATAATGTATAATGGACCATCAGGTGCTTTTATGATATCACCTGGGGTAAAGGTTATGTAAGGTTCACACTTAGGCTTAGGTTTCTCTTGGTCAATCAAGTTCACAATATTAATGGCTTCATTAGATATATCATCAATAGCTAAAAAGCCTTTATCATTATGCTCAACAACATTGGTAGAATGAGAAGGCAAAGATTGGTAAAGATTTTCAAGTTTTAATTAGGATCAGGTGTCACGGATTTATTCCCTTTATCATTCACACCATCCACCACTATAGCATTAGAATCAGTGAGGTCTTGAATTTCATACGTATGATGCATACATTTCTCTGTCTTGTGCCCAAGCTGATGATGGTATTGATAAAAGACATTTGAGTCAAAAGAAGGTGGCAAAGGTTCCGATGTGTTTATAGGATAGATCATAGGAAGCTTCAACAAATTATTGTTAACCAATTGAAGTGTTTTTCTATTCAAGGACTTGGAAAGGGAGCGAAGTTGTGATGCTTGAATTTAAAAGAAAAGAGAGCTACAACAGGGGTTGTTGTGGTTGCAACTTGGGTATCAATATGGATGGAAGAATTGTCGCTATTGATCTTAATGAAGTTTTTGTTTTATTTTCTAAAGTTTTGAAATGTTTTATGAGCATCTAGATTCCTATCAACTAAAGTCACGGATGAAGAAGATTCATATCAACTAACTTAAAGTTAATAATTATGGAGTGTTGTGCACAATTTGTCAAATATGTGAACTCACAAAAACAAAAGCTTATCTCTAATTTCTTGCTGCAAATTATTAATGAAAACTCTTTGAATATCATCCTTAGGAAAAATATAAGCAATTTGTGCATACAAATGTTAGGACTAGGATGCCCAACACCCTTGTCTAAGTAGTTTGACCCCAAATTTTGAAATATGAATGTCATCTTTGTAAGTAGCAAGAATTTGCCCTTTGATGTCGACCCTCCCTGGAAATTAAATTTGAAAAGGTTCGCATACAAATACAACTCCCTCTCTCATTTCAAACTCTAACCAACACAATTCAATTCCTATTAAGCACAAATTTGCATTCAAGGAGTGAGAAGCATTCATAATAATAATGATCAATCATAACATGTTTCTCTATGATCAAGGCATGCATTAACATCTTCTAGCAACATCAAGCCTTATGTTAGACTTCATGCCAAGGGTTTCATATTTAAGGTAATATTTTGCAATTCAAGTATTTCCATTATAGTTTTAGTCTCTATCCTTCTGAGGACAAGCTCTATTTTTCATCAATTATAGCTATTTTGAAGGTGGGAATACGAACACAAGGTTTGAGTTAGGCAAGCCCCTATACAACACAACCCTTCTTCCCCATTTTTTTGTGTGCGGGTTCAAACCTAACAGTAAAAAGTTGTACAAGCATGCGAAGCGGACTATGACAAAATTTCCCAAATTTTGATTGGGTGAAAGCACCTAAACTAGGGTGCTCAACACACATGTCCAACTGTTTTTAATTGAATTTTAGAGAGATAGACCTCGAGGACCTTATAACTATGAATCTACTCCTTTCTATTTGCAATTACAACCTCAAACTGGGGCGCCTAGTACACCAATTTGACACTTTTAGGATCAATTTGCAGATCCAAGTTCTTTTCTATGTCCTCTTTCCAAATCTCACCTCTTTCTATTCTATAATTCACTATAATTGTTGAAAGTCGTCATTTTCCTATCATTAAACCTAATTCTCAAACACACACTTGACAATATCCAATTCATTGCAACAAAGGAACATTAACCCAAAGTGTTTAGCTCTCCTATTAGGAGAGTAATTGAACCTTATTATTATTCAATGATATACTACATATATTTGAGATCTTAGATTGCATCCATAGGCTAAGATCTCATTTCAATACCTATCATTTTGGTGAACCCAAATTGTCTTACAATTGCATAATTTTTATTTTTTAAAGCATAGATCTGATTTATTTGCATAAAATTTTAGTTTAACTGCAATTATTTATGAAATTTATTGCTTATGTGCTTGCATTGGTTAATTAATCATAATATTGCTATCTCATATTGCTTAATTGATTGGTTCATTGATCACGGCATTGTTGTTTCACTTAGTTTAATCAATTGGTTAATAAATTACATCATTTTTTTTTATCGGTAATATTATGATTTTATTAAGATAACTAAAACAATACATGATAAACAATCATCCACCCAAAATACCACCCTCTGTACACCAAACCACCCTTCCAAAACCATGTTGTTCATCAAACAGAAACACAAAACCCTCCCCCACAACTACTATAAAAAAAATGTTCAATTACATCGTGCCAAAATGGCATAACAAGGCAACGGAAAAACTAAAGGCAGCTAAAACTAAAACGAAATATTTTAGTACCAAGAGGTATCGTTGTTCGTTGTTTTTCATCAGTCTTCACTCATCGACATTTGGTGCACGCGAAGCATCCCCCAACCTGTTCAATCTGCCAACTACATCACCCAACTCGTTTTGTCTTGCTAACTCCGTTGAAAGACGTCTGGTAATCGACTACCTCCTCCGCACCTCGTCCACCATCCTAGCCTCCTCTCTTGCTTGTCTGATAATTTCTTCCAACTCCATTATCTGAACATAGATTACCAGATCTTCCCACCCTCTCCTCGCATCATCTCGAAACCTGGCTTTGACCTCCTCATGGCATCATAGAAAGGGAATCTTCATGTGTCTAGCCCGGAGCTTTGTATTTTCCTTTGGAATGCCTTCAGAGACATTGAAACCCCAACTTGGTACCGCCCATTCCAGCAGAGACTCCATGTTTAGAAGATAATCACATGGGACTATCATCCTCATCACTTTTCTAACCTCCTCGCATGAATAACCCAAGTCAAGTCCCCAAGTCGTGATTAAAGAGTAGATATCAACCCTCAAACGATATTTGTGGCCAATCACCACCACCTCCTCGCCAAGAACCAGTTGAACCGCTTCCAAAAACAAGGGATCTCTTGCCAAAAACATGTTCTCAAGCCTCTTCGCAGGAACAAGACCCCAAAAAGAAAGCATCAACTTCGACAATTTCAGGGTAAAATTAGCTTCCATGCTGGAGGCCTCTCCAAACCGTCAAGCTCTTCCAAAAAACCAAAATCTTCCCCACCAAACATGCTCAACTGCCACATTGAATGAGCTTAAATTCAATTTTTAGCAATTAAGAAGGCACGCACCACAACCGCCGCCATTACAGAAACTTTTGGCATTAATTGCCTGTAAAGCACGATCCAGACTCAACACCTTGAATAAAATGTAGGCCACATATCGCACATATCAAGTATGCGAAAGTATTGTCCTTGGCAGGCCGTCTTAACTCCATCGCACATTGCAATCATTACTATCCCACCACCTCACCTCACCCTTGGACAGCTCACAAGCCACGTTGGACAGATCGTTAGCCAACACATTTCCGCTACTTTTTACGTGGGAAACACAAGTCTTGGAAAAATTTTAATTTTGCACAGATAATGGTTATGAACTTATTCAATTTCCAGCATAGGGTGTCACCTTTCATAAGAGCATTAACCACCACTTGGGAGTCCCCCTCCAAGTGGACTTTCGAAGCCTTCATATTTACTGCCAAGTCAATAGCTAATAAAGTTGTTGTACCTCGGCTTCATTGTTAGTTCTATCTTATAATCTTTTAGCACCTTTGAAGAGGATCTTCCCTTCATCATCACAGGCCACACACCCCTCTCCTGAGGTGCAAATTACATCATTTTTATCATTGCATATCATTTAATTAATTAGTTAATCAATTCCATTATTGTCATTTTATATTACAAATTCGCAATAAATTTTGTAAGACAAACCAAAACATTAAAAACATAAACAAATTTCTCTCTTTTTTTTTAGTCTTCCAACATTGCTTTCTAAAAACAAGTGTGTGCTTGTAGAGCTTATACTTATTTATGAGTTTCATAACCCATTGTTCTAGATCTAAGATTCCAATGAAAAGAAATTACCAATTCATAGACTCTCGCGCATTAACTAGTAATAGTGTTAAGCCTAAGTTGCATGTTGAATTATTCTCACCAAAATACTCATGAGAGAAATGTTCCCTCAATCCAATACACATCTTGCTTAATATACCTTAAAAAAACCCTTCCCCTAATGATTCTCATGTAGATGACCCTTCAATTCACGTGTATAATGAAAAATTGAAGAAGTTACACAAGGAATTAGAAAACTTTCAACAATTATGAGTATGTAACAAACACTACTAAAATCCATATGAAACAAAATGACCCCCTTCTACTTGATTTGGCCTTGTCCCGGCTAACAATTGCCTATACACTCAATCCAATTCATCAAAGCATCAAGTTTCAAAAGATAATTGGTGAAGCCATAATCCTAAATAAATTATTCTTTCAATAAACATTAGTCTAAATGTTCAATCTAAGATCAATAGACTAAATAAGTATTAATCTAAGTCACATTTAAAATTTCACATTAGGGTGAATAAAGGTTAGTATAAAAGTACCTAATCTAAATACATTTATTGAGGTATAAATCAAATCTATCAGATTCATTAATGGGTAACACAAGGCTTGGCTCCTTTAGCAGCTATGGAGAAACGCATGGTTCTGCACAATATATTAGTCCTCTTGATTCCAATCTACCTTAACATGTTATCAGCAAACTTAAAACGTACATCAAATATATCCATAACATAACACAATGACAGCTCATCATATATCTGCTCAGATATGAGGGTCATAAGCATTCATATATTGTTTCCAGCAAGTAATTCCATCAGAGAATATTTCCTAAAAAATAAATATGTTTTAATGTTTCAAATTCATAAATTCTGATTGGTTTCACACTACTTAGTTTTCTAGCATAATCAAAACATAAGTAATAGCACAAAATGATTAACACTCTGGTGAGTTTTACAATACTTCCAATCCATGTACTATCTACAAGCAAGGCTAAGAAAGCCTTCTTTTTCCTTCAGGTCACATCTGCCCAAATTCAATTCTGGAACTGAAACCTCTGTAAAGCTAGAGAGAAACAAAATATATGCCTACAGCACAGAAATTCAACCAAGCAATATACAATCACCAGATCAGTAGAACAAATAAGCATTTTAAGAGTTGATGCTAAACTTCATTATCTACCAATATATTTCAAGAAGTGCCTACGTATTTTCAAGCAGAACAGGTATAGCTTCTTCCTTTGAAAACCCCAAAAGTATTTTCCCTCTATTCTAACTTTAGACTAGTAATTACTACAAGTAGTTGCGACTAGATTCAGGGTCTGCAAAAAAGAGTAAGAGAGCACAAGCTGTGGGCATGGCATGCCCCTGAATTTATGTAAATTTGCCACGAGTTCCTGATCTCTTCCATCAACTGTATACATGAAACAAAAATTACCATGCAGCTCACATTTGGACATGTATGGCCTTCACTGGAAATCAGGGCCCTACTTCCATTTCATGAATCATAATCAGCCTAAGAATAATCATAATCGATTAGTCACTGTGCATGTTTTATGAAGCTCCAGACCAAATGCATTAAACATAAGAACTTGAAAAATATGATATTTTTCATATCACTCAGTTTCTAATCTGGTAACCATCAAATTATCTAAAAACATGTGCAAGTAAAACTAGATAACCACTAGAGAACATCTTAAAGCTCAAAACCTAGGACAATTTATAATGTAACACATTAAAATGTGTAATCTTTGAGATCAATTACGTACCAAAAGTCTATAAACTGAAATCAAAATCCAATTATGAAAAGTCACTATTAGTTTCTGTTCTCATTCAAGACTTTGAAAAAAGGCCTTAACAAAAGTAATATAAGTCAACAACCCCACCAAGATCTATCTTGATAGAATGCTCCTGAGCCGAAAATTGAAATCATAGTTCCCTAGTTCACAAGGTAACATATGGGAACAGATTTCCACCATTCTTCTCATCCAACAAACCAACAACCTCTGCAACTTCCATTTCCATTTCCTTATGCACTGGTTCCTGTTCAGGTAAATCAAATCTTCTTTTGGAAATAGAATCCTTGCTCGACTGAGGATCAATGGTGTCTAACATGGATTCCAACTCTTGGATCATTGACCTCCTTGCTTCCCTCACCAAATGATCTGAACCCTGCATCAATGAGAAAGAAAAGGCCAAAAAGCATCATGACAAGGAAACCCAAAATTTCAAATAGTACTTTTCAAATATCAAAACCATTTTCTATGAAAAACAGACAAGATAAAATCATAAGAGAAAATGTTAAAAACAACAAACACGTCAATTTCTTAGGTGTTGCCTAAACCAATGCAAACCCCAAATCCACAATTATACCATTCACCAGTGTGTTAGTAATGGCATTTGCATCAATTAGTTGCATTTGAAATGGGACTGAGATTGATCAAGCACCAAAAAATCATGGATTTTCTTGGAAAGGAGAAGCTAGCAATTTGAATCACAAGATCAATCATCTTTTGGCAATGGACAGATGAAAAAAAAAAAATATGTCATTCTTATAGGAAATGACCAAAACTGGTAAAAACCCAAAACCAATCAATCTTTTGAGAATGTGCTATAGAACCAAAGTTTCACATCCACCTACATTCTAACCCTTCCCCAATCAGGTAAAGTTAACCATCTTGCCACATTAGGAGAGATGACACTATTAGACTTTTACAGCAAGCAGGGTTGAGATACCTTTTACATGTGATGAGGTTTAATCCCTTGGTCACCTAGATTGCTGATTCTCCAGGGCCCCATGTGTGTAACCTACACTGCAAAATCTCTCTGCAGCCGAACTTTGAGTTTTGGCATTCTAATAGAAGAGGGTTTGTTTCTCAACCCTGGGTCTCATCAGCTCTAGCTTAAAATCTTGGAACACAGCAAACCCACTATAAAATGCTAGACGGCCAATAATACATTAATCTGTTCTTTGTCAGAACAAAGAAGAGATTTTGATGGACTTAGCGAGGGTTCATTATGTACATACCTGGATGGAATCCACTGTAAGCAAAAGAACAATGATTTTTTCGGAAAACCTCTGTTTTTCCTCGGTATCCCTACACAGATGCCGACGATAGGCATAGTTTGTGAATAGGCATCTGAGCTCCTTCAGCTTTGCCTTGGCCACAGCAAGATCCCTGAGACTACGAAGTGTTTGAGAACGATGCACCAGATATTCACGAAAGCGGGCCTGTATGATCAGAGCTGCATCCATTGGTGACAATTCCTTCTGCTTCCCCTTTTCCTGGGCTGCTGCAGCTCTCTTCCTTGCAAATACACTCTGCAGTATACATAAACATAAATTATTAGAACAGTGGCAGCATTGTAAGCCATTTCACTCTGTCTTCCAAGATGATATGCAACCATATGTCAAATCTGCTAAATAATCTGTAGCTTTGGGAATTGATTGCAGATGCAAGTAGCCGTTGCAGGCTAACACTACACTAGGCTGGCTAAGAATGAAAGCAGTTGGGAAGAGTAGATCAAAGCCGATATACAACACCTCAAAAAGTATGTGACAGACCTCCTTTTGCCAAATTTACTTAATAATCTGCTGCTTTGGGAATAGATTTTGGATACAGGTCGGTACTGTAGGCTCTCACGACACCAGACTGGTACAGAATTAAAGCAATGGGATTGAGCAGGCAAAGGTTATCCCGAAATTGCTCAATAATCTGCCGATGCTTTGTGAATGGATACCAAATGCAGGTAGCCATTGCAGGTTACTGAGACAACAGACTGGCAAAGAATGAAAGTGGTGAGGATAAACAGATCAAGGCTGATATGCAAGCATATACCATATTTACTGAATAATCTGCAGCTTTGAGAATTGATAGAGGATGCAGGTAGACATCGAAGGCTATTGCCACACTAAGCTTGCAAAGAACAATAGCAGTGGGGTTGAGCAAATTAGCAAATGAAAACTGATATACACTCGGCTATTTGTCTCTTTGGAAATGGACTGAGAATACAGGTAGACATTGTAGGCTATTGCAGCACTGAGCTGGCAAAGAATGAGGGGGTGAGGTTGAGCAAATGAAGAAGATGTGTAACCATATGCCAAGTGTACTAAATAATCTGCAGATTTGGGAATGGATCGAGATACATATAGACATTGTAGGCTATTATAACACCAAGCTGCCAAAGAAGGGAAATGATATGATTGAGCAGATGAGGGCTGATATGCAGCCATAAGCCAAATTTACTGAAAAATCTGCTGCTTGGAGAAAGGATCAGGGATGCAGATAGATATTATAGCTAATGCAGGGCCAAGCTGGCAAGGAATGTAAATGGTGGTGGGGTTCAGAAGATGAAGACTGTTATGCAACCATATGCAAACATTACTGAAAAAAGTGCTGTTTTGGGAATGGATTTTGGATGCAGATAGCCATTGTAGGCCACAGTGACACAGGCTGGCAAAGAATTTAAGTGTTCGGAAAAATAAATGTCAAGGCTCATATGCCAAATATATTAAATAATACTTTGGAAAAAACTTCAGGGTTGCAAGTTGCAGATAGACATTATAGGCTATTGTGACACCGAGTTCGCAAATAATGGAAACAGTGGGGTTGAGCATATGAGGACCTGGCCTGACAATGCATGTAGACATTGTAAGCGGTTGCTAAAACCTGGCTAGCAAAGAACGAAAGTAGTGGGTTTGAACAGATGAAAGCTGATGCACAACCATGAGCCAGATTTACTGAATAATATGCAGATTTGACAATAGATTGAGAATGTAGATAGACATTGTTAGGTCATCATGACACTGAGCCGGCCAAAAATGAAAGTGGTGGGATGAGTCGATGAAGACTGATATGCAACTATATGCCAGATTCACTACATAATCTGCAGCTCAGCGAATGGATTAAGGTAGGCATCGTAAGCTACTACGACACTAGGCAGCCAAAGTATGGATGCAATATGGGTGAGCAGATTAAGACTGATATGCAACCATACGCCAAATTTACTAAATAATATCTGGCTTTGCAAATAGTCAAAGGGAGCAAGAAGCCATTTCAGGCTTATGCCTCTCTAAGAGCTGTGGATAAGCAGTTGAACTTGCAAAAGAGTGAGCTTGGTGAATAGAGTTGAGGCAAGCAAAAACTCTGCAGCAATCATCTTTGGAAATAATGTGACCACTGGTAACTACCAAAAGGAGGAACTTGGTAAAGCTGCAGAAGAAAAATATGCAGTTTGAGGAGAACATTTTGCAGTGGAAATAACTAAAAAATGTGATATAAAAGAAAACTAGAGATATTGAAGACCATTCAGCTACAACACTAGATAATATGCAAAAAAGTTGGCTAAAAGTATATAAACCAATGTTGATCATCCACTAGTAGTATCAGGAGTATTAATCAAACTACAAATTTAAAGAATACCCAAAGCATTTTTCAGAAAAAAACATTGGTTTCTGGCTTGCCTGGATTCTTCTAGATGCCTCTGCATCTGTATTGTTGTTGGCATCCTCTTCCTCAACAGGTATCACTCGGATCTGAGATTCCTTAGGCTTGTCACCCTTTGAAAGCTTGAATTTTTCGGTTTTTACAGCCTTGAACTCTCCCTTTGCAGGGCTGTTGGCCTCATATTTGTAGGAAAACTTGGCCTTGCCACCATTTTCTGTCTGCCACTCCTTCTTAAAGGATTTGTTGACAGTTCCATTTGGCAATAGAACTGGGCTTTTGGTGAACTTGTTAAAAGCAATCTCCATTGCTGCAACTCTGTCTGCCAAATCCTGCAGGACATGGTCATGATTATTGTGCTGGACTTCAGCTACATATGAATAATCTTCATAGCTTTGCTTGCAAATACGTTTCCTTGTCCACGTCTCCATAGCCAGGTTGCTTTCCTTGGGTTTGGAGGGAAATGAAAAGAAAGAGGACTCTATTTGGGCAAACCATTTGTTTCTGCTGCTAAAGAAGAAATCCTCAAAAGGACTGGATTCAAAACAGGTAAGAGCAAATTCTATGTCGGAGTTCAACAACGAAATGGGTGATGGTTTTCTAGCTAGGCGGTGGTCAGTTTCGACCGATGGACTGGAATAGTAGCACTCCAGGCCACGATACCCTTTCATTTTGTTGCTGTGAATGTTAAGCAGGGCTGCAAAAACGACGGGTGCCCAAGTAGTTGACAAAATGACTGGTTGAAACAGCACAGACTATAAAACAACAGGCTGATCTCCCAACGAGGTATTTCACAAAATGCAACCAGAAAGAGAAAACAGAAACAAACAGCTGATTTCTTGTTTTATAGAAATTTCCTTTTGCTGATAGAGTTGAGGAATTAGCAGGCTAAACTTTGATAGTCGTATGGCTGTATGAATGCATATTTCGTGAGATTTTGGGTTTTGTTTTTCCTAATTTTGGGGTTTTTTTCGCGACAGAGTTCAAATATAAAAAATTGATTATAGTTATCTATAAATGTAGTTTAAATTTTTTTTTATATTTTTTAAAATAAAGTCAGACTATCAGAATTAGGCATCCAATGGGAATCCCTATTTTATGCCTACCTTAATTTAATTTAATAGGTTTCACGCTTTTAAAGTTGACAAAGTGAAAGGGGACGGTGTAAAGATTATTCTTTTAGGGTATGGCTCACATGTCTCATTTTGTTGCCAACTGGTTTTAAAGCTTAAATTGAACTCTAATTTGGTGTCTAACAATATCTTAAATTAATTTTAAAAATCTTTAACTCATATATATATATATATAAAAGCTATTTATTTAAGTTAGTAGATATTCACAATTTATGAAATTAAATTGTTATTCAATGTTTGTATTTTTTTGCATCAACGTTTGGTATTGTGAATTATTATAGGATGATGTCTATAAGGAAATTGAAAATATTGTTTTTAATTATGGTTAGTTTTGAATTTATATTATGTTGAGTGATGTAATTAAGTGACAACAAGGGACAAAGCGTAATTTGACATATACTTAAAAAATTAAAATTATAAAATAACTTTTATGAAAATAAAATAACTCTTCAAATGAAAATTCAAACAATATAAACTAATTTTAAATGTCAAACTCATGAAGTTTCCACGGTCCATAATGATTCAATAAATTAAACAGTGGGTTCAGTCCCACACACACAAAAAAAATGTGGCTATTTTAATTAGAGATGAATTTTTCAATTATAAAAGTTTGTTTTTGGATGAATATAATAAAAATTGAATTATAAAAATGATTGTTACATTGAGAGGTGTAACATATAATTGTAATATGTAGAAAATACTTGTAGGTAGACATTATTTTAACACCCTCTTTTAAATACATATAAAATATAAACTAAATAAAATATATTTTTATTTTAAAATAACAAAAATATAAATAATACTTATGAACAATAATAGATGTATCCAAATAATAAAACTAATATATGTATATTAAATAAGTCTATACAAAAATGATTTAAAATATCACTTTAAAACATCTCTTTTATACAAAATTTATAATATAAATAATATTAAAATTAAAATTTATGTTCATAGATAATATAACTATTTAAATAAATGATCTTCCATATGAAAGAGATTATGTTGATCGAAATCCTTTCACCATTAAAATAAATGATCTTCCATATGAAAGAGATTATGTCTTTGTTTTTGAATGACTCCCTTCCTTTATGAAAATTATTAGCCCAAACTTTAGAACTCCTTCACATTAATTTGATTAAAGGATTGTAGCTGACATTTGTGGTGACAAATTCACTACATATCATTTCATTATGTTGTCCAATATGGGTTTTTTATTCCTTGGTACATGTTTCCCAATGTAGCTCATGTAAACGCAATGTTATTGTCTTGTATAGCTTTGCTCTTCCCAATGTTTTTCATTGTTCTATTATAAACTTTTTGAGATAGCTCTTTTGTTTTTCTTCTCGGACAATTAGCTTTCCCTCATCTTTACAAGTGTGAAGAAGATTAAATGTGTTCACAAAAAAATCCTTATAATAGCATGGATTAAGACCACTACTTAAGGAAGATATTTTAAATTCACATTGTGTCAATATTGGACTTTGTGAAGGATGTTTTGGGTGAAGATGGATAGAAAAATTTGGGTGAGGATGAATTGAAAATTGGACACAATTCTTATTAGGACAACTATTTCAAATGATTTTATTCAAAAATTGGGTGGTTAGGTTCATTATATAGTTTCTAGAGAGTGGATTATTAGCATAGTCTTCCCCAATGATTTGACTTTATCATACTTGTTGAAAATTTGGAATAGTTTTTACTAGATCGCATATCTCTTGTAGCACATTTCTAATAATCAAGGAATTTGGAACAAGTTCAATGTCTTACACATTCCCTTTGTAAGGAATGCACTAATTTGGCATTATATCATCAATCTTTGGCATTTCACATTGATCTAATATGTGGGTTATCATACATGAGGGCTATTTGGAAATTTTTAATGCATATCACTTACCCACCATTTTGAAAAGTGGTGTTTCTTAGGCCATTTGCAAATTGTCTCTTGATCTTAGTGTTTAGGTGTCAATCAAAGATGAATCTACTCCAAAATCTTCTTGTTGATTTAGTTTTTCGAGTGGGATTGTGTTTAGTTGTAGTTCTATGATTCAAATCAATTAATTTGAATTTTTAAATTTTATATATTTTTAACCTTTTCAATTATATTGAGCTTTCCCAACATTTTTATTTTCTAGAAGAGAACCCTTATATTCAACTTAAAAATAGATCATAAAAATGTTATTTTAGAGGTCATGTCCAAACTAAAAACTAACTTACAAAAAAAATTTGTGCAACCTTCTATATTTCTTTTAATGTATCTTTGTAATGGTGAAATTTGCATGCCTATATCATTTTTCATTTAGTTTTATGTTCATTTTGGGATAATGCCTTAATACATGTATAGATCAACAAATGATGAAATAGAACAAATTTGGACTCATTTATGTAGCCTTTATGTATTCTTATGAACAAATTTCCCCACCATATTCCTATATGAACATACTTTGATACTAAGCATTGCACTTAATATATTTATCCTTACACCTACTCTAGTATGATTGTTATCCATGTAAAGATGCATAACGTTCTAATTTTGATAATAAAATAAAACACTCTTTATTCTTAAATAAACTCATAAATCCTCTAATAAGTCTATTTACTTCAACTATACTATCCTTAGCTCTACATGATCAATCCATTGATATCATAATAAACACAAATTTCTACAAATCGAGATAATGATTCTTTATTTGATAAGGAAATATAAATAGTATTTCTACATATGGTCATTCATAACTTATTTCATTCATTCTATGCATCATTTAAGTCTACATTCAATACTTAGGCCTTCCAAATACCTTAAGTTCAAATAACAAGTTTAATACAAAGTAAAGGATGAGATGCGTCCATTTATCTTCAATCCAAAGATATCTTCAATGCAATCTTTAGAAATGAAGATGAGAACAAGATTAGGGTGCTTTTTCCACCCAACCTTGAAGCTTACACTTCCCCGGAATTCTTATTCTATCAAGAATACCCTGACCCTGCACAAATTGCTTAGCAAGAGGAATTCGATGGACAAGATGGAATCTGGTGCGTGCCTAGAATGTTACACGCATTTTCTTTTATTCTATCTCTTTTAAGAAATAAGCAAGATCATAGCAAGGATATGGTAGAGAACATAAATAAATAAATCCATCTTTTTCAATGGTCAAAAAGTTACTCGGTCGAGTATAATGTCATGCATAGCAATAAAATATAGTTTGGAAAATCAAACTATTCTCTCTATAATTCCACATTCGGCAGTCATCCCAGAAGGTAACTTTCCCCGAAAACACATGCAAACATATTCTAACATTTCTAGCTTCCTATTTTTTTTCCTTATGATACCAGAAATATAATAAAAGACAATCTTTCATTTCACACATAATTTTGAAAATAATTTTTAAACAAGAAGGTGTAACACATGTATGCACATTTAGCATATAACAGAATATAAATGCAAGGATAAAATCTGAGTACACATTCTTTTATTTCTCATAAAATTTCAAATAGAATATTTATCATTAACTAACACTTCATTTTCTAGGGTTTATGTGCTTGATTGACTAGTTTCTATATTTTCTATAATGAATCATACAATAAAAATATCTTCGTAATGCACCTACATCTATATGACTTTCCAAAATGGAATTTGATATAAACTAACATGATTTTATAAACAGAAATATGATCCATATCTCTAATTCTTCTCTACATTATCATTCTAAATCAAATTATTCTCAAAGCAAATCGAACTTCTACTCTTTTAGATTAATAACTTCAAACATTGCTCGAATAAGAGCCTACCTATGGATATTGAAGCCAAATCTGAGATGTTCGATGCTAATTCTTCTTCCAAAATCTACTAGTTGTGTTAGTTTCTTGTGTTCTTTCTCAATTTCCTAATATTCTTCTTTCTCTATATTTCCAATTTCGTTCTGTCACTGTGTGTTTCATCAAAACAATAGTCTTATTTACACTGTTTTTCCAACTAAAAATTCTCCTAGTTTTGGGCTCATATTAACCATATTGACTATGTCCTATGCTAAATACTTAGCATGGCATAGTTATTTCAGCAAGTGGCAACCAATATGTACCACATATGTGTGGCATTTGTAACAACTTCAAACTCTATGAGTTTGACTAGCAACACTCAGACAATCATAAACATCGACTATAACTTGTAATAAAGCATGCATGGTTACGTGGGTTTTCGACCCTGCTAACATGGTTTACATTCTACTGTAAGGAAAGCACAATGCAGAAAACACTCTCCTAACACCAATTCTAAGGGGAATCAAGCAAGTATGTCTTTAAATTATTTTGCAGAACATTAAGATATACATAGACTAATGAAAAACTAATCACACAGAAAACACAACAAAGAGTTAACACCAGATTTACATGGGAAAACCCTTACGTGTAAAAAACCCACCACCAAAGAGAAATCACTTTATTCATAGATAATAGAAGGTTACAATAAAGTTATAGATCCTCGTCATAGGCATTTTCTCTCAGAATCTATGTTCGCATCACAGTCATCACCTATGCAGAACACTCAGGCTTCCAACAAGACTCCACACCATACATCACACAGTAACCTCTCTCATACTTCGATTACATATCTGGCAACATATATATCAGCCATCGATTACAATGTATCGGTTAAGCATAACCGTTATGGAGTCCAACCATCTGTCATTCAGTAACATCCATCCACCTAACCAACATTGTGTTTCGGTTTCCTCTGGCTACTCTGATTACATATGTCGAATGCAATTCACACAACAGTTAGTTGCTCCAACCGCCAGGAAGTCTAACCGTCAACCGTCATGTATTCACAACTCGTCCATTATCCCATAGTCATCCGGCACAGAAATCAATTTGCCTTCAAATACACGAGCACACAATCTTCAAGTGTCCATGCGGTTACTCTTTTACCTCTAACCGGTTTGAGCCCATGGCCCACCCAACTCATCAGCATAGCATCAGATCATCGGCAAGACCACTTCCAAGTTACCCCGATCTCCGATGACCAAAAAGATGGGTCCATCGGCATAGCACCCAACAGGTTCTCCCGATCTCCGATAATACCCCGATCGCCAAAGGCGACTCCATCAGGCCATCGGCAAGACAACCAAATTGGCTACCCAATCCCTGATACCAATGAAGGCGGACTCATCGGGTATCGGTGTAGCAACCAACCATGTCATCCCAATCACCAATAGCACTTAGTCGATTTCATCGAGTAATCAGAAACACACCCGAACTGGCTACCCTAATAACACCAAAGTCAACCAAAGTAGATCGATCGGGTAATCATCATAGCATTTAGCAAACTCCTCCGATAGTCGATGACATCCCAAACGTCAAAGGCGACCTCATCGGGTATCGATGTAGCAAACAACTAGTTCTCTCGATCTCCAATGATACCCCTTTCCTCTTCCTACGCTCTGCCATGTGGCACCCCTTGATTGGATCTGGAGTCCCTGCCATGCCACCTTAGCATGACCTCACTAACCACCTAGAATGAAGCTCTTCTTTATTGCTTGGTCACGATGGATATTCTAACGAGAAGTTTCCCATTGCGACCTAGCGACCACCGTTGGATCGACCTTGATTTGCTCGACCTTTATCTCACCTGGGCTGCTTACTCCTTTTGTTAGGCCCACCATGTGGTCGCCAAGCTGCGATGGATAACGTTCGTGCATCTTTATCATGCAGTATAACGACATTTGTTGGATCATCTTGGACTTGCTCACCTGATAGCCGATCACAAGAAGAGGGTTCCATCGACCCATCGGCAAGAGTCACACTGACGGTTGTTCCATCGAGATAGGTTACTCTGATCAGTCTGAACACAAGTCAAGTTAATTTGAGGCACATTTCCAACAATCTCCCACTTGACGAGGAATTTGTTGGACTGCCAAACACTTACAAACATAACTGAGAACACATGGACTCTAAATCCCATCAATGTTGATATACCACTTGATCATAAATCATCAGGAAATAGAATTTACTGTGTGCATCATTGAGATACCTGCAGAGTAGTCACATCTCATTCATGGACATACCTACCTTCTACCATGCCACTGCCATTGGACACACATAGAAGCTATCCACTGAGAAAACCATATAATATGTCTCACAGAAAAATATAACTCTGTCTCCCAAGAATACAAAACTCTCGATCCAAAAAAGGTTAATTGAATGTACCAACATTTGTCACAAACATAGTTGGAAATGCACCTACAGCAAGTGCTAGCACATCCAACTATACATACCTCCAAGGTATATTATATTTCCATATATCCATGAGTACCTTTAACTGATCAACCCATGCCAAAACTCCAAATGAAAAACCACAATATCATGAAGTATCAGGCAAATGATCAGTGTCCTCAAAACACAAAAATAACCAAGATCAATGTCAAAATTCCAATTGCAGATTCAGGAAATTAAACATGACAACCATGATCTAAAACATCTCATCCAAAGAGATAACATGCTCCATATGAGCACCTCCATATCATGCCATAACTCTAAATGCATCTGTACCACGACACAATAAAAAACAATCTAACAAGAATAACATGTTAAAACATAAACAACATCTCTACCAAGGACTTATGAATCCTCAAGATGTTAGCATCTTCAGTCACATGAAGATCATCCACCATCAAGTGATGAACATACATCACTGCCAAACATGGTAGCAAATCTTACATGGCATCATGATAAACATCTTCTTCATGAAGATTGAACTAGACATCAATAGATGTTTGACTTGCCAAAGCAACTCAGAAGGCATCTCCATCATCATTCTGAGAGGACCCAGAATCTGAAGAACTCTTATTTTTCTTCTTCTCTCTGCAATCCTTTCGGATATGACCAGTCTGCCCATAATTCCAGCACTTCGCTTTGGACTTCTTTTCAGGAGACTTAGAACTTTCCTCTGAATTGGATTTAGACTTCTTGTCTTCTTGTTTTCCTCTAACAATGAGAGCCTCCTTGACCATCTCAGAAGATTTTCTTCATGTTTCTTCTGACAGTAACAAAGCAACCACACCTTCCATTGTGAGCATGGTTATTGTACTCCCAATGGCCATTACCAGATGATCCCATGTGTCAAGTAGAGAACATAACATAAGCATACATCGATCCTCGTCATCAATCTTGACTCCTACGGAGGTTAACTGTGCAACAATCATGTTGAAAACATTCAGATGATCTGCTAAAGATGTACCCTCATCCATCTTAAAGGAATACAACTTCTTCCTCAAGAACAACTTATTTACTAGAGACTTTCCTTGATAAATATCACCAAGTTTCTTCCACAAAAGAATAGCAATCTTCTCCTCATGAACATTTAACAGAATGGAGTCTGCCAAACAGAGTCTAATAAACCCTTTGGCTTTTCTACTTGCAAGGTCCCAGTCCTCTTGTTTCATGCCTGAAGATTTAGTTCCAACCACTGCAATCCAGAGATCTTTATCAACTAACAAATATTCAACTTTAAGTTTCCACAACTCAAAGTTGGAGCTATTGAACTTCTCAATGTCCATTTGCCCAGAGGTGTTCGCCATCTTAAACTACAAACAAGACAAATAAACACTCTTCTAGACTCCCACTGAAAACCAGAATTGGCACAAAAAACCAACCCTACCCAACAAGATTAACACAACAGGCCAAGCTCTGATACCACTTGTAAGGAAAGCACAATGCGGAAAACACTCTCCTAACACCAATTCTAAGGGGAATCAAGCAAGTATGTCTTTAAATTCTTTTGCAGAACATTAAGATATACATAGACTAATGAAAAACTAATCACACAGAAAACACAACAGAGAGTTAGCACCAGATTTATGTGTGAAAACAACCCTTACGGGTAAAAAACCCACCACCAAAGAGAGATCACTTTATTCATAGTTAACAAAGGGTTACAATAAAGTTACAAATCCTCTTCACAGGCATTTTCTCTCAGAATCTATGTTCGGATCACAATCATCACCTATGCAGAACACTCAGGCTTCCAATAGGACTCCACACCATACATCACACAGTAACCTCTCTCATACTTTGGTTACATCTCTGGCAATATATATCATCCATCGATTACAACGTATCGGTTAAGCATAACCATTATGGAGTCCAACCGTCTGTCATTTAGTAACATCCATCCACCTAACCAACATTGCATTTCAGTTTCCTCTAGCTACTCTGATTACATCTGTCGAATGTAGTTCACACAATAGTTAGTCGCTCCAACCGCCAAGAAGTCTAACCATCGACCGTCTTGTATTCATGACTTGTCCATTATCCCACATTCATCCGGCACAAAAATCAATTTTCCTTAAAATACACGAGCACACAATCTTCAAGTGTCCACCCGGTTACTCTTTTATCTCTAACCGGTTTGAGCTCATGGCCCACCCAACTCATTGGCATAACATTAGATCATCGATGAGACTACTTCCAAGTTACCCCGATATTTGATGACCAAGAAGATGGGTCCATCGGTCCATCGGTGTAGCACCCAACATGTTCTCCCGATCTTCGATGATACCCCGATCGCCGAAGGCGACTCCATCGGGTCATCGACAAGACAACCAAATTGGATACGCTAATCCCCGACACCAACGAAGGCGGACTAATTGGGTATCAGTGTAGCAACCAACCATGTCATCCTAATCATCGATAGAACTTAGACAGTTTCATCAGGTCATCAGAAACACACCCGAACTGGCTACCCCGATAACACTGAAGTCAGCCAAAGAGGATCCATTGGGTAATCGACATAGCATTCAATAAACTCCTCTGATAGCCGATGACATCCCAATCACTAAAGGTGACCTCATTGGGTATCGGTGTAGCAAACAACCAGTTCTTCTAATCTCCGATGATACCCCTTTCCTCTTTCTATGCTCCGCCAAGTGGCACCCCCTGATTGGATCTGGAGTCCCTGCCCTGCCACCTTAGCACGACCTCACTAACCACCTAGAATGAAGCTCTTTTTTGTCGCTAGGTCGCAATGGATATTCTAACGAGCAATTTCCTATCACGACCTAGCGACCACCATTGGATCACCCTTGATTTGCTCGACCATTATCTCACCTGGGCTGCTCACTCCTTATGTCGGGCCTGCCAGGTGGTCACCAAGCCGTGATGGATAACGTTCGTGCATCTCCATCATGTGGTATAGCGACAATCATTGGATCATCTCGGACTTGCTCACCCGATAGTCGATCACAAGAAAAGGGTTCCATCGGCCCATCGGCAAGAGTCACACCGATGGTTGTTCCATCGGGACAGGTTACTCCAATCAGTCTGAACACAAGTCAAGTTAATTCGAGACACATTTCCAATAGCTACGTGGGTAGGTCGATCACTCCCACTATCATAAATATAGTTGTTATGTTAAAATAACATGCTTATTGATAAGTCCATCACAACTGACATATATTATATGTATATTATATATATATATATATATATATATATATATATATATATATAATATCAAAATCTTATGAGTAATATCAAAAGCTTATGTATATATATATATATATACATATACATAAAGTAAATTATAAATTTTCATGATTAAAAGATATATATATATATATATATATATATATCATAATTATATACGTATATACATGTATATGATCGTATCATTATTCGGACTCATATACATACATATATCTATATAATTATTTATATATATACACAAGTGAACAAATAAGTACATTATTTCATCCATTCACTCATATCTGCACAAGAAAAACATATAAATCTACAATCAATAATCATATTAACTTTAATACTTTACAAGAAAATAATTCTTGCTTTGAAATAAAACATATCATTTTGCAAATCAGTCATAAAATTTCGAATTCAATTCAATCACGAGATCAAGTTATGCAACAGATACACTTATTTATTCTAAAGTGGTATGTGAGATTCCATCTATTCTACCGAGGTCCATGAGCTAAGACAACTCTACCTAAACCAAGTTCCCGCCTTCATCCACGTTCACCTGTTCCTATATTCACTTGCACTCAATTGTTTATTAGCAATGACAATCCCAAATTCATAATAAAGATAATTTAAATCATTCATTTGCATTTAAATTTCCATCCTACTCCATAACAAATCTCAATATAAATTCCATTTTCATTTCCATTTCATCCATCTAATCATAAAATATAAATCATTTCTATAATTTAATAATTGCAAGTAATTATAGATAAAACGATTCATGGCATCCCTCCCCACTCGGAAGAGACATTGTCCTGATGTCTTATTATTCTAACAATAATCATATATAGTATTATTTTAACAATAATCATATATAGTATTATTCTAACAATAACCATATATAGTATCTCAAACATCATAAAGTATTAACCACATATCATAATCTTAAATCAAAACATAAAAAATAATAGTAGCATACATGCTATCCAAGTTCACATCATGTGAATCAAAGTCAGAGTATCAAGGTATCTCATGCAATAAGCAAATACTACTCTTGGAAAGAAAATGAGGAAAATGGTGGTCTATCGTCTCAGCATCCTCCCATGTAGAACTATCCTCTATATATTGGTCCCACTGGACTTTATACTGAGTAAAATCTCTATTATGTAGCTTGAAACCACGTTGGTTTAGGATTCAGATGGGCTCCACTAACACCACCCCTGGATCCTGTACCTATAAAGATCACCAATCAATAATATGAGATGAATCAGGATGATAGGGTTTTAACAAAGAAACATGGAAAAGATTATGGATTCGAGTCAGAGCAGGTGGTAAATCTAATCTATATGCAACTGGATTTTTGACTTCCAGCTCATCAAAGGGTCCCACATATCTTGGTGCCAACTTTGATGATTTCCCAAATGAGATGGAGCTCTTGTAAGGCTTAACCCTCAAAAAGACTTTATCTCGTGCAACAAACTATCTGAAAGTCATGTTTCTATCAACATAGCTTTTATGTCTATCGACTGCCTCTTTCAATCTACTCTTGATCAACTTCATCTGCTCATCCATTTCCTTAAGCATATCAAGACCAATGATGACCCTATCTTCCATACTATCCGAACTAATAGGTGTGCGATATTTTCATCCATAGAGTGCCTCAAAAGGTGTCATCCCTAAAGATGTATGAAAAGAGTTGTTATATGCAAACTCAACCAAAGGCAAATACTCCTCCCACTTGTACTGCTGATCCATGCAATACATCCATAGAAGATCTTCCACTACCCGATTAACCCTTTCCGTTTGGCCATCAGTCTGAGGATGATACACCAAACTAAAGTTTAATCTGGTTCCCAAAGTTGCATTCAATGTTGTCCAAAATCTGGACATCATCTTGGTATCCCTATCTGATATAATGGTTTCTGGTACACCACGTAATCGGAATATCTCTTGCACAAATTTCTTCACAAGAGTCAGCGATCCATCCTTAAGATTCCCATGTACAAAATGTGCAAATTTGATCACTTTATCGACAACTACCAAGATAGTATCATACTTGTTCTTACTCAAAGGTAATCCTTGGATAAAATCCATACTAATTACTTGCCACTTATACTCAGGTATGTGATGTTGATATAAAAGTCTTGCTGGATGAACATGCTCAGCTTTCACTCGTTGGCATTCCAAACACTGTGCCACATACTCAATCACCTCTTTCCTAAGTTTAGGCCAAAAATACAAAGTTCTCAATTCAGCTACCATCTTCATCACCCCAGGATGTCTTGAATAAGGTGTATTATGCACTTCATGCAAAATCAACTTCCTTAAGTCTCCACCTTCAGGAATATACATCCTTCTTTGGTATCTCAAAATACACCATCAGGTTCCAACTCATATCAATCAAATTGATGATCTGAAGGATTTACTCCCAAGGCTTGCTTAACCCTCAGGTAATGCTCATCTTCAGAGAGATTTTGCAACACTTGTTGCTTCAAGTTTGACCTAGTAGTAACCATAGCAGATAGATGTCTTCCTCTACTGAGAGCATCTGCTACTTTATTTTCCTTTCCTTTAATATATTCAATACCAAAATCATACTGAGTAAAGAATTCAAGCCACCTTCTCTGTCTTGCATTAATGTTAGGCTGTGTAAAAATATATTTTAGTCCTAAATGGTCTATCTTCAACTCAAATGGCTTCCCTAGAAGGTAATGCCTCCACATTTGTAATGCATGAACTATAGCTAAAATTTCTAAATCATGTGGTGCATAGTTCAATTCATATTGCTTCAATTTTCTAGACTCATAAGAAACCACTTCCCCTTCTTGCATAAAAACTGCTCCTACACCTTCACCTAAAGCATCTGTAATCATTGTGAAGTGTCCATTAGGATCCGATATAGTCAAGACTGGTGTTGTTGTCAACTTTTGTTTCAAAAGTTGAAATGCCTCATCTCACTTCTTAGTCCATTGAAATTTATTTCCCTTCTTCTGAAGAGAAGTAATAGGTGTTGCTATCCTAGAAAACCTTCCACATACTTCCCGTAGTATCCTGGAAGACCCATAAAACTTATGACCTCTGTAACACTCTAAGGTGTTGGCCAATCTATAATTGCCTCTATCTTTGCAGGATCAACTGAAATTCCTTCAACGGATATAACATGACCTAAGTAGTGCACCTTTTCTTGAAAGAAAACACACTTCAAAAACTTACCAAAAAGCTTTCGATCCCTTAGTCCTTGCCACACCATTCTTAAGTGCTTCTTGTGTTCCTCTTTATTCTTGGAATAGATTAATATGTCATCAATGAATATAAGAACAAAATCATCCAGGTAATCTCTAAAAATGTTGTTCATAAGGTTCATGAACGTTGTTGGGGCATTGGTTAGACCAAAAGGTATGACTGTGAGCTCGTAGTGTCCATACCAAGTTTGAAATTTTGTCTTAGGAATATCCTCATCCTTAATCCTTAGCTGGCGGTAACCTGATCGAAGATCGATCTTAGAGAATACTGTAGCACCCTTCATTTGATCAAAAAGTTCATCTATCCTTGGCAAAGGATGTCTATTCTTAATGGTTACCTTGTTTAGCATCTTGTAGTCAATACATAACCTCAAGGTACCATCCTTCTTTTTTACGAATATTACTGGTGCACCCCAGAAAGATACACTGGGTCTTATGAAACCTTGCCTAAGAAACTCTTGCAATTTAGCTTTAAGCTCATACAATTATGTGGTTGTCATTATATATGGAGCCTTGGATTGTGGTTCGGTTCTAGGTAAGAGTTCTATAGAGAAGTCAAATTCCCTTTTTGGTGGTAACTCAGTAAGATCCTCTAGAAAAACATCCAAGAACTCTCTGAGAATTGGATAATCCTTAGGGCTCTTTTTGGCATTATCCAAGTCACTTACCATGACAACAACAATGGTACATCCCTTCCTCTAAGCTTTCTTGAGTTGCATAGCTGAGATGTGTCTCAATTCAAGAGGCCTTTTAGACCCATGAATTTCAACCGAATTTCCAACATCATCTAAGCAACTAACAACTTTATCCTTGTAGTTTACTATAACTTTATGTTCAGTTAGCCAATTGATACCTAATATCACATCATATGATCCCAATGGTGCTACATAAAGGTTAACCCAAGTTTGGAAATTTGGAAGTTCTAAATCACTGCAAAATAGACATGAATCTACCCTCTTCTCTGCTTGATTTGCATATTGAACCATCCATGCATGTGACATATAACCAGGCCTAATAGATAATCTAGAAACTATTTCAAGATCAATAAAGCATTCAGTTACCCCTGTATCGATCTAAATAGAATCTTAGTGACCAAAAAGCTTACCTGTCATCTAGATATGTGAAGCCTGAAAGTCAGCCTGGCAGTTATCTATCATTGCATGGATCAGATGCAGTGATGCTCCTTTCTGATTTCTTCCTCTTTGAGTTGTGGAACGTTATGAACAGTTTGAAGCATAATGATTTCCCCCACAATTATAACATCCATCTCTAGGTCCCGGATATCCATCTAATCTATTCCTGTCAAAGTTATGTCTGGTATTGGAATTAGTGAAGTTGGTGTTATTGTTCACTTTCTTGTTTCCACCTAGGTTCACTTCTCCTTTCTCCTGAGTATTAGGTCCTCTTTTTAGGTTCCTTCTTTGTCAACTATTGTTTCCCTTCTGAGGATCATTGTTTTGAAAATTCCTAATCCCAAAACCTGGTTTGGTATTCACATTCTTTCATAAATTTGCCAACTGCTGCAGCTTTTGTTTCTATTTTGTTGCTTTATCAAAGACTTCATCCATAGTCAATGGATTATGAATATCCACTTCTGCTTCAATGTGAATCCTCAAACCTAAGATGAACTTCTGAATGCAGAATCGTTCATCCATCTGGTACTGTGGAACATACTTTAGGAGATTGGTGAACTTCTCCTAGTATTGAGTAATTGTCATACCACCTTATGTCAAATTATGGAACTCTGTCATCTTCTTGTCGAAGAATAACTGAGGAAGCCACCTTTTCCTAAAAGATTTCAAAAGTCGTTCCCAAGTAATATCACCAGGTTGTAACTTCTTCTCAGATTTCTCATTGTCCCACCATGTCACAGCTTCTTTAGTAAGTTGATAAGTAGCCCATACTTCTTTAGTTTCATTCAACATTTTACAGAGTTCAAAATACTTCTCCATCTTAATTACCCAAGCTTCAACACCATCACCAATGTCTTACCATCAAACTTAGGTGGGGCTATTCTTTTCAAGTCTTTGGGTAGCTCCCCTTCAATCCTAGCTCGTTGATCAGGTTGTTCCTCAACTCTAGGAATTTCATTTCTAGGTTGCTCTTCTTATCGAGGTTGTTCATTTATAACCTCACCAACTCTTCGAACTTCTTGTTCAATTCCATCCATTGTAGAATTTTGTTGATTCAGAAGTTCGAGAATCTGATCAAGTCTACCATCCCCACTACTTGATCCAGCTCTTGTAGTTCTAGAACGCATTCTTACTCAACAATTCCTGCATCAAGGAATATTTCTTAGTGTAATGGTCATAGGCCTTAGTGTTGTTAACCAACGCGCTCAGATACCAAAATGTAAAGATATATATCGTTCTAATTTTGATAATAAAATGAAATACTATTTATTCTTAAATAAACTCATAAATCCTCTAACAAGTCTATTTACTTCAACTATACTATCCTTAGCTCTACATGATCAATCCATTGATATCATAATAAACATAAATTTCTACAAATCGAGATAATGATTCTTGATTTGATAAGGAAATATAAATAGTATTTCTACATATGGTCATTCATAATATTCCATTCATTCTATGCATCATTCAAGTCTACATTCAATACTTAGGCCTTCCAAATACTGTAAGTTCAAATAACAAGTTTAATACAAAGTGAAGGATGAGATGCATCCATTTATCTTCAATCGAAAGCTATCTTCAATGCAATCTTTAGAAATGAAAATGAGAACAAGATTCAGGTGATTTTTCCACCCAACCTTGAAGCTTACACTTCCCCGAAATTCTTATTCTATCAAGAATACCTGACCCTACATGAATTGCTTAGCAAGAGGAATTCGATAGACAAGATAGAATCTAGTGCGTGCCTAGAATGATACATGCATTTTCTTTTATTCTATCTCTTTTAATAAATAAGCAAGATCATAACAAGGATATGGTAGAGAACATAAATAAATAAATCCATCTTTTTCAATGGTTAAAAAGTTACTTGGTCGAGTATAATACCATGCATAGCAATAAAATATAGTTTGGAAAAGAAAACTATTCTCTATATAATTCCACATTCGACACTCGTCTCGGAAGGTAACTTTCCCTAAAAACACATGCAAACATATTCTAACATTTCTAGCTTCCTATTTTTTTTCCTTATGATACCAGAAATATAATAAAAGACAATCTTTTGTTTCCCACATAATTTTGAAAATAATTTTTAAACAAGAAGGTGTAACACATGTATGCATATTTAGCATATAACCGAATATAAATGCAAGGATAAAATCTAAGTACACATTCTTTTATGTCTCATAAAATTTCAAATAGAGTATTTATCAATAACTGACACTTCATTTTCTAGGGTTTATGTGCTGATTAACTAGTTTCTATGTTTTCTATAATGAATAATACAACAAAAATATCTTCGTAATGCACCTACATCTATATGACTTTCCAAAATGGAATTTGATATAAACTAACATGGTTTTATAAATAGAAATCTAATCCATATCTCTAATTCTTCTCTACATTATCATTCTAAATCAAATCATTCTCAAAGCAAATCGAACTTCTACTCTTTTAGATTAATAACTTAAAACATTGCTCGAATAAGAGCCTACCTATGGATTTTGAAGCCAAATCTGAGATGTTCGATGCTAATTCTTCTTCCAAAATCTACTGGTTGTGTTAGTTTCTTGTGTTCTTTCTTAATTTCCTTATATTCTTCTTTTCTCTATATTTCCAATTTTGTCGCTGTGTGTTTCACCAAAACAACAATCTTAGTTACACTGTTTTTCTAACTACAATTTCTCCTAGTTTCGGGCTCATATTAACCATATTGACTATGTCATGTGCTAAATACTTAGCACATCATAGTTATTTCATCAAGTGACAACCAATATGTACCACGTATGCATGACAATTGTAACAACTTCGAACTCTATGAGTTTGGCTAGCAACACTTAGTTGATCATAAACATCGACTATAACTTGCAATAAAGCATGCATGGTTACGTGGGTTTTCGACCCTACTAACATGGTTTACATGCTACGTGGGTATGTCGATAACTCCCTCTATCATAAATACAGTTGTTATGTTATAATAACACGCTTATTGATAAGTCCACCACCATTAACATATATTATATATATTATATGCATATAATATGTGTGTGTGTGTGTGTGTGTGTGTGTGTGTGTGTGTGTGTGTGTGTACATATACATATACATCACGAGATCAAGTTATGCAACATATACACTTATTTATTCTAAAGTGGTGTGTGAGATTCCATCTATTCTACTGAGGTCCATGAGAAGACAACTCTACCTGAACCAAGTTCTCGCCTTCATCCACATTCACCTATTCTTGTATTCACTTGCACTTGATTGTTTATTAGCAATGACAATCTCAAAGTCATAATAAAGATAATTTAAATCATTCATTTTCATTTAAATTTCCATCCTACTCCATATCAAATCTCAATTTAAATTCCATTTTCATTTCCATTTCATCCATCTAATCATAAAATATAAATCATTTCCATAATTTAATAATTGCAAGTAATTTTAGATAAAACGGTTTGTGACAATCCACCAGTATTTAATGATTCACCTAGCTTGAGTTAACCCTATAATTATGAGGTCAATAAGCATCTTTTCAGAATTTAAATTCAAATTCTAGTCAAATATTAGCATTTATTTTCCTTCCTTAGCCAATGAAGTACATGATTTTTGAAATTTGGCACATGTGCTAATATTAAATGTACTCATCAACATTCATTTTTCATATCACGTGCATCCTTTCTCATCCTAGAGCATCAAAGGAGAAATCAACAAGTGAGATATTTGGATTTGATATACTAGTAGGAGTAATGAATGTACATACTTTTTTGTAGGGTAGTTGCTTGTTTTTTTCAATCATGTACACACATTTTTGCAAGTTGACTTGGAAGGACATGTCCTATAGTGGTACAACATGTTTTTCAAGTTATTTTTAAGTATCTCCAATCCTAGATTAGATAGGAAGACAAAGTAAACATAAACAAATCCAACAACCCAAAGAACAATGGTATACATTGTAGAAGTTCAAATCTAAACACAAATGATAATTCCACAATCACAAACTAGACCTAAACTTTGACACTTGAACTTAAACATAATACAACTTTAATATAGAAATGAAGACATTTTATTGACAAAGAAATTAGATTTCAAAACTATATATAATTAAATTGAAATAGGATAAGTAATATATTTAGTTTTATAATTAAATATCTCTCTCTCTCTCTCTCTCTCTCTCTCTCAAAATAATTTTATTGAGAGAGAGAGAGATTTAATTATAAAACTAAATATATTACTTATCCTATTTGAATTTAATTATATAACTTAATATTCACTTTTAATATAATAATCCACAAACTATTATTAACTAATCTAAATTAAATTGTAATACGTTATAAACATTTCATTTGAGTAATCTATATTAAACTTAAGGAAAGGTTGTGATAATGCTAGTTCACAATCAGAATGAATGGAACACTTACAACTCATTGCAATATTTTTTCTTTACAATCTTATATATAGTTTCAATTCTTATATTCATCAAATTGTTTGACAATATTTTATGGAAATACCTGTAGGTTTTGGATTCGACTATGTAAAATTTATAATACAATCCAAAATGTTGATGTAAAATAAATTTGTCGACATTGTGAAAATTAATATATTGAATGGCGATTTTTTTCATTGTAATCCTGCTTTGTTTAAAAAAAGAAAAGATTTTATGGATAAAATTTGTCACAATTCACTGATGGGCAGCCTGGAAATGAGGGTAAAATTGTATATTGTTCAAGGTTGGAAATGACATAAGATTCTTTTTTGTGGATATGGACGACTGCAGCCATGTGATGCCCACCAAATGTAATGCTCTGCTTTCACTGAATTCACCCAGACAGAGTGCCATTATTTTTCTATTTGTACACTGCAAATTGAAAAGCTGGAAGTACGTATGCAAGATGCCACCTGTAACAATGCCAATGGTTGGCTATAGTATTATTATTATATTATTACTACTACATCGATTATAGCAAGCATTATTTCACGGATGATGCAGAGTTAAAATCTCAAGGGTTTTTAATCGAATTAAAAAAAAAAAGAGTTTTAGTGACTAAGTTTGATACAATCGTGCTTCTACTTTCTTTGTGGGATGTAATTGTGTTTCTTATAACTTTGGAGGATGTGTAACTTTGGATGCTCACATCCTCCTTCACGTGAGCTTTATGTTTTGTTTGGAAAGTGGCTTTTGGTAATCTCTTAACAATGGGATGGCGATGTTGGTTTTATTGTGTTTTTTTTGGTCTAATTGCAATCAAAAGAAGCATAAAGGTGGTTTAGGAATCATTGATCCAAAAACTTAAGGGTTGTGTCTTGTTGTGAAGTGGATTATTAGAGATACTAAAGGGGATGAATCATGGAAGATACTTGTTCGTCGTCGAGTTTTTCAACCTAATGCCAATAAAAAATGGCAATTTGTTAATTGGTTTGATAAAATTATGATGTCTCTCTTCTTCAAAATAAAGGCCTCTTCCCCTTTACAGTGCATTTGGAAGGCTTGGTAATAGGTTTGTCGATATTTGCAATGGAATGGCTACTCCTTACCACATGGTTTCAGCTTTGCTTCATTGATAATTTGGTGGACTAAACTAAGAAGCAATTTGGTGGAATAAACTTATTAGTTATCACAATCAGCCACTTGTTGTTTGCTTTCCAAAACATGCTTACTATTTGTATAAAAAATGGATTCGGCAATTTAAAAAAATCATGGATTTTAATACCTTTGATTGGGATTCTTGGATGAAAATCAAAGAGCAATTTCAGTTAAACGTCAAGTATAGAGAATTCATGATATTTGTGCAATCATTGGTCTCTCTTGAGCTATCCATGAAAAATTGTACGACAAGAGAATGTAGTTATTTTAAGGATTGAAAATGGCTGGCTTCTTCTCATTTCCACTACCTTCCTATAGAGAAAGTTTATTTCCATCTATTGCCTCATTGCAAGATCATTATCTGCCTCAATTATAAATGGTGATGCAAAATTAGTGCAAAGAGGTGGAATTTAGTGATTGCATGAACATGAAAATCCAAAATTGATGTTGAGACTCAATTGCTAGCTTGGAAAGTTCTTCATCATAAGCTGCAAGTTCAAGATAGACTAAGATGTATTGTAGTTGAACCTGTATACGATGAAAAATGATGATGATGAACTATTGCAAAACCACAAAGATCCTACCACAATAAACCTTAGTCTTACAATGAAACATTCACCATACACCAATGAAGATACCTAAGAACATGCAAATCAACAAATTGAACAATAATACAATTCACATGCCAAGTAGGATTTCAATATTCATTGTCTCCTATCTCCATTGATCTTGTTTGATATATTTGCTCTCAAATTTTTGTATGTGCACGAGAGCTCAACAAAGAATGGATTGTGGTTGTGAAGTCACTTGATTGTAAGAAGGCTTGATTGCATAAAGTATTGATTAGGGTTGATAATGATGAGAGAATCCTCTTATATAGAAGACACATTAGAAAATGGAGGGATAAGATTAAGAGGTGAAAGAAATAAATGGTCGGCTAGGATTAAAGGGTAGTTAGAGGAAAATTAAGAGATAAATGACATGTGTCATAGAGGAAAAAGCTCATGAATTAAATAAATAAATAAAGATTTATTTAATTAATAGAAGTGAGACCAATTAAATAAATAAAAATATTTATTTAATTTAGGGAAAGGTAATATAAATAAATAAATATATTTATTTAAATGAGGAAAGGGCTAGAAGAGGATAAATGAATTAATTAAATAAATAAGAATTCATTTAATTAATATAAGCCTTAAGATAAAATAATTAAATAAATAAAAATATTTATTTAACGAAACAGGACAATTTTAGGTGTCTATATTTTGCCACTTTGAGACAATGCAACTTGTTGTGTTGGCTCAAAGAAGATAAGATAAATTGATACAAAGTTGTCCCAAGATAGGAATGATATGCCTCCTCGAGAGATTGAATGAAAATAGTGTAGACAATCTCTTGATTAGAAAGAAATTCCACTTCCATGACTGGCAAGAGAAGGTGACAGAGTCAAATGAGGAAAAGACTAACATGGCAAACTAGGGTCGGACAACCCATATATGCAAGCTCAAAGGAAAAAAATCCTCATTTGGCATCCATAACACTCAGGCGATTAGAGCAGAGTAGAGCACCTAGAGAGTAGTCAACAATACAAGAGAGATGGCAGACAGGATCCACAAATTCGATCGCGTCTGATGGTTCTGACGCAGAGGTTGCCAGGGAAGCACAATCAAGCCCTAAGTCCAAAGTTCTGCAAGAAATCAATCCCCTTGTTCACTCTGACCCAATGAACAATATAGCCTTACTTAGCATGCTAAGGCTAATGGATGATAAGACAAATTAGCAAAACGTGATAATACTCAAACCCTTCGGTTTAGGGAGTGGACAGGGTTCCCCTATCTTGTTTCAGACTTGTTCTGATCAACCAAGTTGATCCCTAACAACTCCTAGACCCACAACACCCAAATGCAGCTTGACTGTTAAACCAGACCGTCTTTTGTTTGTAGCCCTCTAGACACTATTTCTGGCAAATAGCCTCAACTTCTTCAAAGGATGAAAAAAAAACTATAGATCGGAGTACCCTTTAGTGAGTAATTTCATACTCCAAAAGGACAGGCTCCAACTCCCCTTGTACACCTCTGAACTGTCTAGGCCGGACAAGCCTAATAGGGTAATCAGGTCTGGTTCTGGAGCAACAACCTGCAAATGAATACACTTGGCTAGATGGTCATTTGGTTCGGGTCTGAGGATGTTCCTACATACACAATCCAACCTTGGATTGGTTCAGTCCACTCTCGGAGTCTTTTTGCACTCCTACTTCCTTAATTCTGAGACCAAGCACATGGGCATGCTTGGCCTAGGGTATGGTGTGGAACCTAAGTGCTAACACCTTCCAGGCTGCAACTACCAGGATCCTAACATACATTGCTCCAACTTGAACTCCTCTAATGGTCGTTATGGTCCAATGCAAGAATCTCAAGTTAGAGCCATTTCTAGATGAAACCCTAACTTCACTTCACCCTGGTTGTCAGATGAGAATAGAGAAATTTCTGATTCAGATGTGTCCACCCAGATCCTAAGCTGACTGAAACAAATGGAATTACTCAACTTCTAAATTTACACACCCATTCCAAGTCCTACTAGTATGATTTATTGATTTTATAACGCAAGGATGTTCTATGAAACCTGCAACTGTATTTTTGTTCACACCAAACGTTCGATTACATTTGTTGAATCATCCACTTCTCCTCTAGAAATGATTCAAACATGTTCATATAGGTCTCCTTTCAACATCCTCAACCGAAATTCAACCGGTTTAGCCATTGGAAGGAGTTGGAAGACTTAATTCCCTTTCGGTTACCATTTTTGGCAAGTTGGTAACTTCCATCGGGTTATCAACATAGGTCAAAAACATGCCTTCCGATGCCCGATGACAAGCTTTACAATTCATGCGGTTCTATAGGGTCATTGGGTTAACCCAAAAAGAAGCTTCTCGATGCCCGACCACAAACTCTACCAACGATGTGTTCCTATCGGGTTCTTTGGAGTAGCTCAAACACTCTCCATCCAATGCCCATTGACATGTCGCCAAGGTGGTGCACTTTTCCATTGGCTCTTTCAAGGTAGCACAAACATCCACTCATCAATGCCTGATGACTAGTGGGCACAAGTCTACTTTTCCATCAGGTCGTCGGGATGACTCCCAAAATAGTTCCTCCAATGGCCGACACTGAAACTCCAAGTGGGCTGACTTATCGAGTCATCAGGGTAGTCAGGATCTTCAACTTTCATCCCCAATGCCGATTCCTTCCGCATGCTATGCTATCGGGTCACCACGAGTGGAGCAAAATAGCTACACTGATGCCTGATAAGACTCCTTTAGAATGTCTCCCCTTCCATCGGGTTATTGGGTGGCACCCAAAATGGTTACGCCGATACCCGATGACAACTTTTCAAAAGGCGACTCTATTGGGACAAGTTACACCGAAAATGCAACTTTTATAACTTTATGCGACATTTGATCTATCGACCATTCATGCATTTTCCTACACTCCAAAGGTTTCCAAATGAACCCTAAGCACACCAGACACACAAAATTGACTCTTCCTAATCTACCATAGATTCATTGACCAAGTTTGACCAAGTAGTTTATAAATGTACCATCTTGACAATTGGTCTTACTGTAAAGCGGAAAAATCGCGATCAAACCCTAGTTGCTCTCCCCTCTTCCAACTCCCAGGAGAGAGAAGGGAGGTTCGCTAGGATTCGATGGTTTTCACTTAGGGGGGAGACTTTACATTCAAAAGAGGGGTTGAAACCCACAAGATCCAATCCCACGCAATGCAAGATTGGATGCTAAATGAATTTCAAGGGTTAAGAAAGCAAGGCTACCCTCTTTTGTAAAGAATGTGCATAGAAGAATTGAGCTAGGAATGCATAGAAAGTGACAAAGATTCGCTTATAAACTGAGATAGGAATATAGTATGAAGCTGTGGACCTGGAATTAGCAGTAAAATGTCGATACGGCGCTGTCCTGCAAATTTGAGCAAAAGTTGTCGGGACGATGGCGCCCGGCGCCACGGTCCTCCGAAAAATCCGCGAAACGAAGGGGGATCTGTTCGTCTCTGCACAAGGATTCCAGATCTTCAATCTCAGCCGCGTACCTGCAACCTACACACAGAAAAGCGAAGACGATTGGGGGGTTAGGGATTAGGGGTTTGCCTTTAGGTCAAACCCCGGTTTTGGAATTAACCAAGAAATGAGCAAGAGCTGTAAATGTAAATGACTGTAAAACAAGTACTAATACCTTGTTCTAAGGATGTTTGTATCCTTATGTGCGAAGGTTTAGATGTTGTATGTTGTATGTTGTAGTAGTATGTGATCTCCTCTTCAATGGTTGAATCCTTGTCTTGAATGCAACACTTAGCCTTGAATGGAGACTTATAAGGAATGCTTGAATGCTTGAATGCTTGAGTATAGTTTCCACGCCTTTTTCATCATGTATGTGTTATCTCCCAATGAGAGAGAAAAATGTAGTTTATATACTTGTCAATTAGAGTTGATAGACTGATTTTCCCGACCTTAGGCCGACCAGGAAAGTTAATTTCCAAATTGCAAACAAAAAGACCCGAGACCCCTTAGGAGACCGGGCCCAAAATAGGACCCAGGGACCAGGGCGCTGGGCGCTCTAGTCCCACCTCCCGGGACAGCAGGGTGCAAGGAGGTTCAGGCCAGAGTACTTGAAAAATGCAGTTTTTGGTGTCGTGAGCAAGCTTCGGGGTCTCCATTCAGGTTGCGTGTTGCGTCGCCATCGTGAAGACCGAAATGCAGTCGAAATTGCAAGTGTCGCAATTTTAGGACGCTACATTTAGCCCCCACTGTAGCGGGAGTATGTATGCTCATACTTCTGGTAAAGTACAAGGAAACAATATTGAAAAACTTTCACCACATCAAGGAGGCAAGACATACCAAGCCCCCAGTGGACTAAGGATCTTACGACTTCGATTGACAAAGTAAAAGGGAAGATCACGAGGGAGAACCATGACTGTCAGTAGTAAGGTTCCCTCACTATGAGTCATGCAAGAAAGATATCAAGAATTTTCAAGGCAAAGCTAAATTTGCCAAGAAATTCTCAATTATCTTGAAAAGATATGAACGGGATGTATGCCCCCCTACGTTAAAGCGATCGCACACGCCTCACCGGGGGTGATTGTTTTAACGTAGTGATACACATAAGAATGAGAAAGGAAAGGAGCACGTTATCGCAAGGATTTAGCCCCCAAGTGTGAGATAAGCCCAAGGATAATAGACACAAAACACAAAGCACGAGGTGACTTCGCTTTCCTTGGGGTTAGTATGCTGTATGATAATTCATGTATATATATCATATGTATGTATGCATAATTGTTCTTCATTCCCCAATCAAGGAAGATCACCTAGAAGAAGGGAACACATGTGTCTTTTGAGTCAACATGAGAGAGATCAAGAGATCTCAATGCTTTGCATCGTCCTCAAGTAGACAACACTAAGGACAACAAATAGAAGAATGAGAATAACATATAGAAGAAGTAACACAAGAGAGGAGGAGAGAATCTGCTATGCTAATGTAACTAGTCTAGCACGTCATCTACCCCCCGATCTTGTTGATCAATGTTTCAGGAAGGCAGGGAACACGCTAGAGGAGGAACATTCAACACGGCAGATGGAGCTATCACAAGATCCAAACAAGGGCTATGTTCATGTTCCGAGCCACATTGTTCTTGTCTAGGAGCTAGGATAAGTGCTTTAGAAAATTCATTAGATAAATGATTATCAACATCAACAAGTTCATATTCACTATCAGAAGCAAGAGAAGTAATATTTTCATCATGAATAACATTTTCATCTATATCATCATCAAGATTTATAAAAATAGGATCTTTAACTCGCACAGGATCAAGACCATCATGCATCTTATGTTTAGGAGATTTAGGCTCAATGTCCGGCTGAGGAGAAAATGGAATAATGCTCGTTGAAGGTGTTTTTGGAGATGGCAAAGTTTGAGAAGCAGCTGCTTGAGCTCTAAGATGACGCTTTCGTCGGCGTTCATGTGCAGAACGATTTCGTCTAGTCTTAGTAGGAAGTGAAGAAGATTGAGGAGGAGGAATGTTCTCATCCCTATCACTTGGGTGTTTAGGTTGTGGTCTCTTAGGCTAGATAATAGGAGAAGAAGAAGGTCTCTTCTCTCTATAAAAGGAAGGAGGAGGAACTGCTCCATATAAAGGAGGAATTTTTGGTTTAGGAAGGAGACCAAGTCCATCATGACGAGGAGGAATAGGTCCACTTTTAAGAAGTTTATTAGATATAGACATAGTCACATCCATAGGGATGGGTTGGGAATCTTCTTGAGGAAAGACATTAGTTTTATCTTTCAAAGGAAGAACTTCCTTCTCAAGAATGATAGGAATGTCAAGTTTAGGTGTTCTAGGTTCACTTAAAGATAGGATCATATCTGTTTTCCACTTTTGATAAGATTTGAAAAGATGATCACTTCGCGGAGGAAGGGATTGGAATTGTTTAGGCCAAAAGTAATCAAGAGGAACGCTAGAGGTTCTTTCAGCTGGTTTAAAAAGACTATGATTGACAGTAACAACTTCACCATTATGGGGAAATTTCAAACACTTATGAATAGGAGAAGCAATAGCTTTCATGGAAGATAGCCAAGGATAGCCAAGCTTCACACGAAATTGTTCGGAAGATGGAATAATAGCAAAGTTCACATCAAGGGATTTGTTATGGACCTCAATAGGCAATGTAATAGAACCAATTGCGGGAGAAGAAAATGCATCAAATAGTTTCACAATCACATCTGTTTTGTCATATATCACTTGATTCAATTGCAAAGTAAAAAAAAATTCTTCAGTAATGATATTAACCATGCATGAAGGATCAATAAGCACTCCACGGCAAGGTGTATTCTTGACTTTTGCAACTATGTATAAAGGACCATCAGGTGCCCTAATGGTTTCATTGGAATCAAATGTGATGGAAGGTTCTTTAGGGTTTTCTTGCTGCTCTACAAAGTTAATCACATTTGGAGTCATAGACACAAGACCATCGGATGAAAGAGAGGAATCGTTAGTCTCAACCGCATTAGAGGTATGAGAAGGTAATGGATCAGTGAAAATCTGAAGATTTTGATTAGGAGGAGCTACAGATGTATTGCCTTTATCATTCACTCCAAAAACAGAAATAGTATTATTATCAATCAAATCTTGAATTTTACCCTTTAAAGAAAAACATTTTTCAGTATCATGCCCAGGCTGACGATGAAATTGACAAAAGGCTTTGTTATCAAAATAAGGTGAAGTAATCTTTGTAGGATAAATTTGTCTTATAGGAGGAAGAGTAAGCACATTTTGTTCCAATAATTTATTCATAATACTATGCAATGATTCATTCAAAGGAGTATACTTTCTTTCTTTCTTGAAAAATTTAGAAATAGGAGGCACACCTGATGCTGCATTCACATTGTTGTTGATGATGTTTTCATTGAATTTGATGGAGTCTCTGTTCGGTTTAAACTTCCCAAATGGTTGTTGACTGCTATCACCCTTATCAGTCGGAGCCATAGGATGTGATTGTTCCATTTGACTCACAGTCAGTTGATAATTGTGAAGAGTGGCACACAACTATTGGAAAGAAGTAAACTCAGAAAACAGAAGTTTGTCTCGAATATCTTTTTGTAAATTAGAAATAAAGATTCTTTGAATATCATTGTCAGGCACTGGAAAAGAAATTTGAGCATACAAATGCTTATATCTACCAATGAAATCAGTCACTTTTTCTTTAACACTTTGTTTACAATGCATTAAATCAATCAAAGTAACTTTAGGACTTATATTGTTTTGAAATTGTTGAATGAAAGCATTTGTAAGTTGTTCGAAAGAAGTAATAGAATAAGAAGGCAACGAGCAATACCATTGTAGGGCTTTGTCTCTTAATGTTCTCGTGAATAGTTTTGCAAGCAACCTTTGGTCATAAGCAAAATCAGTACAAATTGTTTGAAAAGTCTTAACATGTGTTAGAGGATCACCTTTACCATTATAAAGCTCCAAATGCGGAATTTCAACATGTTTAGGGGGAATAGCTCGAACAATGTCAAGAGAAAGTGGGCTCGCAACATCAAATGTGGGCACACTAAACTTAGATTGATTCATAGAGGCAATTTGTTGCTGTAGCGAAGAGACAGTTTGTGCAAGATTGTTAATGGTCGCTTCAGTCGAAGAGTTCATATTAGATGTGTTAGATTGAGATGGAGGTGTTATGTTATTGAAAGAAGGTAAAGAGTAAGGTGGTGGGACCCTATGATAATTAGTCATAGGAGATGATTGGACAGGAGGAACACTACAAGGAGGAATGGAATGATTAAATGAATTGCCCCCTTGCGTCGTGTTCATTTGTGAAGATGTAATAGGAACACTCATTGAAGGAATGAATGAAGAAGTCGGATTGAATGAAGGAAGAGGGTTAATTGAAAAGGAAGGATTGCCCCCATGACTAGTGATCACAGGAGGAATGTCTTGTGTAGAAGTAGTCATTATGTTTGATGTAAAGGTAGGTATGCTAGCAATAGAAGTCATCAAAGGAATAGAATGATTGACTTGTGTAGGAGGTTGTGTATAACCTAAAGTTTCGACACAACTCTTCATAGGCATCACGTTCGAATTCACAATGTGTGAAATACCACGCAAAATATCAATTCCATTCTTATCACTTTGAAGCATACGTTTTAGACCCTCAATTAAAGGAAGAGCTTGACTATCAGGGTACTCATGAGACATCCATTGGTGAAAATCGTCAAATTGGTTATCCAATTTCAAAATTTGTTCTACAGAAACCTCATGGAGAGCTTCTTCATCATTAGGAGGATTAGAGGAATTACCCATGTCCTCGTTAAAAAGGCTATTCAAATTAGGTTCCATCTCCTCGGTAATTAAACCTCGGAAAGACTTAATTCTACCGCTTCGTCTAACGGGAATAGTGTAAGTAGGGCTTATTGTTGTAAAACTCATGCACTAGAGAAGGAGAGAAAATTTTGATTTTAGAGGTAGCAATTTTCAGTAAAATCAGCCAATCTTCTGGATTTAAGCTGTTAAATGCAATCACGACAGTCTCCTGAAATTTCGGAAAAAATGTCCAGGACCGTGGCGCTCGGAGTGCAACACGGTCCTTGCAACTTTTTTCGAAATTTGCAGGGATGAAAGGTATGATGATTTTAGAGCTAATCTGAAAAAATTGAGTGATTTTACGATCTGTAGATAGGCCAAATTAAAGTTGCAATCTCAAAATTGAACCCTACCCAGATTGTCGAAAAATGCAAAATTTGAATTTTGAAAAAAAAAGAGGGAAACTGAAATTTTGAATTTTATGATTTTAGAGGGAATGTCAAGAGCAATGCAAATTTTGAAATTTAAAAATTGACTCAATTTCACGCAAAATTCAATTTTGAAAGCGGAAATCAAAGTTGTTGTAATTAAGCACTTAATTTCAAAAGTCACAAAATGCAAGAATTTGAATAAAGCACTGAAATTTTTAATGAATGCAAACACACTTTTCAGATTTAGGACAGTAAGAACACAATTTTGACACAAAATTTCAGTTTCAATGATTTTTGAATGTTTAAAAGCCTTAATCCAAGCAATCACAAGACCAACTTTGACTGTAATTTTGAAGGTGTTAAAATTGATAAAATTAGCCAAAATTTTGGATTTTAGCAGAAAAATACAGTAAGATCTCGCTCCCGAAATTTCGGAAAAAATGTCGGGGACGATGGCGCTCGGCGCCACGGTCCTCACAACTTTTTTCCAAATTTTCAGGGATGAAAGATATTGTGATTTTATTGCGGAATCCAAAGTTACAGCTGATTTGGAGATGTTTTGATCAGTGAAATTGTCGAACAAAGGTTGAATCAAGAGGGTTTCAAAAATTAGGGTTTTGACACTTAACCACTTAATTTTCAAAATTAAAGCATAGATATGACTTGATAATTTGTAATAGAAGGACAGATCTGAAACAAGCATTAACAATTAAATATTTCACAAGTTTAATTACTAAAAAGAAATTTTAGGGTTTTTATGCAATCACCTCTAAAATTTTGCAAAAGATCAAACATGGAAATGTAATCAATTTTTTCAGATCTAAGCATGAAAAATCAGAAAGGATGTTCACGTCGGGTTCACCAAAATGTAAAGCGGAAAAATCGCGATCGAACCCTAGTTGCTCTCCCCTCTTCCAACTCCAAGGAGAGAGAAGGGAGGTTCGCTAGGATTCGATGGTTTTCACTTAGGGGGGAGACTTTACATTCAAAAGAGGGGTTGAAACCCACAAGATCCAATCCCACGCAATGCAAGATTGGATGCTAAATGAATTTCAAGGGTTAAGAAAGCAAGGCTACCCTCTTTTGTAAAGAATGTGCATAGAAGAATTGAGCTAGGAATGCATAGAAAGTGACAAAGATTCGCTTATAAACTGAGATAGGAATACAGTATGAAGCTGCGGACCTGGAATTAGCAGTAAAATGTCGATACGGCGCTGTCCTGCAAATTTGAGCAAAAGTTGTCGGGACGATGGCGCCCGGCGCCATGGTCCTCCGAAAAATCCACGAAACGAAGGGGGATCTGTTCGTCTCTGCACAAGGATTCTAGATCTTCAATCTCAGCTGCGTACCTGCAACCTACACATAGAAAAGCGAAGACGATTGGGGGGTTAGGGATTAGGGGTTTGCCTTTAGGTCAAACCCCGGTTTTGGAATTAACCAAGAAATGAGCAAGAGCTGTAAATGTAAGTGACTGTAAAACAAGTACTAATACCTTGTTCTAAGGATGTTTGTATCCTTATGTGCGAAGGTTTAGATGTTGTATGTTGTATGTTGTAGTAGTATGTGATCTCCTCTTCAATGGTTGAATCCTTGTCTTGAATGCAACACTTAGCCTTGAATGGAGACTTATAAGGAATGCTTGAATGCTTGAATGCTTGAGTATAGTTTCCACGCCTTTTTCATCATGTATGTGTTATCTCCCAATGAGAGAGAAAAATGTAGTTTATATACTTGTCAATTAGGGCTGATAGACTGATTTTCCCGACCTTAGGCCGACCAGGAAAGTTAATTTCCAAATTGCAAACAAAAAGACCCGAGACCCCTTAGGAGACCGGGCCCAAAATAGGACCCAGGGACCAGGGCGCTGGGCGCCCTAGTCCTGAGGGACCAGGGCGCTGGGCGCTCTGGTCCCACCTCCCGGGACAGCAGGGTGCAAGGAGGTTCAGGCCAGAGTACTTGAAAAATGCAGTTTTTGGTGTCGTGAGCAAGCTTCGGGGTCTCCATTCAGGTTGCGTGTTGCGTCGCCATCGTGAAGACCGAAATGCAGTCGAAATTGCAAGTGTCGCAATTTTAGGACGCTACACTTACAAAAATGGATCTTTATTACAAACATGAAAATGGAAAAGGGGCTTCATTGTTGGGGTGCTCCTGCACCATACTCCCCCTATTTCTTTGAACTCAAGTTCCTACTTGAGAGTAGCTCTTGCAATGTGGTGCCATGCTTGAGGATTATCTGATCATCCATCCAGGTGGCATCCAAGTCTAGTAAACTTCTCCACTTGACCATATACTCCTTGTAGGTGTTCTTCTCGGTCTGTTTGACCACTTTAGTGTCCAGCACTTTCTCCAACTAGAGTGGTTGGCTAGGTGGAAGGTCCTTTAGCCATTCAACCTATTCATCATCAACTTCTTGCAAATAATTGTTATCACCTACAATACTCTTGAATGAAGTGAGATCACAAACATTAAAAATATGAGAAATAGCAAGATTAGGTGGTAGAGAGATTCCATATGCATTATCTCCACATTTATGGATGATTTGGCAAGGACTAATCTTCCGCATCTGCAACTTGGTGTACTTGCCCTTAGGCAACCTACCTTTGTTCAAATAAGCCCACACTTGATCTCCTATTTTCAAAATGACATATCTTTTTTTGTGATCTGCCTGCACCTTATACTTCTCCATAATAGATTTCAAAGTCTCTTTCACCTGTTCATGAACTTGTTTGATAAACTCTACCAAATCTTCTCCTTCGACACTTGTTTTTAAATCATTTGGTAGCTCTCTTAACTCCATCACCCCTCTAGGATGAATACCATAGTTGATCTGAAAAGGAGTTTTTCCAGTGCTCCTGTTAATAGTATCATTAAATGCAAATTCTGCTTGTGGGAGAATTGAATCCCAAGCTTGTGCATACTGCTTGGTTAGACATCTGAGTAGGTTTCCAAGAGACCTATTTACAACTTCAGTCTGCCCATCTATCTGAGGATGGTATGCAGAACTGAAAGACAAATTTGTACCTAACTTCTTCCAAAGAGTTCGCCAAAAATGGCCTTGAAACTTTACATCTCTATCTCAGATGATTGAGGAAGGAAATCCATGGATTCTGACTACTTCCTTAAAGAATAGATTTGCAATGTGAGATGCATCATTTGTGGAATAGCAGGGTACAAAATGTGCCATTTTGTTGAATCTATCTACAATGACAAAAATGTTGTCAAATCCTTGTTTTGTCCTAGGCAAACCCATAACAAAGTCCATACTCACACTATCCCACGGTTTTGTAGGTATTGACAATGGTTCCAGGTAGAGGCCTTGATTTGTGCTAACTCCCTTAGCTCTTTGACAGATTGTGCAAGACTCTACAAACTTCCTAATGTATGTCTTCATATTAGGCCAAAAGTAGTGCCTCCTAACCAACTCTAGTGTTTTATCAATACCAAAATGACCTCCCATAGGACCACAATGTTTTTCCTTAATGAGATTTCCTCTCATTGAACACTTTGGAATACACAACTGTCCCCCTTTGAACAATAAGCCATTTTGAATCATATAATCAGAATACAAAGTGTGATATGCATCAGAAAAAGTAATGCAAACCTCATATATCTCACCAAAATTTGCATCACCCTTGTATAGGTCTTTGAGTGCATCAATCCCAATACTCTGGATCTGAACCTCCTGCACTAAATGGACTCTCCTATTGAGTGCATCTGCCACTTTGTTTTGTGTTCCCTTCTTGTGTTTTATAGTGAAGGTATAGGCCTACAACTGCTCAACCTACTTCATATGCCTGCAACTTAGTTTCTCCTGTCCATTCAAGAAGCTTAATGCATGGTTGTCAGTGAAAACAATAAATTATTTGGGCAAAAGATAATGCCTCCACTTTTTAAGTGCTTGTACCATTGCATACAGTTCCAACTCATATGTATTGTACTTTTGTTTAGCTTCATTCAATTTTTTAGACAAGAATGCAACTGACCTACCTTCTTGGCTAAGGACTGCTCCAATGGCCAAATTACTTGCATCTATTTCTACTGTGAATAGTTTATTGAAATCAGGAAGTGTAAGAATAGGAAATTGTGCCACTCTACCTTTCAAGTATTCAAATGCTTCATCTTCTTTGGTTGTCCATTCGAATTTTACCTTTCTTCCTCCCTTGATGGTGTCAAGGAGTGGTGCACATATGTGACTGAAATTTTTAATGAATTTCCTATAAAGTGTTGCCAACCCGTGAAAACTTCTCACCTCTCTCGGTGTCCTTGGTGTTGGCCAAGTCAACATGGCATCTACCTTCTCTAGATCCATCTTCAAAGTAATTTTAGATATAACAAATCCCAAGTATATTAGTTCTTCTGGCATAAAACACATTTTTCCAGATTTATCAACAATTTTTGTTCATGAAGTCTTTGTAAGACTTGACTAAGATGTTCCAAGTGTTCTGCCTTGGTTTTACTGAAAACAAGTATGTCATCAAGATATACAACCACAAAATTTCCATTGAAGTCCTGAAGAACTTCATTCATCAATCACATGAATGTGCTAGGTGCATTACTAAGGCCAAATGGCATGACAAGCCATTCATATAATCCCTCAGTGGTTTTAAATGTAGTTTTCCACTCATCTCCTAGCCTTATCCAGATCTAGTGATAGCTTGATTTAAGGTCTATCTTTGAAAAGTAACATGCACCTCCTAACTGATCCGTTAGATCTTCAATCCTTGGAATTGGAAATCTGTATCTAATTGTGATTTTGTTCACTACCCTAGAATCAGTGCATAGCCTCCATTTGCCATCCTTTTTAGGGGCTAATACACTAGGGATTGCACATGGGCTCGTACTCTTTTGGATCAACCCTTTGTCCAGTAGATCCTGCACTTGTCTTGCGACTTCTACAGTCTGAGTAGGGGTAAGCTTATAAGATGCTTTATTAGGTAGAGAAGCACCAGGTACGAAGTCAATGTGATGACATATATCTCTTAAAGGTGGTAGTGCATCCAACATGTCTCCTACAACTACACCTTTGTTAATGTCAAGAAGTTCTTGCACTTCTTTGGGTACCTCCTTAGGGTTTTCTTGCTCCTTGGGCTTCAAGATTAAGGCATAGGCTCCTTCGGCTTCTTTTATGGTTTCTACCATCCCCCTTTCTCCTACCAATAATACCATTGGTTCATTTTGTTTTTCATCCCTCAGGTCAGGCACTGGTTTCATGGTGTATACATTTCCATCCTTGTTGATGGTATAAGTGTTTTTCATCCCATCATGTTGTGCCTTGAGGTCATACTGCCAAGGGTGACCTAACAACAAATAAAACACATCCATGTCTACAACATCACACAATACTCTATCCCTATATTCTCCTATAGAGAAATCAAACCAAGCCTATTCATTTATGAGGGTTTGTTGGCCTTTGCTAAGCCAAGATACATGGGATGGGATAACTTTACAAGTTTGTGTTTGTCTAACATTTATTTAGACACTAAATTCTCAGTTGAACTAGAATCAACAACAAGTCTACAGACCTTACCGTGGCTCTTGCACTTTGTCCTGAACAATGCCTTCCTTTGCGGTGGTTCTTATGGTGCTAGTGTCTTCAACAACGTCCTCTTCATCATTAGGCATACTCCTTCTTCTGGATCCAAATCCTTTGAAGGTGAGTGGGAGCTTTGTGCATCCTCCTGGATCAGGTTTGTTCTCCTATCTCCCTGTGTGCTTGACCCTGTCTTCTCCGGACATCTATTGGCATGGTGGCTTGTTTGGTTGCAATTGAAGCACCTCATAGGACCTCCATTTCTTCCACCAAATATACCTCTATTATTGGATCTCCTACCTCTGTATCCACCTCTAGAACTGCTCTCTCCTTGTGAGTTCTCTTGGTTTGACTCTCCTTGGGGTCTGAAGTTTTGTCCCCTTCCACCAGACATTCCTTTACCTCTGTTATTGAAGTCCTTTTTGCCTTTGCCCCTATTGTTCTAGTCTTTCCTCCTCTCAAGCTTTTCTTTGACCTTTAGTGCCAATTGATAGCACTTTTGCACCATCTCTATGTTGCAAAGATTCAGTTCATCTTGAATGCTTACCCTCAGGCCATTCAGGTATCTATCTACCTTCTTAGTGTCACCTTCCACTATCTTGGATTTCAGACATAGCCTTTGGAATTCCTCTGTATAGCTACTGACATCCATCTCTTTATGTCTCAAGTTCTATCTTTTTTTTATGAAGTTGTACTTCATAGTCTTCAGGCACATAAGCTTCTTTGATCTTGGTAACCATCACCTTCCATGAAGTGATCATGTTCTTTCTTGCCTTCACCCTTTCTCCTTGAGTGAAGTACCACAAAGTCAATGTTGCACCTTTCAATTTTGTCTTTTCTATCTTGACCCTCTGATTCTCAGGGATCTCATCACATTCAAAGAAACCTTCCAATGCATCCACCCATTCCATGACTAGGTTTGGGTCCATCTTTCCACTGAACATGGGCAAGTCCGACTTACTGTATGAAGTCCTTCTAGCCACAAACTTGAGGGCATTCACAAGGTGTCTTTGGCCTGCAGGAATTTCCTCTTCCTCTTCTTCCTGCTTTGGGCTCTCCTCTTCTTATCCCCTTTCTTCCACTAGACCTTCTTCCCTCCTCACAATCTTGCCTTTCAAATTTAGTAGTTTAGTGCTCAATCCTTGCACCATCTTTGCAAGTTCATCATTGGTCACCTTCGAAGGGATCCTAAGGATCTCCTCCTCTCCTTCTTGGTTTTGGTCAAACATGTTCAACTACTTCTTCTCTTAGGCTTCACCTAAGCTCTGATACCACTTGATGCAGAGGTCACTAGGGAAGCACAATCAAGCCCTAACTCCAACCTTCTACAAGAAATCAATCCCCTTGTTCACTCTGACCCAATGAACAATATAGCCTTACTTAGCATGCTAAGGCTAATGGCTGATAAGCCAAATTAGCAAAATGTGATAATACTCGAACCCTTCGGTTTAGGGAGTGAACAGGGTTCCCCTGTCTTGTTTCAGACTTGTTCTGATCAACCAAGTTGATCCCTAACAACTCCTAGACCCACAACACCCAAATGCAGCTTGACTATTAAACCAGAGTGTCTTCTGTTTGTAGCCCTCTAGACACTATTTTTGGCAAAACAACCTCAGCTTCTTCAAAGGATGAAAAAAATAAATATAGATTGGAGTACCCTTTAGTGAGTACTTTCAGACTCCAAAAGGACAGGCTCCAACTCCCCTTGTACACCTCTGAACTGTCTAGGCCAAACAGGCCTAATAGGGGTAATTAGGTCTAGTTCTGGAGCAACAACCTGCAAATGAATACACTTGGATAGATGGTCATTTGGTTCGGGTCTGAGGATGTTCCTACATACACAATCCAACCTTGGATTGGTTCGGTCCACTCCCAGAGTCTTTCTGCACTCCTACTTCCTTAATTCTGAGACCAAGCACATGGTCATGCTTGGCCTAGGGTATGGTGTGGAACCTAAGTGCTGACACCTTCCAGGTTGCAATGAACATGATCCTAACATACATTGCTCCAACTTGAACTCCTCTAATGGTCGTTGTGGTCCAATGTAGGAATCTCAAGTTAGAGCCATTTCTAGATGAAACCCCGACTTCACTTAACCCTGGTTGTCAGACAAGAATAGAGAAATTTCTGACTCAGTTGTGTCCACCTAGATCCTAAGCCAACTGAAACAAATGGAATTACTCAACTTCTAAATTTACACACCCATGCCAAGTCCTACTGATATGATTTATTGATTTATAACACAAGGATGTTCTGTGAAACCTGCAACTATATTTTTGTTCACACCAAATGTTTGATTACATTTGTTGAATCATCCAAGCTTCTCCTCTAGAAATGATTCAAACATGTTCATATAGGTCTCCTTTCAACGCCCTCAATCAAAATTCAACCGGTTTAGTCATTGGAAGGAGTTGGAAGACCGAATTCCGTTTCGGTTACCTTTTCTGGCAGGTTGGTAACTTCCATTGGGTTATCAACATAGGTTGAAAACATGCCTTCTGATGCCCAATGACAAGCTTTACAATTCACGCGGTTCTATTTGTTGGAAAATGCACACTCCAATGAGAAATTGTAGGTGATTGAAGGTATTGTCATTGATGGCAACCTTACAATCCTATGGCACCGGCACTGGTAGACACCGGCACAAGTAGACACCGGCACAAGCACAAACACCGACACTGGCAACGACAAAGATGGACACCAACACCCTAGCCAACAAGATGTTATTTATTGTATTTTCTAATTAATTATAATATCTTTTTGTAAGCTGACAAGGCAAGTTGTAAATATGACTCATATAAGTATGAGCTCTTATAAATCATTTTATAGATGCGGATATGGTTAGATTATTGATGCGAATATTAAGGAAGAGTTTGGAATAAGGTTTTGGAAGTTGCAGAGCTTAAACCGGTACTGAACCTAGCATAGAAAATGCTGATCCGAGGCAGTACATGACATTGGATTTTCATAATCCACTTCTGTAAGTCAGTGAGACTTCTCTCTTGTATTTAAGCAGTGAGCTTTAGGCAGTTGGCCTTCCTGCATGTGCAGGCCCCTATTGTAACAGTAATATTCTCTTATTGGCCAGTAAGCGAATATTGTGGGTCAGAAATCCCACTGAGGTTTTTCCCACACTGGGTTTCCTCGTTAAAATATTGTGTTATGGTGTGCTTTATATGGTGTGGTTGTTGTTCTTATTTACTGCATTAATTATGGTTTACCGGTACACCGTTTTGACATGCAATTCATTTAATAAGTTAAGAAAATCTATTAACCAGTTAGATACTGATTCACACCCCCCCCTCTCAGTATCTTTGGGAATCCTAACAATTGGTATCAAAGCCTGGTCCTCTATTTTCAAAAGCCTAATAGCTTGAAGAAGATTCTAACACCGGTATAGATGGAAAATTTGAGGAAGCAACTAGAAACATCTCTTGCAGACTATGATGCAGAAAAACTGAAGAATACAAAACTTGAAGATGATCTGAAAGCTGCACAGGAAATCATTCAAGGACTTCAGAAAAATCTCACCATTACTAGGAACACAAGAAGAGAACTTTATGAGAAGATGCAAAGTGATGATGATGAGAAAGACACTCTTAATGATCTTGTGAACAAGCCAAGACAAGAAAATAGTATAGTGAAAAATGAGATGCAAGATATGACCATGAGATTTTGCAAAGACATTGAAGATAGAAAGAAGAATGAAGATGACTAGGTTAGAAGACTCAATGATGCTGGAAATGAAAACACAAGACTCAGTCATGAAAATGATATGTTGAAGACAGATTTGATGCATACACAAAATGATAGAACTGAACTCATGATACAGAAGGATTGCTTGGAAAATGAGTTGGCTACTGCAAATCAACACAAGGAGAAATTCAAGAATAGTTCAAAAGAACTTGATGAAATGCTGAAAAATTAGAAACCTAATGGAGATACTAATGGCCTTGGCTTTGAAGTTGGTGAAATCTCTGGTATTGCAAACAATCATGATCATAGTAAACTGGTAAGACAACCTAATGCCTATAAATTCAATGGGAAATGCTTTAACTGTAACAAGTATGGTCATAGAGAAATTCAGTGTAGATTTAGAAACCATCAGAACACCAATGCACCCACCGGTCAATGCTCTAAATGCAATAAAGTTGGTCATAATTTAGAAAATTGCAGAATGAATGTAAGATGTTATGTGTGTGGAAGATTTGGACACTTATCTAATCAATGCAGAACACATACCGGCATAGGATATGGGAAAGCTATTCAGAAAAACAATGTGACTTATTATGCTTGTAACAAAATTGGACATATTGCAAACTTTTGTAGAAGGCATCACCGGCAAATAACAAAGGACCCAATTTGAAAGGCAAAGAAAAGGTTGAAGAGGTGAAGAAAGAATTTTCAAAGCAATGGATTAGAAAGTTAGACATGAATGTTAGTGAAGCTATTCCTTCACTGGTAGAACATAGTATCACTCCACCGGTAGGAGATTCTTCATCTAATTGAGAAATAATCCTTTGGGGGTATGGCAACAAATTAAAAAACATGCTAGTTTACCCTCGATTGATGATGAGAAGTTGGATTACTTCTTTACCGGTAGATGAGTTAAGTTTTGACTTAACCGGCAGGCATTAAATGGGGTAGTTGAAGGAAATAACATTATAAAGCAAGTGTTTTGGCTCTTTTTATTCACCAAGCATTCAAATCTTCCGAGAGCATGAAAAATCCCGAGCCAAGGCATCCACAACAAAAAGTGAAGCAAATCATCCAAGCAAATCATCCTAAAGGCAGATTGAGGTATTTATAACTATGGCTTCTTCCTCTGCACCTAAATTCATTGCAAACCCTACTGTGATTGAGGTTATTAAGTGCCCTAGACCCGTGTTCAAACTTATTCTTGAGATTGCAAAGAAAGATGATACCCTAGGAGCATTTTCGAATATACCTAAGGGATTAGTTTATGCAAAAGATCCTAAAATGTATATTGTTGGTAAACAAATTTATCTCTTTTCTGAAATCTTAATATAAAACATAAAATATAACTCTGATTCACCCTTTGTGAAAAGAAAACAAATTACCAACAATTGGATGAATTAACTGAAATTCAACCTCTGCATTAGAGGGCAGCTCCTCATTTGATTTGCAATGAATTTATTATATATAATAACACTTTTAACCAGAAAGCATTGAAAGGCTCTAGCATTTATCCATCAACACAAATAAACACCTTCAAAACTGCAACATAGGTAAATATTCAAAGAATATTCAAAGGAGAGTTCATAGACTCTGATTCATAACATTCTTGTTGCATACATTAAAAATAAATAAAAAAATGGGACTCAACAAGAGAAACTAATAGCTCAACCGAGACTCTCTCATGCCTCACAGGGCAAGGGGGATCAAGTTGTTGGCAAATGCACACTCCAATGAGAAATTGTAGGTGATTGAAGGTATTGTCATTGATGGAAACCTTGCGAACATGTGATACCGACAGGCAGACACAGGCACCGACGAACTCTACGTCGGCACCAAGAACACCGGCACCAAAAAGAAGAATATTGGCACCCTAGCCAACAACAATTTTGTATTAATGTATTTTGTTATTAATTGTAAAATCTTTTGTAAGTCGACATGGCGGATTATAACATGACTCATATATGTATGAGATCATTATTTTGTAAAAAGTAGAGGTATGATGCGAAATATGAATAGAAGGTACCAAACCTATTATGCGAATGATAGGTTAAGGGTTTATGTATGTAGCAGAGCTTAAACCAGTATTGAATCCGGCATAGCAGATGCTAATCTGAAGCAGTACAAGACATTGGATTTGTATAATCCATTTTTGTAAGTCAGTGTGACTTCCTTTGTATTTGAGCAGTGAGCTCTAGGCACTTGGCCTTCCTGCATGTGCAGGCCCCTATTGTAGCAGTAATATTCCCTTATTGGCCAGTAAGCGAATATTGTGGGTCACAAATCCCACCAAGGCTTTTCCCAAACCGGGTTTCCTCATTAAAATATTGTGTTATGGTGTGCTTTTCATGTTGTGGCTCTTGCTCTTATTTGGTGCATTATTTCTACTTTACCGGTACACAGTTTTAATATGATTTTCATGTTATAAGATAAGAAAATTAATATACCTGTCAGATACTGATTCACCCCCCCCCCCCCCTCCCCCACCTCTTAGTGTCTTTGGGAATCCTAACAATTGGTATCAGAGCCTAGTCCTCTTTTTGCACAAGTTTAACAGCTTGAGGAAGATCTTGACATCGGTAGAGATGGAAAACTTGAGAAAGCAATTGGAAACAACTCTTTCAGACTATGATGCAGAAAAGGTGAAGAATATCAAACTTGAAGATGATCTGAAGGCTACTTAGGATATCATTCAAGCACATCAAGAGAATTTTACTATTGCAAGAAACAAGAGGAGAGAACTTTGTGAAAAGATGCAGAATGAGGAAGATGAAAAAGAAACTCTTAATGATCTGGTAAACAAGCTAAGACAAGAAATCAGTGTAACAAAGAATGAGATGCAAGACATGACTATGAGGTTTTGTAAATAAATTGAAGACAAAAAGAAGAATGAAGAAGACTTGGTTAGAAGACTAAATGATGCTGGAAATGAAAACACAAGACTCAGTCATGAAAATGACATGTTGAAGACAGATCTGGTGCATACACAAAATGACTGAACTGAACTCATGAGATAGAAAGGAATCTTGGAGAATGAACTGACTACTACAAATCAACACAAGGAGAAATTCAAGAAAAGTTCAAAAGAACTTGGTGACATGCTAAAGAATCAAAAACCTAATGGTGATACAAATGGACTTGGCTTTCAAATTGGTGAAAGCTCCGATACTGCAAACAATCATGATCATAGCAAACCGGTAAGACAACCTAATGCTTACAAATTTAATGGGAAATACTTTAACTGTAACATATGGTAATAGAGAAAATCGGTGTAGATCTAGAAATTATCAGAACACTAATACACTCACTGGTCAATGTTCTAAATACAACAAAGTTGGTCATAATTCAGAAAATTGTAGAATGAATGTAAGATGTTATGTTTGTGGAAGATTTGGACACTTATCTAATCAATGCAGAACACATACTGGCATGGGTTATGGGAAAGATATTTAGAAGAATAATGTGACTTGTTATGCCTATAACAAGATTGGACATATTGCAAAATTTTGTAGAAGCAAGTCCCCACCGACAAATAACAAAGGTCCTAGTTTGAAAGGTAAAGAAAAGGTTGAAAAGGTAAAGCAAGAATTCTCAAAACAATGGATCAGAAAGTCAGATCAGAATGTTGATGGGAATACTCCTCCACCAATAGAATAGAGTAACACTCCACCGACAAGAGACTCTTCATCTAACTAAAGGAAAATCCTTGAGGGTTTAGCAACAAAATGAAAAACATGCTATTATTCGCTTGGTTGATGGTGAGAAGTTGAAATTACTTCTATACCGGCAGATGAGTTAAGTTGTGACTTAACTGGTGAGCAATAAATGTGGTAGCTGGAGAAACTAACATTATAAAGCAAGTGTTTTGGCTCCTTTTTCATTCACCGAGCATTCAAATCTTCGAGAGCGTGAAAATTCCTAAGCGAAGGCATTCTTAGCGAAGAAGTGAAGCAATTCATCAAAGCATTCATCCTTAAGGAAGATTGAGGTATTTATAGCTATGGCATCTTCATCCACTCCTGAATTTATTGCAAATCCTATTGTTGTTGAGGTTGTTAAGCACCCTAGACCTGTATTCAAACTTGTTCCTGAAATTGTGAAGAAAGATGATAGCATAGGTGCATTTTCTCAAATTCCTAATGAAGTAGTTTATGTTGAAGACCCTAGGATGTATATACATTTTTATATAGAGGAACTAGGTGATGATGAGATCAAAAATATGTATAGGATTGTGATTTGTGATGAGTCTGGAAATATCAAGCTGAAACATAAGATAGTGGAAACTCTAGGTTTTACTGAAATCCTTAGTGTCCCGGATTTTTCCAAGGATATTATAAGGATTGTGCTAAGCAGGGTTCATGGTGAATTCTTCTGGTTCGATTCAATCCATAAAATCACAAAGGAAGCCGTTAAGGTAGTAACAGGGTTACCTTCCACTGGTAGCAGACCTGACAAAACAAAGGTCTCAAATGACACAATGATAAACCTAACCGGTGCAACATTTGACAAAAGGTCTCTAAGGGTAAATGATGTAAAAGACATCAATGTCAGATTTATTAGTATGATCTTAGGTTATAAAGCTAGACATGCAAATAGGTTGAACTCAGTTTCTAGCCTATGTATCAAAAGTGCCTATGATATGGTTAATGATAATGCTAGAATAGATGTATGTGAATGGCTCAAAGATGAATTAATAGACAATCTAGGGAAAATTAAAAGAGATAAGAAAGGAACATTCAGATTTGGAAACTTGCTTGCTTGTCTAATATTGTACATAACTAAACAAGTACCTGGTATTGGTGCAAAATATTTTGGTTTTGACATTTCAGTAGGAAAACAACTGTTGGATCTATTGAGAAATATGGGAGAAAACTGGGAGAAAAACTTAAATAAACATTTTCAAGCACTGAAGGCTCGAATGAAAACTAGAGTTCACAAGCTATTGTGGACAAATATCAGAAATAAATCTATTTTGTAATCAAGAAAGATGAAATCTGGATGGAGGCAGTTGTCCCTAGAACTATCTAGGTAACTGAAATGGGCTATGAGACAGATGACAATATTATTGAAACTTATACAAAAGCCCTCCTTGAAGCACCCAAGGAACCTACTGAGAAAGTTTTTGGAAATGCTGAAACAATAGAAAGTGGAATTCAGTCTAGGAAAAGGGTTAAGAAAGTTGAAGCAACAGTAAGGAAAGGAACCCGACAAGCTAAAGCAATTAAAGAAGATGTTTTGAAGCAAACTGGTATAAAAGAAAGTGAATTGGAAGGACTTCAATCGGAAACTTATCTTTCACCGATTGGAACTTCCTCTGAGAGTGACATACCGACAATATTTAAAAGGGTAGAAAGGAAAAGAAAACCCTCACCGGTACCCTCTCCTACACCAAAGAGAACCAGACAAAAACAACAGGCAGTAAGGCCTCCAGTAAAGAAAATGACTCCTAAGAAAAAGAAGGTAAAACATGATATTGCTCCATTGGATAAACTCTTGAGCGAAATAATTGAAGATGGAAAATTGAAGAACATCAGCAAAATATACAACACACTATCAGCAAATGACAAGGAAAGCATAGAGAACAGTGTAATTTTACACTTAGATATTTATAAGAAATTTTTGATGGAAGTTGTTGATGAAATACCAAATGATATATATAGGAGATTAGAAGCTAGAAGGTTAGCAATTGTTGAGCTGGACAAGAAAATCAAGATCGAGAAATTACTTGCAGTACATCCAATCAACTCAACTGATGAAATAGATAAACTTATCAGTGAAGAAAACCGGATAGTATTCACCACTACTCACCGACATGTAGCACTGATGGCAGGAAGAATAAAAGAAGTCTCTAAGGAAACATTAGATGCATGGGATATATTGTATGTGGAAAAAGAAAAATAGGAAGCATTACTTAGACCAAAGACTATTAAAGTATATCAAAAGGACAAAGATAAGGGGAAAGGTAAGGTAGGTGGTCCCCCAAGCCTTAAAATAACTGATAATGTTCCCCCACCTCCTTTAGATACTCCATCGATAGATACTACTAACAGTCAACCAGCCACAGAGAGTATGGAGACTCCACTAGAGGATACTAATCCTGAGTCTGAAGTTTTGTATACTGTAAATATAGACACTCAAGAAGTAAATGTTGTGGTTGACAGAGAAACCACTAAGGACAAGAGGACAGACGTGACTAATGAGACACCGATTGCAGAGGTTGAGATAAGCATAGAAAAACCAACAGAACAACCAACAGAGGATACCACTGAGAAATCGGTAGATATAACTGAAAAACCATCAGAAGAACCGGAAAAGGAAAGTACAGAGGTACAAACTAAGACTACATCTGAGAAACTAGCAGTTGAAAGCTTAGAGAAACCTTCTGAGACACAAATAGAGAAACTGAAATAGGTACAGGTTGAGGCACAAGTTCAAACAAAAACAGTGTCACCGACACAAACTAAAAAGCCTAAACCTTTGTTTATAGAAATGCAAACACAAACCGACCTACTAGAGGTCGAATCAAGCAAGGTGATTACTACAACTAGTAGCATGGCTATTGTGAAGACAGTTGGACAAACATCTGGTACTTCTATGGAAGAATTCATACCTACAAATGTAATAGAGGTCTTATTGGATTCAATAAATAAGATCACAAAATGTAATGCACAAGCCTATAAGGCTATTGATGATACAATTCCCATTCTTAAATTGATAGCACCAAAGTGCATTGTTGATAATAAGGATTCTTTAGGTCAACTGGACACATTGTCTAAGTTCATCATTGACAACATATTGACTATTGATCAAATAAATGAGGATACATTTAAGGAGAGAATGATTAAGGAAAAAGAGAAATTCTTTGAGGAAATTGTAAAGAAGAACAAAGAGAAAATGGATACCCTATTACCGGAACTTGGAGAGATAATTTTTGACTTCAAGAAACTGTACAGAGACACTTGTAAAACAAACATTCTAACAGAGGTTCTAGACAAGGAAATCAACAAAGCACAAGATGAGATAAACAATATTGCTGACAATCTGATAGGTACATCAGACTCATTTTTGGAGATAGAGAAGAAAATTGCTGAGCTAGAAGACAAAATCATGAAGTTAGAAAAGGACAAAGAAAGGATAAAGGATCAAGCAAAGGACTTGAAATGTAGAGTTGGTCCAAAACTAGATTACCTCATTTCTTTGAGAAAAGAAATATCTGAGGCTTTGGTTCCCAGATTGAAGACACCAGAAGAGAAAATGCACATACTCACCTATACAGTGCAGAGAACACAAGAGGCAATACAGGACAGCAAAAGATTCAGTGATAGTATAAACTTGATTTTGATAGATATTTTTTCAGATTGTAACCCACCAGTTACAAGAATCCAGGCAGGACTCCACTGACAATGAATGCCAACCTTTGTCATTGATGTCAAAGGGGGAGTAGTGTGATGAGAAAAATGGTTAGAAGGAAGTAGAGATTATTTTCTCAGGGGGAGCATACATTATTGGACATATAGTTTTTGGCAAAGATTTTTGGACTTCATTTTTTGGATACATTCTTGAATTTTTCTCATGAGTGTTGCCATCAATGCCAAAGGTGGAGATTGTTGGCAAATGCACACTCCAATGAGAAATTGTAGGTGGTTGAAGGTATTGTCATTGATGGCAACCTTGCAAACATGTGATACCGGTAGGCAGACATAGGCACCGACATCGACAGACTCTACACCGACACCAAAAAGAAGAATACCGACACCCTGGCTGACAACAATTTTGTATTAATGTATTTTGTTATTAATTGTAAAATCTTTTGTAGGCTGACATGGCAGATTATAACATGACTCATATATGTATGAGATCATTATTTTGTAAAAGTAGAGGTATGATGCAAAATATGAATAGAAGGTAGCAAACCTATTATGTGAATTATAGGTTAAGGGTTTATGTATGTAGCAGAGCTTAAGTTGGTACTAAATCTGGCATAACAGATGCTAATCTAAAGTAGTACAAAAAATTGGGTTTGTATAATCCATTTTTGTAAGTCAATGTGACTTCCTTTGTATTTGAGCAGTGAGCTCTAGGCACTTGGCCTTCTTGCATGTGTAGGCCCCTATTGTAGTAGTAATATTCCCTTATTGGCCAGTAAGAGAATATTGTGGGTCATAAATCCCACTGAGGTTTTTCCCACACCGGTTTTCCTCATTAAAATATTGTGTTATGGTGTTCTTTTCATGTTGTGGCTCTTGTTCTTATTTGCTGCATTATTTGTTCTTTACCGATACACAGTTTTAATATGCTTTTCATGTTATAAGATAAGAAAATTAATATACTGGTCAGATACTGATTCACCCCCCCTCTCAGTATCTTTGGGAATCCTAACACAAGCAAATCAATACAATCACGTGAGTCATCCAACATTGAATAGTAAACATGAATTGAAAGGAATTACAGAGGTAATTGATCATCAAATTATATTGTGCCCTTAATCAAATTAAGAAAGATTGTAGATCTAAGAACACACAGATTCAGAGATAACACAATATTTCATTAATAACCAGTCATTATATCATCCAAGCAATTCACATCAAAATTTTATCTACTACTCCCAAAATCACAGTTTTTGGAACCCATTCAAAGGCAAGCTTTTCAGCTTAAATAGCCACTAGGCCATAGTTTTTTACATGCTTTGACAAATAACATTCACTTTCACCTCAGTGAAAGAAATAGTTAAAATAACATAAAAGAAAAACTAAACTAATAGCCACTATAAGGCCGACATTTCATTGTAAAACAACTAAGCATCCACCGTAGCTGAAGAAGTTACGGGCTTGTCCTGCTTTATCACAGATCCACGCCATTCTAGGTGTGCAGTCAAAAAGTTCATGATAACTTGGAAATAGGGTAGGCCAATGTGTATGATCCTCTAATTCCACACTTCTTTGTCCATATTCACCCATGTTACCTTCGCTTTATGAACCTCTAAGTGATCCGAACAGACAATGAGCATTGATTCAATCCTTGCTACTTTTGAAAAGTAATTGGTAGTTAAGGATTTTGTGGTCTAAATGGAATGAACCCTATCTTGAAAGACTTTAGTCATGTTTGCAACTTCCTCAATTACCTTGGCTCCCTCCTTCATGAGTTGGATATCAATACATTTAAGGTCCTTCTGTATAGTGTCAATCAAGTCAGTCAGTCCCCTGAGTAGCTTGGTGGACTCTTCATGGCCTTGCCTGATGATTAAATTGTGCCATTCCACGTTCTTCTTTGATATGTATAGCACATTATCATCTAGGTTCTCCACCATTTTCTCAGCTAGGAACTTCATCACTCCATACTTTTGGACATCATTCATTTGTGCGAGAACCACTACCCACTTAATTCTTTTCTTTTCCCAGGCAACTGTCTCCAGCTCGAGCTCTTTACTCACAGTTTCTGCATCCTTATAAACCTTAACCAGATTAATGATATATTCTGATCCTTATTGAACTATCAGGTCCAACCACTTGTTAAACATCTTCGTCACTATCCTGTTTCTTTGAACTTGATCGAGCATCTTTTGGTTTGCTGGAGACTTGGGATCAAATGACACTAGTATCTGCGACAATGGTTGAGGATCTGGATTTTGAATAGCGTTGATGTATTCTACCATTTGTGTGACCATTTTCTTCATTTCTCTCTTGTCTTTTTCATCTTTCCAAGTCCTTGAGATTATCCTCTTTGTAGAGGATTCCAAATGTTTTACATCCATGACCCTTGATGCAACCCCCAAATCTATCTTCTCCATAGTAAAATCTTCCTCTGTGGCCTTATCTGCGTCTCTCCCAGGAATGGGCTTGGCCACTTCAGTTGTCCAGTGTCCTATGGTGTCATCCACATCAAGCATTGCTCGCGTTTTGAGTTTTTGGGGCTTTAACGCTTTTCCTAAGCATTTACTAAGCATGTCTTCCAGTGGAATGGTGACCGTCACCATGCTCCTTTTCTTTCCAATGGTGGCCTCCAGCCATCTTGGTGCCTGGGTAGGTTCTTTAGGTGGCGGGGTGATCTATGCATTTGAGGAAGTAATGATTGCCAGAGTATTCATGGGATTCTGTTGAATTCCCACTTCTTCATTTGTATCCATTTCTTGCATCTCGGGCTCACCTTGATCATGCGAGTTCATTGTTTGTTCAGGCTCTTCACTGGGGTCTAAGTCCACCATGACCTGTTGCAGAACTGACTCCCTACTCTTCTTTTTTCTCCTTAACCAAGTTACTCGGGTAGCTATAAGACCGGATGATGACCTTCCTAACCTTCTTGGCGGTATTTTTTCTACAGCAGGCTTTGAGACACCCGCAACATCAACAATTTCATTAGTGGCAGAAACAGGGGATTGAACCACAATGTGTGAATCACTTCTTGATTTGTGTGAGGACATGTGAGGACCCTCCTTGAATTTTAGTTTCCTTAACCATCTCTCTGTTCTCCTGATAACATTGAAGGTCCTTGTTTGGACGTTATCATCTTCATTTTGCTCCAGTCAATTTCTAGAATCGGTTTCCCTTCAATCTCAGTACTAAACTTAGGATCCAAGATGTCTTCCTCTGTATCTTCCAATACACCTGATGTATTAATCGGGAGCCTCAAGATAGCCATCTGTCATAAAGTGAGTCTTGACCACAACCTCTTTCTTACTTCTTGATCATCCTTGTAGTTTTCCCAATAATCCTCTATCTGAGGTTCATGGCAGAAATGACTGTCTATATTAAGGTTCTCCCTTGCATAACCTTTGTTGTCAAATCTTCGCCTAGCCACATATGGTTGCAGGTTCATCATTTTGAACTCCAGTTCCATATTCAAGGCATCTGATACTAATTTGCAACTGTAATACCCAAGTTCAACGGGAAACACCACCTCAGATTCACCCTTTGCCCCTAATATTTTATCTATATAAGCCAACTGCCTGCTCACTTCTGTAAGCACGTAGCTATCAAAGGCATACCTGGGTAATTTGAATGGTTGGCCTTCAAAACCACCTACCCATATGTAAGTAAACTGTGGAAATTGGATAAAGAAACTCCCATATATACTCACAAATTCCATAGCCTCAACAAACATTCTCTTGTTTACATCACCCTGAAGCTCAAAGGTCAGCCTTCCCGCAAAGAATCCATTCCATCTGTCAATTTGTTCAATGTATCTTTGTTGTTGCAACAAGGGGTAATAATTGTAAACCCTAATTCCATCAATCCAGGGTTCACTGGGTAATCCAAGCCAATCTCTTGTGCAGGCTAAAATATAAAATAGGTAAGGAGACATGTAAAACCCAACCATCCCCACAAAATTGCATAGTCCTTTGTGAAGCCTCTCTGCAATTACCTGAGACCAATTGAGAAATCTGTCACCAGATAGAACTGTAGACACCTAAAATTGTCCAATCTAATTAAATAAATATCTTTATTTATTTAATTATTTTAGCCTAATTCTTCTATTAATTAAATAAATCTTTATTTATTTAATTAATTCATTAATCTTCTTCTAGCCTTATTTCTCATTTAAATAAATACATTTATTTATTTAAATTATCCTTTTCCTAAATTAAATAAATATCTTATTTATTTAATTGATCCCACTTCCTCTATTAATTAAATAAATCTTTATTTATTTAATTAATTCATTAACCTTTTCTACCCATGACACATGTCATTCATCTCTTAATTTCTACACTACCTACCCTCTCATTATTTTCTTATTTCCTCTACCTACCCTCTAATCATAGCCGACCATTTATCTTTTACACCTCTCAATCTTATCCCTCCATTTCATATAGTGTCTTCTATATAAGGAGATGCTTCCTTCATTATCAACCCTGATCAGTTGACTTCTTGACTACATTACGCTTTCAAACTTGCATATGCGATCAAGCCTACTTGCAACCACATTTCTATTCTTTGTTGAGCTCTTGTGCACATATAAAATCTGAGAGAAAATATATCAAGCAAGATCAATGGAGATAGGAAGAATGGAGATTCAAACCCTATTGGACATGTGATGGTATACTCTTTGTGATTTTATTTTATTTGCATTGTCTTAGGTAATCTTCATATGTTATGGTGGATCTTTGTTGATTGTTAGGCTAGGGTTTTGTGGTTGAATTCATTTAGCCTTTCAATATTGTTGTTATCCATTTTCATCATAAACATTTTGGCACGCCTGGTGGGACATGGATTTTTGTTAGATATATATTTTTTGCATATTTTTCTAACCCTATATTGTTGTTTTGTAAAACAATTTGGAGAATAACCTTGTGCAGCTAGTGTTTTGGACACAAAATCGAGATCTTGGAGAGATTTGATCCGATCTCACAAATGAATTGGAATTTTTGCACAAAAATTTGTTTTCAGGTTGAAGACAGTATCAAGAGCTCTCAATCCAAAATTTAGAATTTTTGGAGCACATTTTAATTTTCTATGAGTTTTTTATGAGTTTTCATAAAAAATTAATTTTGAGAGCAAATGAGTGAATTTTTTGGATTTTCTTACATTTTTAGAAATCTCTCTGATTTATACACATGATCTGTTCTTTGGGATTTTAATTTTGATGCAAAATATTTCCTAAAAAAATGGATCTTTAAAAATTAGGGTTTTTCATTATTTTCATTAGATCTCACAAACGGATTTGATTTGTGGCATAACATTTGTTTTGTAGGTCAAGAACATTATCACGGGTGCTCAGTATAAATTTTAGAGTTTTTGGAGTATATTTGAATTTTCTATGAATTGTTTATGTATTTTCATAAAAAAATAATTTTGAGAGAAAATTAGCGAATTTTTAGGATTTCTTACATTTTTGAAAATCTCTCAGAATTATACATAGGATATGTTCATTGTGATTTTAAATTTGATGCAAAATCATTCCTAAAAAATTGGATCTTTGAAAATTAGGGTTTTGCATTATTTTGCTCATATCTCACAAACTGCTTGGAAATTTTGCAGAATTTTTTTTATAAAAGTTTGGAAGACCATAAAGAGTGTCTAGTAAAAATTTCATATTTTTTGGATCAATTTTGCATGTTATATGAATTTTTTATGATTTTTCATAAAAAAATATTTTTTGGAGCAAATTAGCAAATATTTTGGATTTTCTTACATTTATGGAAATTTCTTGAAATTTTTTAGGTGTTCTTTTTTTATGATGAATCAGATCTTTGAATTGGTAAAAAAAAAATCATTTTGTCGAAGGCCCCTATTTCACAAAGTCTTTTGGATCTAAAATTGACCTAACTTGTGTGCTTGCAGGAAGGGGTGATCATTTGAAACAATCCAAAATACTAACAGATCTTTGTTGCAGGACCTTGACAAGGATTTTCTTTTTTTATTGTGTGCCTTGCTTTCATAGATTAGCAAACACTTCAATTGGTGCACTAAAACTGAACCATTGTCTTTTGTGCCTTGGGCAATAGGCTCTTTTTGTTTCATCTTCAGAGGGCTTGTCTCCCCGTGTGGTCATTAGGACTACTAGTGAGGAAAGAATGACCCAAGTGGTAGCGAGGAAAACCCACCTCTTCCGAACTACTATAAGCAACTGTAGTCATGGTGAAAACCATGGATAACGTGTGTTGATTAGTTCATACCGACACTATGTCTCCCCATAAACCCGTTTAATCAAATTTATTTGATTAGTAGTAGGGCGCAACCCCTACCAGCTGGGAGCCTTCTGTATTTATAGAGCTTAAGGTGTTGCATGTATGGCCACATGAGCAGATGCCCTTACTAGCACCTTTTTGTTTTAGAAGCCAAAATTCTTCTAGTTGTTGGGGCAGGAGGTCGGACCTTTGGAGCGGCCCACACACATATGGTTCTTAGTAGAGATACAAAGTTTTCCACTGGGAGTTTTCATGGGGACTGATGCTTGGCTGCCCCGAGAAGTGAGTGTCGAGGGTGGAGCCAGTGGGGTCAAGCATCTAAGTATCTACTCTGAATAGCGTAGCCTCGGGGGAAACCCCATGTGGGATAAACAACTATTGTCCTAGCCAACCATAAGAATTGTGCTTGTCTTATTTTAAACATTCAAACATTCAAGACCAAACATTAAAACATTGTGTCTTTTGTGTCTTCAAGTGTATGCAAAACATTTTTACATCAAACAACACACTTTCTTTTGAGTCATTTTGAGTCTAAACACTTGCAAACATTGAGTCCTCATCAACATTGTGTCCTCTTGTTATGAAAAACAGTCAAACAAATTCAGATTTGGTCACAACAACAACTTCACAAATTGGAAAAATTGCACTCAGATTTTAGAACCGTGTCTGTGAAGTATACAAACACATCTGTGTTCAGTATTGGGAAAAATACACAATCCAATAAACAAGAGCAATTAGTTTAAGAATTATTGAGCTTCCTAGGATATCTCTTCAGGTTTTCATCTAGAATTCAACCTTTTTTTGGGTCTCACAAAGTCCATCATTGCTTTACACCTTACATTACATTCACATTTGTCTAAACTTGAGTCAAAAGGTCACTTGCTTGTCCTCATCTTTCTTTGTCAACACACTACATACAACAACATTTTGCTAAGTGGTCCCTCATCAAGGTCTATCACCTTTGGGTCTCATTTGGTCTTACTTAGAGTCAAGGTCAACTTATCTCATAAAGAGAAACTATCATCTCTTTGGAAGCCACACCTACTCAACTACATACATACTTGGTCTTACACTTTGGACATTGCAAGTACACCTTAGATTCATTTACATTCCATCCAACTCTTGGTCTTCCATAATCTTTCCATTTTCATCTAGTCTCACACATCTTGGTCAATACCTAGTTCATGGTTGAAACTCGTTCCAAAAAATATAGGAGAGAAACTAAAGAGGCTCAAGAGTCCACAAACATGAGTGCCTATGAGTATGACAATGATATATTTTTCAATTCTGATCATACTACATTACCTGACATGGATGCCTATAGAAACATTCCAAATGTTGAGAACATGGACACTACAAACAACAATGATACACACAATGACAATATGGACAAAATTTTAGTACATTCAGCAGAAGTGGAAGACTCCATTATCGATTCCTGTTTTAATAGATTGGTTGAGGAAATAATGTGGAGAGATAGACAATATTTCTTACAAGTGATAGTACAAAGGGGAGCCAAGATCCTCATGATTTTGACATGTCTCAAATAATGGAAAATTGACCTTTGCAACAACCTAACCTCAACATGGATCAAAGGAGGCCTAATAGTGGAGGCAATAGAGGACCACATATTGTTCCTGAATCACCATCATCTTTGTTTAAAAAACCTAAAGTCCTACATACACATGGTCAAGCATATGATACTCACCTTCGCAAACCATTATGGAAGTCTTATGCAAAAAAGTATACTCAATCACATACCAGTGCTAAGGACCAACCGCAAAAGCAATTGAATATCCATAGGCATGATCAAAATTTGGACACAAGGAAACCCCGTGTTAAATTTGGGGGCAACACATTAGAACAAACTCATGACATACCTGTAGAGTATGGTATACATGGACAAAACAGATATTTTATTCCTCATCATGACTCTATACCAAGTGGTCCTTATATGCAACATCACTATAAACTTCCTCCATATGAACATGTGTATGATTAGTATCATCAATATATGCAATATGCTCCTCCTCCACACAGTGTTTCAGGCATGGGATATGGTCTAAGAAGTTGGTCTCCACCTAAGAGCAATTTGGAACAACAAATCAAGGACTTACAAAAAAAATGGAGGATATAAATGTGCCGAAGCCAACTTACACAATGAGAGACATATGTCCCTATCCATTTGACAAGAGCATTCCAATGCCTCCTTTTCCTACACATTTCGTGACACCTAATTTCGATAAGTATAGAGGAAAAGGGGATCCTAAACCACATATTAGATAGTTTTTCATATCTTGCATTGAAGTGGCAGTAGAAGAGACATACTTGATGAGATTATTCCCACAGAGCTTAGGTGATCAAGCTATGGAATGGTTCTCCCAACTCCCACTTGGAATTAAGTCATGGGGTGACTTAGCAGAGGCATTTATCCAACATTTCTCATACAACATAGAGACAAACATATCAGTCACTACTTTACACAACACCAAACAAAGGGATGGAGAGTCTTTTACATCATTTTTACAAAGATGGAGAAATCTAGCCAACAGATGCTCTTGTGAAATTCCACAAAAACAAATGGTAGAAATGTTCACCCAAAATGTCAACAAAGACATTGGTTATGACTTGATAAAAGCTTGTTTGTCCACTTTCAAGGACATCATTGAAAAAGGCTTAGCAATAGAGAAGGTCCTAATTGAGTAAGGCATAGTCAAAATATTCAAAGAAAAAAAAGAGGACTATAAAGGAAAAGGCAAGCCAAGATTTTAGAATAAAATCAAGAACACAATCAATGATAGTGTTGTGGATGCCAATACAGTGCAACCCAAAATCATTTTTTCTGGATCAAGCTCTACAAACAATCAAGTGAATACTCAAACAACTTCCAAGTCATGAAGGAAGTACACTCCACTTGGAGAACCACTAGAATCAGTTTTCAAGAAGCTAGTGGCAAACAAAATAATAAAAATCCCAGATATGCCTCCATATGAGCCAAAGGTCAAACCAAATTGGTGGAATGATGATGAGTATTGTGAATTTCATAAGAGCAAAGGTCATAAGACAGGAAATTGTCATCGACTGAAGAACATCATACAAGATCTCATTGATAGAGGTGACATTGAGATTGAAGGACACTCATCCAATCAAGATCATGAAATGTTTAAAGAACCATTCCCAAAACATGACAAGGGAAAAGCTAAAGCCACAGATGACCAGACCAACTATACTAGAGAATCTTATAACTATGATTCAACTATCAATCACATTTCAATGGACAATCATGTCTCTACCATTATCATCAAGGACAAAACGCTTGAGAATTCTACCCAAAGACCCAAGATTGTCCTAAAAGGCATTGGATCTTCTTCTACACCTACCTCTGAATGTAATGTCACAACTCATCGAGGTAAATTCACTTTGCAAGGTGCTCCATCTAAAAACACCGCTTCCTCATCAACCAAACCTGAGTATGACCTTGTAGAATAGTTAGGGAAAACACCCACGCTTATCTCCATCCTTGAACTTTTATGCATATCCCTCGCACATAAAGCCATTCTTGACAAAAGTTTGAGAGACACTACTATCCCCACTAATCTGAACATGGACCAGTTTAAAGCCATGGTGGGATACCTTTCCGTTCCACACTCCCTTACATTCACAGAAGTTGACGATGTCGTCGTGAGCCAACCACATAATGTACCTTTACACATCAAAGCCTTCCTACACAAACATTGAATAAAGTGAGTCCTAATAGATGGAGAAGCAGGTCTAAACATTTGTACATTGAGCACTATTAAACAATTGGGATATTCTGAAAAAGCTATGAATTCTACACATGCAATCACCATCAAGGCATATGATGATGAAGAACGCTCATCCAAGGGCACAATCACCTTACCTCTCAGAGTTGGGCCAGTTACAAAGGATGTGGTTTGTCAAGTCCTTGATCTAGAGCTCACATACAACATACTTTTGGGACGTCCATGGATTCATGAGATGAGCGCAGTCCCTTCTACATATCATCGATGTATCAAGTTTCCACACAATGGAGTTGAAGTGACCATCAAAGATGACCCAAATCCATTCATATATTGCAACAATCTGTGACCTAGATCAGAAATAACAATTCCAGTCAATTGAGAAGCTATTCCTTCATCAACATATGTGGATCTAGAATCATTGAAAGCTTCTACATCAAAACAAATAGAGCTCAAAGAAAAATTCAAGATTAAGGAAATGGGATGTGGTGAGTATATCTTTCATGTTGATCAACTCCCACTATCTCCTAAGGTATTCAATCGACAGGAACAATCTATAAACAATTTGCAAGGAATTGGGTGTGAACCACCTAGTGTTGTGGCTACTAAGTCTGAATGCAAATCTCCTCTAGCGGTGCAAGCGGCTCTTGATATCAATAGTCCTAAGAGTGGTTCCAGTGAAGAATCTATTGAGTGTGTTGCCAGCCCTCTTGAGAACTCACATAGCCTTACCATTTCATCTACTCATTCCATTTCCACTCCTCTCCTAGACTTGGATAAAAAAGAATCAGAAAATCCCTTACTCATTGGGCATGAAAAATCAATCTTTGAAAAGAAAAATCTACAAGTCAAAAATAAAGAGAAGTCATTTAGTCCAAATCAAAATCAAAAGCTATTGGACTCTGAAAAAATCAAGGTCAAGGATAAAAATCCTATGCAAGAAAGAGAACAAGAGTTGATCTCCCCTAATATCAAAATAACTGGGGGCAAAAGTTCTAAAATTTCAAGTCAAAAAGCATACTTGTTGATCCTTAGTCTCCATCATGCCATCCTACTTTCACTTCTTTTCACAATCATAAGCCTTCATCACTCATCCACTTATTCTGCACATCCATTCCATTTTGGTGATACATTATGGACCTTTAATGAAGCTTCCTTGAAGGACTTTGTTATCAGGGATGCCCAAACTTCTTTAGGTGACACGCATACGGGCCTGTGTAGTCCTCACACTAGTAATTCTATCTTAGTTCCTTTATCAAGGAAGACAATCACTTGAGCTACACATAATTCAATCAAGGAATAATGCAGTTACAATCATAAAGTGAAGCCTTGTACATTTGAGGTGGGTGACTTAGTTCTCAAGGAAAATCCAAAAAATTAGCAAGACTGAGAGAAGAAGGGCAAATTCAAACCAAATTGGCTTGGTCCTTACATCATCACAACGACCTATGGATCCGATGCATATCAAATCTCAACCACAGAGGGTGAACCTTTGGAGGATCCTATCAACAACATGCACCTTCACAGTTTTTTCACATAGCTCTTCAGAGTATCCTAATTCAAAAATACAAAAAAATAAATAAAAAAAAGTTCAAAAATACAAAAAAATCAAAAAATTCAAAAAATACAAAAAAAAGTAAAAATTAAAAATTGTTACTTGGTGAAAACCTGGCAAATAGGTGCCTTGTGACACAAAAAACATTGAAAAATAAAAATAAAAATTTGTCCAATGGTGAAAACTACTTCGGTGGCGCCCTGGGCAAGTACCATGGTGAAAGCCGGGTCACCGGTGCCATGTGTAGAGACATTGCTCCTCCCTCCTTCAGGATTCCATCTCATTCCTTCACTTTGCACACACTCACAACCTATCCATCCATAATACGCTTACCCATTCCCATCATGGCTTGTTATTGATCTACCTAAGATTGGTTAGCCATTCCTAATAAACATTCCTTTTCATCCCTTTCCATCCATAATAAATCAGCTCCTATCCATGGCTAAGGCAAATCCTACGTCTAGTAATGGGTGTGGAACTAAGAGCATCACATGTTTCGAGGAGAGCAGTTTCTTCCAATTTTCTACAGTCTATCCACGCACAATCCGCAATAAAGAAACATTTGCATTGCCGATTTGTAACAAAGTTTCATCTTCTCCGCAATAAAGTATCAACTACATGGATTCAGTCAGTTTCAGATGAGACACAACAATAGTAATGGGCTTCAACAAATCAAATCTTTCAACAGACTCAGACAACATTATGGTTTAGTGTTATCTATCCTTTTGTGAAAGTAAACATTGTGACCACAATCAAATAAGACTTATACAAGTGACAAGAGACACTAAACTTGAGGACTACAATGCATGTTGGTGTCAAGTCTTGGTTTTCTTTTGATTTTATCTTTTGGTGACATGTCTTTTAGCTTTTCCAGGATGTCTCTGACTAGAGATTCTATCTCCAGGATGTCTTTGACTAGAAAGGTGAGGATGGGGTATCGTCAGCTATTTCTCTTTGTTGTCTGTGGATTGTCTCTTAGTAATGCTATGACTTGTCCAAGGATATGAGGATACTGTGAGTCTAGTGTGAACTGGGGCATTCCTTGTTTGTAACTATCTAATCTCCATGAAAATGGGTACAATGACTTTCTGGGTCAAACTTATGTCTCAATTGTCATAACCTATTTTTCCATAATAAAGCTCAATGATGATAAAGCACAAGAATCTCTTTCACTTTCATATCTTCTACCTTCCATCCCCCTTTCTTGATTGACCTCCATCATCCTTCTTGAGTCCATGTAGCCCGCTATCACATGACTGAGTATAATGACAAGCCAAAAACATTTGCATTTCATGTAGTTGCGCCTGCATTATCGCATATTAAGCATTTCATACATACTTATAGATATCACAATCGCATCACATCCTGCACACAACACATGTTAGCACATTTTACATTTTCATCATGTAAATAGTTATTTGCTTATCATATTCATCTCCATTTCATACATTCACATTTGCATTTGCATAACATATAAAACATAAAAGAACAAAAATATTATATTGCATCATGTACATATTTGCATCCATATCATAAGCATCACATAGATACATGCATCACATAGAAACATCACATAGGTACAGATGCATATAGCTGCCGCAAAGATGAATCATCTCATATATATATATCTAAAAATCATAAGTGTCATGATATAATGACGTCAAAATACATATGGCTACATAGCCAATCCTCATGTTGCCTTATCCAGACAGAGGAATCCACTGATCACTCCTGCCAACACCGCTGGGAGTGCCAATCCTGTAGCTATTATAGTATCCCAAGCTACATATCCCACCCTCATCTCCAGTCCTGGATCCTAGAATATTCATCTCAGTGCATCCCTCTCTCCGTCTCGATCGTAAGGAACTAACTCCCCATTGATCAGTATCCGCAATATCCTATAAATATCCTCCAAGGTGACTATCATCTCACCCATCAGCAAATGAAAACTACAAGTCTCTAAGTGCCATCTCTCAGCTAGTGCAGTCAACAATCCTATGTTCACCCGAAACTCAGGCACATACAGAATATATCGCATACCCATAGCCTGAATCGCTCCTCTCTCATCAACTGTCAGCTCTGCTCGCAAACTCTGAGTCGAAGGGAATCTCTCCCGTGACTTTAGCATAGGTAGGTCCTCCTGCAGTCAAGCAAATCAACTATGTTAGTCAAATTTTCACTCCATAATCATCACAAAGTATTGCTCTCTATCCTAGTAGCATTCCCTATTCATCACAAAGTGCTACTCTTTTTTTAGTACTCCTTGTTCATCACAAAGTACTATGTTTTTGCACTCCCTGTTCATCACAAAGTGCTTCTCTTTTTGGTACTCCTTGTTCATCATGAAGTACTATGTCTTGGTACTCCTTGTTCATCACAAAGTGCCTCGATCTATTCTATCCTAGGGCCTCTACTTGAGTGTATCCTCTTGAGTAGTTTCCTAATTGGCAACGTATGTTCTATCACAAAATTGTCAATCCTAGCCCTATCTTCTATTCTAGTCTTCCCTAGAGGACCTACTTGAGTGTATCTTCTCAGCAGCTTATCCAATCGACAGTGTATGTTCATCACATAACTGTTGATTTGGCCTAGAAGACATAAACGCACATTCATGACACAAACGTGCCTAGCCAACGTAGACACACCTTAATGTTTTTCCTCCCGCTTGACATTTTTTCTAGACATACCTAAAACACATTTATTACCCTACCTAACATGCATTTATGACAACATTTAATGTGACAAGGTACAAGGATGTTTTGCGGTACTCAACGGCTCTCCTACATCTGCTGGCCTCTGATATCAGCGAACGCGATCGAATCTATGCACCAATGCCATCGCTGCTGACTGCTACTACTCTATTCTCTCTCTGCACTCTGATCTCTTGGATGTGTGGATGACAATGAGGATGTATTCCCCTCGTGGTCTATCTTATAGACTACCCTAGCCCTAGCCCTAGCCCTAGTCTCCCGTGTCAGTCTTCTTTATCCCGTGACTTTGTCATTCTATCTTGTCAGTCCATTCTACCCTTTCTTTCTTATCAAGAGATTGTCTGTGATTTTTCCATACATTTTCATCCAATCTCTCGAGGGGGCATATCATTCCCATCTTGGGGCAACTTTGTATCAGTTCATATTATCTTCTTTGAAACAATGCGACAAGCTGCATTGTCTCAAAGAGGGGCAAAATGTAGACACCAAAATTGTCTAGTCTAATTAGATAAATATCTTTATTTATTTAATTATTTTAGCCTAATTCTTCTATTAATTAAATAAATCTTTATTTATTTAATTAATTCATTAATCTTCTTCTAGCCTTATTTCTCATTTAAATAAATACATTTATTTATTTAAATTATCCTTTTCCTAAATTAAATAAATATCTTATTTATTTAATTGATCCCACTTCCTCTATTAATTAAATAAATCTTTATTTATTTAATTAATTTATTAACCTTTTCTACCCATGACACATGCCATTCATCTCTTATTTCTACACTACCTACCCTCTCATTATTTTCTTATTTCCTCTACCTACCCTCTAATCATAGCCGACCATTTATCTTTTACACCTCTCAATCTTATACCTCCATTTCATATAGTGTCTTCTATATAAGGAGATGCTTTCTTCATTATCAACCCTGATCAGTTGAATTCTCGACTACATTACACTTTCAAACTTGCATATGCAATCAAGCCTACTTGCAACCATATTTCTGTTCTTTGTTGAGCTCTTGTGCACATATAAAATCTGAGAGCAAATATATCAAGCAAGATCAATGGAGATAGGAAGAATGGAGATTCAAACCCTATTGGACATGTGATGGTATAATCTTTGTGATTTCATTTGATTTGCATTGTCTTAGGTAATCTTCATATGTTATGGTGGATCTTTGTTGTTGTTAGGTTAGGTTTTTGTGGTTGAAACCATTTAGTCTTTCAATATTGTTGTTTCCATTTTCATCATAAACAAGAACCACTTGGACGAAGAAGTACATCTAGTCTTCCCAGTAGAAGGAATGTGAATTCCCTTTTACTCTGTTCAAAAGCACAACAATGTCTCGCACCTTTGTGATGAGGTGTTCTCTAGTTAGGGGTTTGGGTAATCGTGACACTCCTTTCTAAACTCTCAAGAGCCAATTTCTTGCAATTACACTTCTATATTTTCTCTTCTTCTCAGAGAAATAGGCATATGAATTTCCAATGGTCCAATCCTCATACTTGTCTTTATGCGGAATACCCATTGTCACCATCACCATTTCCTTATTAATGCTAACTAATACCCCACCATCATTGTTTCTGATGCACCTATTCTCAGAGTCATATCTGTTCATGCAAGCCAACACTAAATCTAGACATGACACGATGAATTGGAATGCAACAACTTCCACAAGACCACTCTTAACTATTTTATCCATTAATGAACCAACCTAAGGATTCTTAGTCATTTCAAAGAGATACCCCAGATCCACATGAACTAAGAAGGTGTCTTCCATTTCCGGCAAGATACTCACCAAACATGAGGTTCAGTCAAGCTTTGGCAGCACTAGCCTCATTTTTACTAACTATTTCCTTTACCAAGAAAATTTAACAACAATATAGTATGCTACCCCAACAATTTTCAGATTTCCCCCTTTTCTATACTGATAAAAATCCAATACACAAAGAAACATAACATAGGAGAGAGCAACTGAACTTACCCGATAACACCATGAAAACTAGAAATTCTTCCGGAGAACAAAGCTGGATTTACCTTCAGCGCCCCCAATTTATTGAAGTATGGCAACTGCGACCTTTCTAAATATGGAAATAAACTCATACATCTTTTCCTTTGATCAGATGGGCAAATATCTATAGGACCACAGACGTTTCATCATGATTTACCCAAGCATGTGAAGTAATGGCGAAATGACAAACCTAACACCTTCTTAATTATCCATCACTTCCGCATGGGCAATTTGATGTTTGCATGATTACTTTCCTCTTTTAGAATTTCAAAAAGTTGAATAAGGGAATATTCCTTCTTGTCGCACCGCTTTTATTTCCACTAAAAAGCTTTCAGGTTAGTTGAAATGAACTTATGAACCTTGAACTTCTTTGAACAAAAGGTTCAACAGTTCAAGTCCACTTAAGAAGTATAACAGTAACGGTCGGCACATAAACAACATCGGGAATGAGCGGCAAAAGAAAAGGATTATTTAAAGTGAACCTTGAACCTTTTGAACTGCTTGAAATTTGGTTCAAGGTTCAAGACCGCATATCAACTCAACATAAAAAGACTCGCGCTCGTCATATAACAACACATTGCCGCGACTCACAAAAAGGCATTTCGAACCTTGAACCTTGAACTTCTTGAAATTTGGTTCAACGGGTTCAAAACTTCAATGACTAAAAACAAAAAGCACACTTGTCACACTATGACAAAGACTGACATAACTTCCTTTTTAAATTGCGCTCTGAACCTTGAACCATTTGAACCTTTTGACAAAAAGAGTTCAATGGTTCAAGTATGAGGAGAACATATGACTCGACGAAAGTAAAAGCACAAAAAGGCAACCCACGAATTTGAATATTGAAAAAGGGAAAAATTGCGGGTGGACTAACATATATATATTGCCATATTGAGGAACTAGGAGCTAAAGAAATAATGAACATGTATAGAACTATAATCTGTGATGAACATGGAAATGTTAAACCAGAACACAAGATAGTGGAAACCCTAGGCTTTGTGGACATTCTCAATATCCCTGATTTTCCTAAGGATGTGATAAGGATCGTCTTGAGAAGAGTACATGGAGAATTCTTTTGGTTGGATTCCATCCATAAGATTACCAAAGAGGTAGTTAGGGAAGTGACAGGCTTACCTTCCACCGATAGCAGGCCTGATAAAACTAAAAAGGTTCCAAATAACACTGTGATGACCCTAATCGACACAACATTTGATAAAAGATCCCTAAGAGTCAATGATGTGAAAGATATCAATGTTAGATTTGTTTGCATGATTCTTGGTTATAAGGCTACACATGCAAACAGACTAAACTTTGTTTCTAGTTTATGTATCAAAAATGCATATGACATGGTGAATAACAATGCAAGAATTGATGTATGTGAGTGGCTAAAAGATGAACTGATAGACAACTTGAAGAAAATCAAAGGTGATAAGAAAGGAACTTTCAGATTTGGCAACCTGCTTGTATGCTTAATGTTGTACATTACCAAGGAAGTACCTGGTATTGGTAGGAAAGACTTTGGTTTTGATATACTGGTAGGAAAAGAATTGCTAGACATACTGAACAACATGCGAGATGATAGGGAGAAAAACATAAATGAATATTTTCAAACCTTGAAAGCAAAGATGAAGACAAGAATAAGGCTATCTCAAGCAATTGTTGATAAGTATCAAAAAGAGATATCCTTTGTGATCAAGAAAGATGAAATTTGGATGGAGGCAGTTATCCCTAGGACTGTTTGGGTTATAGAGATGGGATATGAGGCAGATGACAACATAGTTGAAACCTATGCAAAATCCCTCTTAGAAGCACCTAAGGAACCGAAAGAGAAAATATTTGGCAATGCTGAAACCATAGAAAGCAAAATACAATATGCGAAAATAATCAAGAAAACTGAACAAATAGTGAGGAAGGGAACAAGATAGGCAAAAGCAATAAAAGAAGATGTATTGAACAAAACTGGTATTAAGGAGAGTGAACTGGAAGGACTACAATCGGAAACACATCTTTCACCAGTTGCTACTTCCTCAGACACTGATATACCGGCTGAGTTCAAAAGGGTAGAAAGAAAAAGAAAATCCTCTCCGGTACCCTCACCTACACCCAGAAGGACAAGACAAAAACAATAGGTAGTTAGGCCTCTAGCTAAGAAGTTAACACCAAAGAAAAGGAAAGAAAGATAGGTTATTCCACCTTTGGACAAACTACTGAATGAGATAACTGAGGATGGGAAATTGAAAAATATCAGCAAGTTATATAACACACTTTCAAATGATGAAAAGGAGAGCATAGAAAATAGTGTAATCTTACACTTAGATATCTATACAAATTTTTTAATGGAGATTGTAGATGACATACCCAATGACTTGTACAAAAGATTAGAAGCTAGAAGGGTGGCCATTGTGGAACTAGATAAAAAGATAAAAATAGAAAAACTACTTGCAGTTCACCCAGTGAACTCCACTCAAGAGATTGATGAGCTGATCAGTGAGGCCAACCAAATAGTATTTTCAACTGGTCATCGACATGTTGCACTAATGGCAGGCAGAGTAAATGAAATAACAGAAGAAACTGCAGATCAGTGGGATATATTTTTTGTTGAGAAAGAAAAACAAGAAGAGCTTAAAAGACCAAAGACTATCAAAGTCTACCAAAAAGATAAGGATAAGGGGAAAGCTAAAGTAGGTGGACCTCCAAGCCTAAAGATAACTGATAACTTGCCCCCACCTCCTTCTGATACTCCACCGGTACAAACTGTTGACACACAACCGGCAATGAAGAGTATGGAAACACCACATGAGGATACAAATCCTGATTCTAAGGTGCTATACACAATGAACATTGGCACATAGGAAGTCAATATTGTGGTGGATAAGGAAACAACTGAAAAGAGAGATGTGGCAACTAAGCCACCAACAAGAAATGTTGGAGTTGAAAACATTGGAATTGGGGAGCAACAACAAACTAAAAAATCAAATGAACCCCTAGACACTGGAAAGGTAGATACCACAAGTGTGCATATGGATGCATCTACTGAACCACCGACAACTATCGAAACTGGAAAACCTACTGAGTCACCGACAGTAGACAGTATAGAGGTAAACAAAGAAAAACCGGTAGTAGATAACATAGTAAAATATTCAGAGGCACAAACAAAGACACCATCAGGAGAGAACACTGAGAAACCGGTAGACAAACAAGTTCATACTAAGGAAAACACTAAGAAATAGGCAGAGCAACAGGCTCCTTCACAGACAGTGCCATTGACTACATCTGACAAGCCTAAGCCTTTGGTAGCTGAAATGTAAACACAAACTAACCCTCCGGAGAAAGAGGAAAGTAAAGCTATCACTATCACCGATGGATTATAGATTGTAAAGACAGTTGGACAGTCATCCGGAACATCCATGACTAAATTTAGGCCATCAAATGTAACAAAGGTACTATTAGATTCAATAAAGAAAATAATTGAGTGCAATGCACAAGCTTATAAGGCTATAGATGACACTTTACCAATTTTGAAAATGATAGCTCCAAAGTGTAATATAGAGAATAAAGATTCTTTGAGCCAATTAGACACATTGTCTAAGTATATTACCAACAATCTAATAACACTGGATCAGATAAATGAAGACACCTTCAGAGAGAAAATGAATAAGGAAAAAGAAAAATTCTTTGAGGAAACAGTCAAGAATAATAAGGAACAAATGGAAACCTTATTACGGGTATTAGGAAAAACAATCTTGGACTTCAAGAAATTGTATAGAGACACATGCAAAATAGATATTTTGACAAAAGATATAGATAAAGAGATCGGCATAGCACAAAAGGAAATAAATGATATTGCTAACAACTTGATAGGTTCATCAGATTCAATATCAGTAATTGAATAGGAAATTGCAGGATTTGAAACGAAAATAGAAAAACTTGAGAAAGACAAGGAAAGGATAAAATATAAGGCAAAAGAACTTAAGTGCAAACTAAGTCCTAAACTGGATATCCTCATCTCTTTGAGAAAAGATATTTCTGAGGCTTTTGTTCCAGGACTTAAGACACCTGAAGAGAAAATGCACCTTCTCACCGGTACAATTCAGAGAACAGAAGCAGCAATAAAGGACAATGAAAGGTTCAACAATAGTCTAAATTTTGCATTGGCAGAAATTTATCAGATTGTAACCCACCGGTTATAGGGAACTAGGCGGGAACTACACTCAATTAACATTGAATGACAACCTTTGTCATTGATGCCAAAGGGGGAGTAGTTGAGGATGAGAAAAAGGATAACTGAAGAGATCATCAGCTCAGGGGGAGCACTCAATTTTGCAGCAGACAATTTTGGTAACACAGTTTTGGCAAGACAAATTTTGGACAACATTTTTGAATATACTTTTTGGCATTTTCTCATGAGTGTTGCCATCAATGCGAAAGGGGGAGATTGTTGACAAATGCACACTCCAATGAGAAATTGTAGGTGATTGAAGGTATTGTCATTGATGGCAACCTTACAATCCTATGGCACCAACACTGGTAGACATCGACACAGGCATAGACACTGACACTGACATCGGAAAAGATGGACACCGACACCCTAGCTGACAGGATGTTATTTATTGTATTTTGTAATTAATTGTAATATCTTTTTGTAAGCCAACAAGGCGAGTTGTAAATATGACTCATATAAGTATGAGCTCTTGTAAATCATTTTATAGATGCAGATATGGTTAGATTATTGATGCAAATATTAAGGCAGAGTTTGGAATAAGGTTTTGGATGTTGTAGAGCTTAAACCGGTACTAAACCTGGCATAGCAGATGCTGATCCGAAGCAGTACATGACATTGGATTTTCATAATCCACTTTTGTAATTCAGTGAGACTTCTCTCTTGTATTTAAGCAGTGAGCTTTAGGGAGTTGGCCTTCCTGCATGTGTAGACCCTTATTGTAACAGTAATATTCTCTTATTGGCTAGTAAGCGAATATTGTGGGTCACAAATCCCATGGAGGTTTTTCCCACATCGGGTTTCTTCATTAAAATATTGTGTTATGGTGTGCTTTCTATGTTGTGGTTGTTGTTCTTATTTACTATATTAATTTTGGTTTACCAGTACACTATTTTGACATGCAATTCATTTAATAAATTAAGAAAATCCATTAACCTGTTAAATACTGATTCACCCCCCCTCTCAGTATCTTTAGGAATCCTAACACTATCGGGTCATCGGGTTAACCCAAATACAAGCTTCCCAATGCCCGACCATAAACTCTACCAATGGTGCATTCCTATCGGGTTCTTTGGAGTAGCTCAGACACTCTCCATTTGATGCCTGATGACATATTGCCAAGGTGGTGCGCTTTTCCATCATCTCTTTCGAGGTAGCACAAACATCCGCTTGTTGATGCCCGATGACTAGTGGGCACAAGTCCTCTTTTCCATTGGGTCATCAGGATGACTCCCAAAACAGTTCCTCTGATGGCCGATGCTGAAACTCCAAGTGGGTTGACTTATCAGGTCATCGGGGTAGTCAAGATCTTCAACTTCCAATCTTCGATGTCGATTCCTTCCGCATGCTATGCTATCGGGTCACTGCGAGTGGAGAAAAATAGCTACACTGATGCCCAATAAGACTTCTTCAGATTGTTGCCCCTTCCATCAGGTTATTGGGTGGCACCCAAAATGGTTACGTCAATACCTGATGACATGTTTTAAAGAAGGCGACTCTATCGGGACAAGTTACACCAAAAATGCAACTTTTATAACTTTATGTAACATTTGGTTTATCAACCATTTATGCATTTTCCTGCACTCTAAAGGTTTCCAAATGAACCCTAAGCACACTAGACACACAAAATTGACTCTTCCTAATCTACCATAGATCCGTTGACCAAGTTTGACCAAGTGGTTTATAAATGTACCATCTTGAAAATTGGTCTTACAAAAATGGATCTTTATTACGAACATGAAAATACAAAAGGGGCTTCATTGTTGGGGTGCTCCTACACCAGGTTCTAGCGACCAGATGACATGGGTGAGCTGGTATGTACCTTGACCTTGCTTTGTACATTTTTGCATTTATGGTGCATTTAAAGCATTCTAGGAGTAGTTTTACAAAAATGTGGAATCGATATTTAGGTCAAAATCTTGTCTAGAATAGGTTTGATTGCATCTATGATGAACATGCACATTTATGTTGAGTTTGCATGCATTTATGAATGTAATTGTGTCAGTGTCAGGTATGTACATGTCTATGATAAACAAACAGGTCTACATCGAAAAAGCACGTTTATGTAGAACAATGTCGCGTCTGTGATGTTAAAGCAGGTCTATGATGCAAAAACACGTATGTGTTGAGGAAAAACACTTCTACAACATAGAAACTCATCTAGGTCTAGAAAAGGCAAAAAATGGCAGTTTTGTGATTGACATATGTTGTCAATTGGATAAGTTGCTGAGAGGATTCGCCCAACAGGTGCCCTAGGGAAGACAAACTGAAAGCAAGGCTAGAATTGACAATTCTATGATAAAAATACGTTGCCAATTGGATAATTTGTTGAGAGGATTCACTCAACAAGTGCCCTAAAATAGGTAGGCTTGCTAAGCTGAGTATAGGATAAGTCATCGAGTTGATAAAATCCAATGAGTGCTCTAGAAAGATAGGTTGCAGTTCCATGTGATAAACATAAGCACTAGGATAAACATGATAAGCTACGTAGCACTATGTGATGAACATGAGTACCACTAGGATTGACATGATTGGTTTGATTATATGTAGGAGGACTTGCCCTAGCTAGAGTCATGAAAGATTCCCATCGACTCAATGATTATGACTAGAGTTGACCAGCGACAATCATACCATCATTGATGTTATAGGACTAAGGCATGTGATGTTTATGCCAGAAATTCAGATGAGCACAAGACTGTTGATTTCTCTTGGAGAGAGGTGGTACTCGGAGATGTGCACATTTCCTTTTTCAATTAGCGAGATGTCAATCACATTAGAGGATGTGTCCAGGATACTACAGATACCGATTCATGGAGATCTAGTAGTATATGACCAAGTGGGAGATAGGAATGCACTCTGACGAGTCTTTGGAGACCCAGAGCTAGAGCTCAAACCAAGACAATTGAGATGAGATGTCATGTATTACAATGGACAAACATTGGCAATGGTGTTAGGAGGGATGATCAGTGAGTATCTATTTATGAACAGAGCGACATGTGGATTAGCTATCGAATGGGGGAGGACATTGGAGATCCTACTCATTAAGAGGAGGAGGTTTGCATGGGGGCTCTATGTACTAGCATATTTATAACATGAGCTTCATTAGTTTGTTTACCTCGGTAGCTTCGAGTTAGGGTGTGGGGTGACATTACTACAGGTATGGGCCTATGAGCATATAGTAGTGGTGAGGTTGATCCATTTTAGATTCAGAGGGAATGGGTAGGCATATGTCCATTTGTACAACATGATTACTTCCTAGCCACAGATTGGGAAGGTAGAGTACTGGCGACGCTTCATTGACGATATAGACAGTGTTACATGATAGTCATATATTGATTGTGAGGCTTGGGGGGAAGATGAAATAGAGCTACCATTTTATTTTTGAAATAGGTATCTCATCGGGATAACTCCTTATATTTTGGATAGGCATTTTATAGAGAGGGTCACTCGACAGTTCGTCAAGAGACAGTGAATGCCACGAGGATCCAGAGAGTTTTCTCAAATAGTTAGAGAGAAGGCTCACTAGGAGCTGATTTTTTCATATGATGCAACAATGATCTAATTTCAGGAGATGGTACCTATGCTATGGGACATTTTGTAGGATATAGTCGATGCAGGTATGGATGATGAGTACAAAGCATATTTTGAGGCACATCCATTTCCACAAGTGATAGATCCTAGAGAGCCCACACCTACAAAGGAGGATGATGACAATGAGGATGGAGATGGCCGACAGAGGAGGCAGAGGAGATGAGGGGCGAGGAGAATTGTCTAGGGGAGAGGAGGATGTTGAAATTTGCATGAAGATTGCATTAATGATATGTTATGTTGTCATTGATGTCAATTAACCGGTAATGATATTTATGATATTATTGATATTGTTGTTATTATTGATATTGTCTTGTAACCGGTAGGTGGAAAATATTATAAATCGATATGTAAGTATGTGATTTGAACCGGTAACCGGTGTATATATATAAAAGGTTAAACCCTATCTATGTCATGTAACTGGTAAACTCTACTAGTTGTTTTTCAGTAAACCCTAACCGATTAAGATTATTGAATTGGTTATGTTGGTTTATGATTGGATGATGAGCGGTAATGATAACGACACATGTGATCATTGTATGAAGACAAGTTCAAGTTGTTTTGGCACATTTTTGTCTAGGGAATGAGCAAAGTGTATTGCATCTAATGCAAAGCGCGTGATGAGTTACAAAGTTTGATGAAGCAGTGATCAAAGAGTGGTTGGAGTTTTCTTGATTAATGTGTATTGATTATTATGTAAATCCAACGGTCATACTCGAACCGATATGTTTGTAATCTCTATGAGAGAATTAGGTTTTTGTTGTGTTACCGATGTAATTGATTTGTTATAAGGTCGATGAAGTTGTTTTGTAAAAGGTGTTGGCAAAAATCAGTTGAGTGTGTGGTTGCCGAATCGGATAATGAATCTGTAGTTTGAGTAAAGGCAGATTGAAGCTTAAAAGGATCTGATCAAACAAGTGTAGTGCTATTCAAACAGATCAAGCAAAATCCTATTGTCTTCTAACAATTACAGCAAAATTAAAATCCCCTAACCGGGTAAGCTCTAACAAGCTTGGTTACTTCTTAAATCCTATAACAAGGTGATCCATTAGCTTGGATTCTCAAATCCTCTCCTGGGGTTACGCATAATAGGGTACTTGCTTCTAACAAGGGATTTGTTGTAAATCCCTTAATCGGATGATTCCTAACAAGATTAGTTCTTAACAAGATTTTTGTAAGAGCTTTAACAGGCTTGGCTCCTAATAGGGCAAACTTCAGAAGAGATGAGATAGCTATCTTGTGAGTCTCATCTCACCGTGGTTTTTCCCACTTGGGTTTTCACGTCAAAAATATTTGTGTCATGTGGTGAATGTTTTTGTGGTTATGATCTTATGATTGATTTGGTTAACTACTTAACTATTCTGATAAGGCATGATAACTGGAAGCATTGAAAAATGAAGTATGTTGACATATGGTAAAGCATTTGGATGTTTACAAGTTTAATGTTGCTTACTATTAAGTTTCTTTAATAGTCAACCAGTTTTACTTATGATATATTATCTTGATAGAGTTATTTCATTGAAAAGTTTACTTTGTGTGATTAAGATTGAGATTGGGAAGTTTGTATCAGTTTTTCTATTTACTGATTCACCCCCCCTCTCAGTAATCTATCAGATACTTATTCTTTCATCATACCATCAATTGGTATCAGATCATCTTAGGTCCTCTAAAGATCTAAGCCTAACAGCTTGAGGAAAAGATCTTATAGATCATGATGAAGAAGGAAGGTCCAAATTTTAATAGAGAAAACTATAGGATATGGAGCGACATAATGAAAACTTACATAAAAAGTCTAAAAGTCAGTATTGGGAACATATCAATACTAAATATGTTGCACCCACTGGGATTCTAACTGATGATCAGAAGAAAGAACAATAAGAAAATCATCAAGCATTAGAGGCCATTATTAGTTCCCTGTCTGATGTTGAATATGTAGATGTTCATGGTCTAGAGACTACACATGAGGTATGGCAAAAACTTGAAGAGATTTATAGCGGTGATGAACATGTTAAGATTGCTAAAGAGGAGAGTCTAAGAGGAAAATTTGATGATATGAGGATAGCTGAAGGTGAGAATATCTAGTAGTATGGTCAAAGGATAAAAGAGATAGTCAGTGAAATAAAGAGTGCAAGAGGGAAAGTGGAAGATACCATAGTGATCAGTAAGATACCAAGGACCCTGCTACCAGTCTACGCTATCCAAGTTGCAGCTATTCAGGAGCTGAAGTCCATAGAAAAAACTAAGGTAACTCTTGACTCTATCATTGGCAAACTTACTGCTTTTGAATTAAACGGATATGATGGTAGTGTACAGAAATTAGAGTCTGCATTCAGAGCTTTTGTCTCTAACCCATCTGTAAGAAAAAGTAGAGATATTAGTCATGGTTATGAATCCAGATCCAACAAAGATGTTGATGATGAAGATAGTTTAGTGGAGCTTGAAGCATTTTTGGCAAAGCGACTGCCTAGAGGAACTGGCAAATATAGATGTAAATTACCTTTAAAATGTTTTGCATGCAACAAGATTGGCCACATAGCAGCTAATTGTCCTTATAGTGAAAATGAACACAAGAAAGAGAAATTCAAGAAGTATAAGGGTAAAGGCAAGAGAGATTGTCTTATTGTTGTTGATAGTGGTATCACTGATGAAGAATATGATGGTGATGCTAGTGAATATATTGTGTTTATAGCTATTAAGGAAGAGACATTAGACCAGAAGGCATTAGTGTCCAGGATGGAAAACTCTGATGATTGGATCATTGATAGTGGTTGTTCACATCATATGACCAGTGATCGGAGAAAATTCCTTTCCTTGAAGGAATTTGATGGTGGTGTTGTAATATTTGGCAATGAATCACCCTGCATGGTTAAAAGTAAGGGAGTTATTTCTCTTAATGGGAAGAGCAGTGATGATGATGTCTATTGGGTTGAAGGTCTAAAGCACAATCTTCTGAGTGTGGCACAACTTAATGACAGAGGATACCCACTGGAGTTTAAAAATGGTATGTGCAAAATCTTTGACAACAAAGGTGAATTAATTGCAATCGAGAAGAAAACTAAAAGTAACCTATTTCACCTTAATCCTAAAGTTAGCAACTGTTTGATTACAAAAATAGATGATAGTTGGCTTTGGCATAGGAGACTTTGTCATGTAAACTTTGATAGCATTGTTAAAGTGAGTAAGCCCAAGATAGTGAGAGGTTTGCCTCAGTTAGACAAACTAGTTAATGCTCTTTGCAAAGAATGTCAGTTAGGAAAGATGACTTCTTCAACTTTCAAGAGCAAATCCTTCTCAGCAAAATATTTGTTAGATTTGGTTCATACAAATCTTTGTGGACCAATAAGAACAAGAAGAAATCAAGGTGATAGATATTTCATGATCCTCACTGATGATTCCTCAAGGATGATGTTGGTCACATTTTTGAAGGATAAGACTGAAGCTTTTGGTAAGTTCAAGGAATTCAGGGCCTTAGTTGAGAAAGAGAGTGGCAAGAAGATAAAATGTCTGAGAACAAATCAAGGCAGTAAATTTACTTCTGAGGAATTCACTAAGTACTTTGATGAGAATGGCATCAAACGAAATCTTTCTGCACCAAGGACACCACAAAAAAATGGTATCGCAGAGAGAAACAACCAGTCAGTGGTTGAAGCTGCTAGGACAATGTTGATACAAGGAGGCATAGTGAAAACATTTTGTAGAGAAGTTGTCAATACAATTATCTACACAATGAACTGAGTTCTGGTGAAAAGAGGTAAGGACAAGACCCCTTATGAATATTGGTATGGAAGATCACCTGATGTTAGCTATTTTAAGATATTTGGAAGCAAATGTTTTATTAAGATAGGTGATTACATTAGCAAATTTGAAGCTAAGAGTGATGAAGGCATATTTCTTCGCTATTCCACCAAGAGTAAGGCCTACAAATGTTTTAACAACCAGATGCAGAGAATTTTTGAGAGTGTTGATGTTCGAGTGGATGAATGTCCTGAAGTTTCAAAGGAAATAAGTTTGGAGAAGAATGATGAAGATCCTTGCATTTTGCTTTTGGAACCTGACACTATGAAATCTGAAACTAACATAGCAAATTCTGATGCACTTGCTCAATCAAAACAAAGAAATTCAGAAGAAGATGATAATGACGAAGTTGAACCTAAAGATAATGATCATGTTATTCCTAGATATATGAGACTGAATCACAATCCTGAATAGATTATTGGGGATAAGGATGCTGGAGTACTAACCAGAAGGAGAATAAGAGAGGACTCTTGCATGATCTCCACCATTGAACCAAGAACTGCTAAGGAGGCATTTGGTGATGATCATTTGGTTAAAGCTATGAAGGAAGAATTGGATCAAATTGAGAAGAACAACACTTGGAACCTAGTACCTCGACCGGTATATAAGAATGCTATAAGTTTTGAATGGGTATTCAGAAACAAGTTGAATGAAGATGATGTTGTAATTCACAATAAGGCTAGGTTGGTTTGTAAGGGTTATGCGCAAGAAGAAGGAGAAGACTACGGTGAAACCTTTGCACCAGTAGCAGGACTAGAAGGTGTCGAAACTTTAATTGCATTTGCAGCCCATAAGAAGTTAAAAGTATACCAGATGGATGTTAAGTATGCATTTTTGAATGGGATATTGGAAGAGGAAGTTTACATAGAGAAACCAGATGGTTATGCTTTGACTAATGAGAAAGACATGGTATACAGATTGCAATAAGGCTTTATATAGATTAAAGTAGGCACCTAGAGCATGGTATGAAAGACTTCATCCACATCTGATGAAGATAGGCTTTCTAAGAACCATTTTTGATAGTAACATTTATCTCAATTTTGAAGGAGATGAAATACTGGTCAGTGAAGTATTTGTTGATGATATCATATTTGGAGGTAATGATGTCATGAGCAATAGTTTTGTAGATGAAATGAAAAATGAGTTTGAAATGTCTTTAGTAGGGGAAATAAAAAATTTCATAGGCTTGCAAATACAACAAATGAAGAATGGTATTTTCATTACACAATCTAAGTATGTGAAAGAGGTCTTGAAGATATCTGACATGTGTCATGCCCAAAATTTAGGGCAAGAACGGGATAATTTTTTTTTTTAAAGTCAACACTTAAAACATATAAATTGCAAATAAGAAATGCTCTAACATGTTTGTCTTAACTGTGTCTAGAGTTAACTTTATTCCACTAACACAATTAAGTAAATAATTATTTAAATCAAATGCGTAATACCAAATTAATTATTAATTTATCTCTTCAACTTAATCCAATAGATTAAATTAAATCCAAAGATCTCAATTGATCGACAAGGATAATATAAATTTCCAATAGTCATAAATAGCTTTTAGGGTCTCCATAAAATTAGTCTGAGCACTTAGCTAGCAAATGTCTATAATTAATATTATCAATAATTAAAAAGTGTTTAAACTAAATTGGTCTAAAAGGTCAATTAAATTTAAAATGGCATATGTCCCATAAAGAATAATCTCATAAACCTATATCCAAGTATAATGATTTAATTTTAACATCATTCTTTTAAAATTCCCATAAGTTTATTTAAAAACAATATTTGTCCTCTTGACTATAAAACACATATATAAAAAAAAAAACACTTAATAAACTATTTAATTTTAAAAGTTGCCTTATCCTCATAGATGCTCAAACTCTATATGTTATATATGTGTGTGTGTGTGTGTGTGTGTGTGTGTGTGTGTGTGTGTGTGTGTGTGTGTGTGTGTGTGTGTATTTATATATATAGTATAATAGTTTCCAAATTTACTAACACCTCCATGCAAACCCTAACCTAAATACATATTATAAGGTTAACTCTTTTTTCTTTAAAATTATCTTTATCTTCCTCTTTACTACCCTAGCCCTACCCGGGCTAGGGTTTTATTCCTTCTTGTTTTTTTGTTTTTTTTTGTTGCAAGGCGAGCTCATGGACAGCGGCCATGGCGGAGTTCGCAGGGTTCATGGCATAGGAGAGGCGGCGTATATGGGGGGCGATGGAGGCCGTGGCCTGCTCCCCATAGAGATGATGGTGCCATCACTATGGGTCGCCGCCCACAATGGAGGCCGAAGCCTTCCACTGTGGGTTGCGGCCCACAGTGGCGGCTATGGCTGCCACTGGGGAGCCCACACCCACTGAGCGGAGGGGCCACCCTGCCGGAGAGTTCGTAGGGGCCGAGCCCACTCCAAAGCAATTTTTTTAAATAAAAAAGTTTTAATGTGTTTTTTTTTTTAAACAAGAAAATTAAAATATAAATTTTATAATAAGAAATATATATATATATATATATATATATATATATATAATCACAAATACAATAAAAACATAGATATTTTCTTTTTAAAAACAAATATAAATAAATATATATACATACATATATGTATATATTTATTTATATGTCTATATTTCAAATGCATAACAAATTTTAGGATTATTTCATCTATGCCTTAGGTACAATTATTTTTGATCTTCTTATCAGATTGTTCTAAAAATAACCAGATTTTAATCCATTGTATTTTTTTTTTTAAACATTAATTTACAAAAGAAATCAGAGATAGACTATTTAGCTGAAGTTTTATTTTCTGCAATAAAAGCAAATAATAGATTTAACTAATCCTAAAACAACAACTATATTAAATTTAGGATTTATTATAAATAAAAGAAAATAGATTTAAATAAATTAAACTAGCTACTTTATTAATCTAAAAATCATTTAAATTAACTATAGAGATTTGCATGTTAAATGTATTTAGCCTTAATATGCATTTGGGCATTAAATAGATAGAGATAGGATACTTATTTTTCTCCTACAAACATACAAGCTTGCTACTACATTCATTTCCATTATTTCACTATGCATAAGGAATCAACCTAACTTTTAATTTCAGAATAACATGATATACAATAATTATTGTTCCAATACTATAGGTAACTCAACCCAAAATAAACATTTCAGCTTTTCCCATAATAACTTAGTGGAATGAAGAATTTCTTTAGGACATATTAAGAATACAATATTTCAACATTACAAGTGGTGAAACACCCATCTAGTCTTTCTTTTCTAGAAAAAGAAACTTTAAATAAATAATACATTCTTTTCAATAAATACATCATGCAACTGAATATAGCATCTCTTTTCTTATTCTCTTTTCTGCAAATCAAGAACAAACAACAACTCCTAGCTTTGTCTTTTTTCTTTTCTTTTCAAGCAAGTTTCCTGCAAATAACTCAGAGGCTATGACCATGGAGTGCTCACCTCCTAGCCTAGGCTAACCAGTAGCCACCCCCGAGCTTGGAGAACCAAGCCCTAGACAGGTTACACACATGCAAACACAAATAATCAAGGGAAAACAACCACAATCACAATTCCCAACCAAGGCTACACTGCACCACACATTGTGATGTCTTTTCAAGGGTGGTAGTGGACCAAGTACCTTGAGGAGACTGCAAGTATGGTAAAACATATAGCCACCTCATGGAAAACCAAATACATCAAGTGTAACAACCCCACATTCCTTATGGCCCCCAAGGCATTCATGCCTTATTTCCCTCCTTATGACCCCCAATGCATAAACAAGCCATGCAGCAAGGGTCACATAAAATCCTTTGTGATCACTCTCATAAGGAGAGCCTCTCACTCGAGGGCTGTCACTTCTACCACCCACAAGACCATCCTCTCTCCCAAGAGTAGGAGGTCTTGATTACTCCCAAAACATATACATTGTATAAACATAAAATACCAAATAAATTTCCAAGAAAACATGCACGAAAAACTAGTCTTTTACACAAACATTGCTTTCAAAACACATGCAATAAGAAATCATTATAAGAAAAATACAACCAACCTTAAACTGCCCAAAGGTATGCTAGTTTTGTTGAGGATGAGCAACCCAATTCCACGGTTCTTCTCTTTCTACACTTAGCCAAAATTCTCAAACCAAATTCTATCTTTTTTTTTTCCAAAATCCTCTTGTCTCCAAAAATGGAGAGTGGGTCATTACCCACTAATTTTCTAATTCTTGCTTAAGGAGCCCATTGTGAGAGTTCTCACAAGTTTCTAAAAACTAAAAAGGAAGGTAAGGTAGGATGGGAAAGGGAACTCTCATTCGAAAAGGAAGGTTTACAACTAGGTTCAAGTCTTCTAATTTCAATTTTCGCACAACTTAGAAAAGTCACTTTTTAGGGTGTCAAAAAGGTCACATGGGAGTAGAAACTTGCCTAAAATTACCCCTAACCCTTAGGTATACCTGTTGGGTATCAAATCAATAGATTGGATAGGTTCTAAGGAAATGCCAACTCCTATGATCAAACCCTCTAATTGACTTGGCCAACTTATAGAGTGAACCAATCTGATTACTAACTCTCTCACTTTAGGCTCTGCAAGACCTAGGCGGGTGTACCTACTGACTAGTTGTTCCTTCAACTAATGTTTTTTATAGAAGATTCAATGTCTTAATCTAGATTCCTCCTATCTTAGAATGGCATAAGCTTCTAGGACGGAGATATAGCAGATGAGTTCAAGATTGTTGTTGTGAAAGCTATTCGATCTTTATGCTTAGAATTTTAAATGTATACACTATTACCAACTTACCCTGTGTTTCCTACTCAATTACTCCTATTAAAATAAAATGTAATGGCTATGGTGATAAGTTGTAATTTATAAATGGCTAGTGCCTTCTTTGTTGTCTGGGCTACAGAGTCTTTATATTTCCTGAGGACTTATTGTGTGATCTTGTGAGACAATTTTTAAACCCACCCCTTTTGTGGATCTGTCAGTTACTATTTCTGATGAGATCAATTGAATGCTTATATTATAAGTTGCTTGAATGAATTTAACCCTACCTTTAAGGGACCACCCAAGTAAGCACTGCAAAGAACAATTATAATTCACAAGCAGAACTTTTATTTCAACCTTATAACATACAACATGAATTTCACTCAAAGAATATGAATAACCTTATCTCCTTTAGATAATATCACAAGCAACTGCCAACAACAAATGAAATAATCCACAGCACATATGCAAAGAAAAGATGACTGGTTATATTATGTACCTATCAATATTTGTGTAATAGGAAGCTTTCAAGCCATCATACATTATTATCCTCATTTTTTTCAATTGATTCCTATTACAAGAAATCTCTCTCATATATATATGAGAGCAAGTGCTATCTACGAAAAGACGTGTCTTTTCAAAATACTAATTGTCAATTTGAACACTCCTAACAAACTTAAGTAAAAAGAGATTAAGTATCCCTAAATGATGAATGTAATTATCTTCTTTAAAAGTCTTGATCTTGACGCTCCGATTCTTTAATTCTTCACCCTATGAGAGGTATTTGAATATCATCTGGTTGATGGTAGGGGCCATATCTTTGTTTCGATCTAATCTTGACAGAGCTCGATCCTTGACGCTTATAAGTTCATTCCACCATCCTTCCATAGATACTAATTCTCCCTCTTTATAAATCGAGGGCATTCCAATAGGGCTCCCATCATCCAATTCTTGAAGATCTCTTTTCAGTGTATCTTCGTATTTAACATGATTCTCCATATACAAAGTCCCTTCTATTTTCTCCTCTGGTGTCATCACATCAATATTGCTTATTACCTCATGCAATCGCGCTTTTAACCTTTCATGCTCTCTTAACGCCTTTATGGTTCCAATGTACACTCTCCAATAGCGTTCAACATGTACGAGCATGGTGTTGAACCTGTGTTCAATGATATCATTAACCAATTTATCCATCTTTTGTTGAATATTACTCACCTGTTTGTTAGCCTTTTCTGCTTGATATTCCCAATACAGAACATCAGAGACATCATCCAAGCTTTGTCCTGCGGGATATGAAGCATATTCACTTAAAGGAGTTCTTGTCTCTAGCTGCAATATTTTTGCTTGTAGCCTTTGATTCTCCTCTTTACCTTTTTCATATAAACCCTTATAGGTAACGTTTTCCCTGACCAAAAACTCTGTCTGATCCAAATTTAGTTTGGCTACATCCAAGTTTAATTTTGTAGTGACCCTAAGGTCAGTATTTCCTACCTGATGGATCATAAGGTGTCCAAAAGTTTCTTCAATATCCACAATGATTGGTCTTTTTCCTCTTGGATACAGTGCCCATTGTAAGAGAACTTTTTGATCAGGATCATATCCTGAGCCTATGAATAATTTATCTATCTCTTGAGGCAATACCTGTTGATTTAGGTCTTGCTTCTTCAAGAATCCATGAAATAACAGTGCTGAATTTATATCCCAACCTGAAAAAATGATAACACCAGCCTCTTTTAATATTTTCCTCCCCTTCTCAGGGGTCATATCTTTCATGAGAGCATCTATCTCATCTCGTAGCCTTCTCATCTGCTCTTCTTCTAATCTCCCAGCCATACATCATCTCACATGAGCCCCCTTGTACTGGTGTAAGAATGAAAGGAATTCTCTTGAGGAAGTGAATCCGTCATCTGCAACAAAGTCTTCATGCTCTGTCATCCTTATATCAACTACATCCCTAATATTAAATTCACCAGTTTCCACATCTACTTCTGCTTCAAAACCAGGGGGATAATTTTCTCTAGGGGAATCAGCAGGGATACTACTAGCATTTGATTGTGGTGACATGTGAGCCAGTGGCTTACTATCTTTTCCAGTGTTGACAAAATGGAGGAACTCGGGGGAAACTCTATGCATAATTTCTACCTCATGTTGAAGTAGTTTTTTGGCTATTTCCAAAGGATCTTGGAGGTTTCCAAGTAGGTCTCCATCCACCATCCCCCTTGCTCTTTTCCACTTGAAATCTTCCCAAGTCATCTCGCTTCTTTCTCTCAAAACCTTGGCCTCTTCCCTTTCAAGGTTCCTGATTAAATCGTCTGGCATTTCAGCCACATGTATTCCAGCTTTTAGCTTCTGTGATGCCCTCGTAGCTTTTATATATCCCTCAGGATCAAAGTTCTCTCTAAGATCACCTAGAGTCATGCCATAATAATCTAGCTTATTTTGAAGTAAATGATAACTTTTAGAACTTTTGACAATGAAATCAGAAAACACCAGTAACCCTGGCACAATAGATTTCTTAACAAAATCTGTGAGATGTTTGGCACTGGTAGCAGATAATTGTCTTACAATCTCTAGACTAGCCACCCTATTTGGCACTATGATTGGAAGCATGTATGGCTTTCCTTCATACCCAAATACCCTAATTTCTGTATGATTAGGGTGGCAATACCAATCACCCCAGTTGTGATCAATTTGAGATTTTGGAGAGAAGTCTTTTGGCCTGAGGAATCTTTTGATTTCAGGAGACAGAGTATAACTTCTATGTTGTCCGAAAGCTGCACTGAGTGGTTTCACAAAATATTCCTGAAAGTGCCAATATTGGTTGTTTATAAATCTTTGATCCCATGCAGAAACCCACAACTGGACTGGTTTCTTCAAACCATTTTTATCATAAGATCTAATGCTGAAATCGTCTGACCAGAAATTGAAGTCTTGTCCACAATAAAGAATAATGTGCATTAATAAGGAATACAATGAGAAATGAACATTCACAAGGTCTCCTTTTAACTTCTCCAACCCATGATTTAAGGCTTCTGCAACGTAAGTGGCATAGTCAAATGGCCTAGGGTCTTTTGATTGTAGATCAGCACAAAGAACCATAATCCCAATATCCATGAGAGGATGAGCTTCTAAGCCTAATACTTGGGCTGCAGCATAGTATGTATACTTGAAATATGGATGGAACTAGTTGACATCAAAAGGCACTTTGTCATCTTTACTAAAAGGAACTTAAGATTTTTCCACTTTTGGCCGGTGAATGGGTAGTCTCCATGTCCTATAGATGTTCTCTAAATTGAAGAACTCTTGCGACAGTTTCTGTATTTCAATTTTCTCTTCTACATCCCAGTCCAGATCAAACACCATATCAATGGTCTGTTTGTTAATTACCACCATAGGATTTCCTCGGTAGTCATATATGGTTTTGGTTTTTGGATCATAACAATCCACTAGGGCTTTCATTAGTTCAACATCCACAAATACATTTGGAACTACCAATTTCCCTAAATTCTTCTTCCACAGGTTACTCACGGGCTTAGGAGCATCCCTTCTCTTGTAACCAAATAAGAACAACTCATGTCCTCTGATTTCAGTCCATATGTCTCCTAAGTTCTCAAATCTATCTTCCAACCCTTCCTCTTCACTTTTAATTTTTTTGGACCTCACACTGGATGTCGGGCACTGGTCTAACAGATCCTGAGCTAAAGCTCTACCCTCCTTTTTCTGTCATTTGGGTTTCTCTTCAGGGTTCAATTCCTTTCCTTTCCTACTCTTTTTAGAAGAAGAAGAGGGTTCCATTACTTTAATCAATACAAGATATAACACTTACTTGGAGAATCATCGAACTCTTCTGACTGTTGTTTACAAACTTCAGCTTGCTCCTTGTAACTTCCCGTCTTTTGGCAATGATCTGGTTCTTTATGAAAATCCGATCAATTCAGCTATATTTGTGTGAGCAACTTGTACAATAGTTAATGGCTCTGTGTTTATAACGGCTACTCAAATGTTCAAACTTAATTGTAGATGTGACATCCTCGATTTGAGCTTTTAATTCCTTTGCGGGAAGTACTGTTCAGCTGATTGTGAATCGAGTTTTCGATGAAACCCTTGTCTTCGGTTGAATGCTTTAATCTTTCATCGAAAGTTCATTTTCCTTGATATCACCTCATCGGTGAATGGCCCTTGTCAAAAGACCATCTTCTAGTCTCCTCGAAATCATCTTCTCATCGATGATGTCTTTTTCGATAAGTTGTTTGTGAGTTTCATCAAAATCATATTTCGATGAGTTTTATGCTTCGATGAAAGTTCTCATGGGCCCTCCAAAATCCTTTTTCTTCGATGTCCTTCCTTTGTCGATGAAATCTCTCTATTTTTTATCAACATATTGTTGTCGATAAGATTTGTTCTTCGATGAATGATTTCTAAGTTTCTTCGACAATTTTATTTCCTCGACTTCACCTTTTGTTTGCCAAACTGGAATATCAATGAGTGGTTTCTTTCATTTACCGAAAGAGATATTTTGCCGAAGTCATTTTAACTTAGTGTTTTGCACTTTATGCTATATTTTGATGAAACTATTCTTTCGGTGAAACTCATCTTGAGATGCTCGACATGATATTTTGGCCGATGATCTTTTAGCTGCCGCACCTTTGGAAAGATTTTTACGTTCAAATATATTGTTCAACAGTGGCTCTGACTGAGGATGGAGGCATATTGTGTATGTCTTCAAGAATTCAGAATCTCTGGTTTGCGAGGATACATTTTGACAAGTTATGGTATTTACAATGGAAGTGAATCCTAACCTACTGCATATATAATAGAATATATCAAGAGAAGAAATTTTTCAAGAATTGTCCATGTACTGGCAATTCTTGGACTTCCCCTATTGCACTTTGGAGAAAGTAAGAATCTTCTCCCTTTTTATCCATAATCACATATGGTCTGATCCATAAGGCCTCAAATTTTCCATGCTTGCCTTTGTCCTGACTCCTGGCATTCCACATTAAAACCCAATCACCCACATAAAATTTCCTATCTGCTATCCTCTTTTCATACAACCTCTTCATCTTATTTTGAATTTTGATATTCTGCTTCTGAGCCTCTGCTCTAACTTCATCAAGATCTACTAACTACATTATCCTCTCTTGTGTAGGATCTTCAACATCTATCCCTTCTTGAGTCATGAATCTGTGTACATGCAAGAGATTGTCCAAAGGAAATCTGGCCCTTTTTCCATAAACCAACTCAAATGGAGACTTTCCCGTAGATTTCTTTACTGTTATTCTATCTACCCATAATGCAAGACTCAACTTTGAATCCCATGCCTTCTTGTTGTGTCCTAGAATCTTTTAAATGATCTTTAGGATGTTTTTGTTGCTTGATTCAGCTTGCCCATTTCCTTGAGGGTGGTAAGGAGAAGAATGAGATATTTTGATGCCATATTCTTCACAAAAAGCATTGAATTCCTCAGACCTAAAGAACATACCATTGTCTGAGATGATCCTTGCAGGAACACCGAATCTAGTGATAATGTTCTCTATTATGAATTTTATTACTACTTTACTAGTAGCCTGTCTAGTGGGTATTGCCTCTACCCACTTGGTAAAATAGTCTGTAGCGACCAATATCCATCTGTGTCCTCTGCTAGACTTTTTTGATATCTCTCCTATGAAATCTATTCCCCATTGCTGAAATGGTTCTTCAGCTAGCATTGGTCTTAATGGGAGTGACCCTTGATATTTCATTTTGCCTGAAATTTTTTGACAAGCTTCACACTTTCTGATATATCTGTAAGAGTCATTGAAAACACATGGCCAAAAGTATCCAGCTCTCAATATTTTGTGTGCAGTATTCTTAGCAGAAAAATGACCACCACAAACCCCATCATGCATTTCTTGAAGAACTTTCTTTGCTTGGTAGTCATCTAGACACAATAATAATATCCCATCTCTGTTTTTCCAATACAAGTCCCCATTGACAATCACATATTTTGTAGATTTCAACTTTAAATTTCTTTTCTAATCATCAGTCATACCATCCAGACATTTCAAGTGCTTAAGGTAATACATGATATTAGTGTACCATGTTGTATTCTCAATGCTGAAATTGGCTTCTTCCAACCCTACTTGATTTACACAAGACTCCTCACTCTCAATTCCTGTCATGAGTTTGGCCAACCCTTGACCTTTGACAACTTGTGAGATTTTGAGTTCAATGTTGAATTCTTGTATTTGGTTGATCCATTTACATCTTTTTCCTGTGACCTCAATTTTCCTGAAGATATCTTTCACTGCTACATTGGGAACATATGCTATAACTTCAGCCCCTACTAAGTATGGTCTAAACTGTTTTACTGATTTGACCAAGGCGTAAGCTTTCTTTTCATTCAACTCATATTTTAATTCTGAGGGACTCAAAGACTTGCTAAAATATGCAATGGGCTGCTCATACCCTTCTTGATTCTTCTGCAGCAACACTGCCGTTATTGTGTGACAGGAGGCGAATGAGAATATTATAAAAGGCTTGCTAAAGTCTAGAGAGATCAGTACCAGTGCTTCTGAAATTGCTCTTTTGATTGCTATAAAGGAGTCGATTGCTTCCTCAATCCAATCTATTTGGGCTCCTTTCTTTAACATCCTTACTATAGGTTTTATTATGTCTGCAAAATTTAAAATAAACCTTCTTACAAAATTTATTTGTCCCAAGAATGATTGGATAGCCTTGATGGTTCGGGGAATGGGAATCTCATTGATAGCTACCACCCTTTCAGGGTCAATTCTCACCCCTTCCTTGGATACTATGTGTCCCAGTAACTTTCCTTCTTCGACACCAAAGTGGCATTTTTTAGGATTTAAGGAAATCCCATACTCTAAGGCTTTCTTGAATATCTTTTCAAGATGCTCACAATGATCTTCAGCTTTCTTTGAGTATGTAGTTAAGTCATCTTGGTAGACTACCATGATTATATCAATCAATTCTGCAAAAGCCACATCCATTGCCCTCTGAAATGTAGCACCAGCATTAGTCAATCCGAATGGCATTCGTGCATAGACATAAGTGCCCCATGGAGTTGTAAAGGTTGTCTTATATTTTTTAGTTTCCTTAACTTTCACCTGATTGTAACCTAAAAACCCATCCATCATAGATAATAACTCACACCCTGTCACCTTCTGCAACATGTTATCCATATTTGGCAATGGATAATTGTCCTTTCGAGATGATATGTTTAGGTTTCTAAAGTCCACACACAATCTGATGTCCCCATTCTTCTTTCTGACTGGCAGCAAGTTAGAGACCCATGTGGAATATCTGCATGGTTCAATAATTCCTGCATCTTTCATTTTTATGATCTCTTCCCTCATTTTTGGTAACAATGTTGGATTAATAGGTCTCTGCTTTTGTCTGAATGGTTTAGCTTCTGGCTTAAGTGGTATCTCATGCTGAAAAAGAACTTCCCTATAAGCTTTGAGATCTTCATAAGACCATGCGAACACGTGTTTATACCTTTTTAGCAATATTATCAGTTGTTGTCTCATGGCAGGAGTTGACCTCTTCCCAATAAAAACATTTCTGGGAGTTTCTTCATTTCCTAGATTGACTTGTTCAACATCACTTTCTTTAACAGTTGATCCTTTAGTCTCAATCACATCTTGAGTATTGAAAGTCCTTTCTAATGCTACTAGGCCTCTTGTAATTTGTTTGACTTCAGTTGTATGATCTCATGTCCAAATAAAGTTTCTTTACCTTCAGTCTTTTCCACAAAGTCATTGAAATTTATAGCCTGAGTCTGATAATGATCCACACACTGTAAGAATTTGAGTAGATCTGCATCATCTTGAAACACTTGCCAATTATATAAGTTGTCAGGAAAAGATGGTCTTACTTTCATCTCTACTTCAGATATCCCAGTTAGTGTTATATCATTATCCTTCAATGCAATATTTGCCAAAAAATCTGCCATGATGTTCTTTGATTTGTCTATCCAATTTATTTGAAAAGCATCAAAAAGCTCCATAGTATCCCAGACAACATTCCTATATTGTTTCAATCTCAAGTGTTTTGAGGCATATTTCTCCTTCACTTGTGAGACTATCAATTCTGAATCACCAAAGACACTGAGTGATTTAATTCCATGCTTAACTACTATGTTAAGACCAGTGAGTAAAGCTTCATACTCTGCAATGTTATTCGTGCAGTCAAATAACAACTTGAAAGAATATTTGTAGGTTTCCCCTGTGGGTGAAATAAATAGGATTCCAGCCCCACTTCCTTCCTTGCTAAAAGACCCATCAAAGAACATTTTCCATACTTGATCTTCCTTTTCAGTTAGACATGATTCAATGGGAATCCACTCTTTAAACTTAGGTTTTGTCAATTGCACTTGGAAATTGTCCATATCAGTTTGCAAAAAGCATATTTGATTTGCTGATTCTTCCATGTCTTCTATGATATATGTGGACCGGGGTTCTCTATTAATTTTTACCTCCTGTCCATTTATTGGAATCATACATATGATAAATCCAATTGCACATATCCACCAATCATATTCGACCATTGCCTGGATAGCAACATTCCATAGTTTGGAGGAACATCCACCACTGTAATGTCTATTTTGTACGATGCCTCTGGACAAGCTACTAACTTGAACTCTACATCCTTCATGACACCAACCACTGGGACTGATCTGTTGTCCATTTCATAACATTTCCCAAAGGTAGTATCAACTTCCAATCCAAGCTCCTTCATCACCCCAACAGGCATAACATTTATAGCCACTCCTGAGTCGATCATAAAATTCTTTATTTTCTTATTGTTTACCACCAAAGTGAGATAAAATGGGTCTACCTGTGTAGGGTTTTTGGTTATAGTAGACCCTAAATATATAACTGGGGCCATTTGTTCATTATTGTCACCTTTTGGAACCTCTTGTTTCTGGTCATTTACCTTTTCTTCTTAGATACCTGAAATCATCTCCAAAGTTTTTTCTCTGTATTCAAGAAACTTCATTATTTCCATCAATGGAACAGAAACTTTTAATTGTGTTAATGCATTTGAAATATCAAATGAAGTAGAGTGTTGTGCTAAAGGAAATTTTTCTATTTCTTCCTTTTGAACATCAAGACCCCTTTTATTATTCTTTGGTACAACCTCCTTAGTCTTAGTTGCTTTATTTGTTTGCTTGAGTGTCTCATTAGTTTCTTTTATAAAAAGACTAGTAGGTTTACCTTGCTCCGGATTCACCATTCTATTCCTCAAATCATAAGTCCTTTTTGCTTGTGCAACGACATAAGCTGTAATTCTTCTTTTTTCTTCTTCAGTGGGGATTCTGAGCTTAGCACCTTCCCCTATGTTGGTGATTATGGGTAACACAGGGTACTGATCAATGTTCATGGGATTTGGTCCTCCTTCTTCTGCAAAGGATATCATGTTAATAGTTGGGTCGCCCATTTTCTCCTCATGGCCATTCTCTTCCTCCTGCAATCCTCTTGCTACAGCACACAAAGAAGGAGCATGTGGCATATTGCAGGCATAACACCACATGTCATCATCTTGAGCGTAGTTTACTGTTCTTTTCAAGGGATCTTAGACTTGTTGGTTATCCTTGTGGTTCCTGTCTACTGGTTTTCCATCTTTCCATGCAGTGTTATAGGGCATATCATGCAACCTGGGCCTTTTAGGATGATAATATTGCTGCTTCTTTGTTTTGTTTACCCTCACAGATAGATCTTTTAGAGCATTCAAAACTTTGTCGAGCTTATCTTCATCCTTGTTAGCTTTGGGTGCTTTAGGATTGTACAACCTTACATCTTCTCTCTTTCCCACTTTACCAACGGCCTTCCTGTTATTTTCTATAATAATGGCAGCTTTCATAACATCCTAGAGGTCTCTAGGATTCGTAGCTCTCAACTCATAGTTCATTTTACTGTCATAAGCATTGATGTAATATAGAATGCTTACCTCAAGTACTGGCTTCATCCTATTGGGAATTTTGTTTAGAACCCTATTAAATCTTTTGTTAAAATCTACCACTGATTCATTCTACTCTTTCTTGATGCTAATGATCTCATGCAAAGCAAACTCAGGGCTGTTGTGGTCTCCATACTATTCAAAGAATAAGCTTTTGAATTTTGCAAGACTTCTAATGGATGCATCAGGCAATGCCCTAAACCAATCTCTTGCATCTTCTGTTAATGACTGCATAAATAACCTGATCTTAACATCTTCATATGGTAAACCAAAATCCTCTATAACTGCATCAAAAGCCTTACAATGAGCTTCTCCTGTAATTGCATTACTTCCAGTGAATCTTGGTATTGTAGTCCTAATTTCATTCGGGATAGGGTATGAATATACCATCATTCCTGAGAAATCAAACTACCTCATTCATTCCATATTCATTAGCCCATGTCCCCCATGGGGATTCCTAAAGTTTTGGTTCATGTTATCATACAAGGGCATTTGATTTTGATAAGGAAAAGGGTATTGATTCTGGTATTGATATTGAAATTGATCAAGGGGTGGACATTGGTTATAAAATCGACCTTGAGGTGTAAACTGGCTATGAGCAGCAAAGTTATTATGTAAATTTTGTTGTACTGGTGGTGCATTTGGTTACACATGATCATTTCTTTTGTTACTGAACAAGGGGTTCTCATAAGCCTTAAAATCATCATTCTTTGTTTTACTCACTCCCTGATCTGTCTGAGCACATCTTTTTCTGTAGTTGTTTACATCTTGATTAAAGTCATCCTCACCAACATGTATGCCTAATTTAGCACATAGCTCCAAACATTCCCGAGTCCTTCTAGAATCTCTCATTTCAGTAGCTGCCTCCATCATCTTTTTAGTTAAATCTACAAATCTATCCGTAGGGTCGGTCATACTTGATCTCGATGAAGTCGATACGTCTTGTCTGGATCATGCTTCATGACATTCAAAACCAAGGGGAATTTGATATTGGCCCTTTTGGGCTCTATATGCTACAACCAAATCCTCATTCATTGGACTTGAAGTAGTTGTTTTATCCTGTTCCCTTAAAGGTGAATGTTGGTTGTTTTCATACTTATACTGATTGTACCTTTCTCTCATGAATTCATTAATGGATTCCTTTTCATCTTTATTCTTATGTTGGGAGAAGTCTAACTGGGATAAAGGCTGTCCTTTTGTGACTGATCTCCTTCCATCCATAGATATTCTTTTTCTTTATTTTCAGAGCTGCCACCTCTCTCCTTGAGAGGACATAAGTTATTTATTTCTTCTGAGTTCTCTCCCACAACAGAGTCTTAATAATTCTTCCCCAAAAGAGTCGCCAATTTGTTGGGTCTCAAATCAACAGATTGGATAGGTTCTAAGGAAATGCCAACTCCTATGATCAAACCCTCCAATTGACTTGGCCAACTTATAAAGTGAACCTATCTGATTACTAACTCTCTCACTTTAGGCTCTGCAAGACCTAGGCGGGTGTACCTACTGACTAGTTGTTCCTTCAACTAATGTTTTTTATAGAAGATTCAATGTCTTAATCTAGATTCCTCCTATCTTAGAATGGCATAAGCTTCTAGGACGGAGATATAGCAGATGAGTTCAAGATTGTTGTTGTGAAAGCTATTCGATCTTTATGCTTAGAATTTTAAATGTATACACTATTACCAACTTACCCTGTGTTTCCTACTCAATTACTCCTATTAAAATAAAATATGATGGGTATGGTGATAAGTTGTAATTTATAAATGGTCAGTGCCTTCTTTGCTGTCTAGGCTACAGAGTCTTTATATTTCCTGAGGACTTATTGTGTGATCTTGTGAGACAGTTTTTAAACCCACCCCTTTTGTGGATCTGTCAGTTACTATTTCTGATGAGATCAATTGAATGCTTATATTATAAGTTTCTTGAATGAATTTAACCCTACCTTTAAGGGACCACCCAAGTAAGCACTGCAAAGAACAATTATAATTCACAAGCAGAACTTTTATTTCAACCTTATAACATACAACATGAATTTCACTCAAAGAATATGAATAACCTTATCTCCGTTAGATAATATTACAAGCAACTACCAACAACAAATGAAATAATCCACAACACATATGCAAAGAAAAGATGACTGGTTATATTATGTACCTATCAAAATTTGTGTAATAGGAAGCTTTCAAGCCATCATACACTATTATCCTCATTTTTTTCGATTGATTCCTATTACAAGAAATCTCTCTCATATATATATGAGAGCAAGTGCTATCTACGAAAAGACGTGTCTTTTCAAAATACTAATTGTCAATTTGAACACTCCTAACAAACTTAAGTAAAAAGAGATTAAGTATCCCTAAATGATGAATGTAATTATCTTCTTTAAAAGTCTTGATCTTGACGCTCTGGTTCTTTAATTCTTCACCCTGTGAGAGGTATTCGAATATCATTTGGTTGATGGTAGGGGCCATATCTTTGTTTTGATCTAATCATGACAAAGCTCGATCCTTGACTCTTATAAGTTCATTCCGCCATCCTTCCATAGATACTAATTCTCCCTCTTTATAAATCGAGGGCATTCCAATAGGGCTCCCATCATCCAATTCTTGAAGATCTCTTTTCAGCGTATCTTCGTATTTAACATGATTCTCCATATACAAAGTCCCTTCTATTTTCTCCTCTGGTGTCATCACATCAATATTGCTTATTACCTCATGCAAACGCGCTTTTAACCTTTCATGCTCTCTTAACGCCTTTATGGTTCCAATGTACACTCTCCAATAGCATTCAACATGTATGAGCATGGTGTTGAACCTGTGTTCAATGATATCATTAACCAATTTATCCATCTTTTGTTGAATATTACTCACCTATTTGTTAGCCTTTTCTGCTTGATATTTCCAATACAGAACATCAGAGACATCATCCAAGCTTTGTCCTGCGGGATATGAAGCATATTCACTTAAAGGAGTTCCTGTCTCTAGCTGCAATATTTTTGCTTGTAGCCTTTGATTCTCCTCTTTACCTTTTTCATATAAACCCTTATAGGTAACGTTTTCCCTAACCAAAAACTCTGTCTAATCCAAATTTAGTTTGGCTACATCCAAGTTTAATTTTGTAGTGACCCTAAGGTCAGTATTTCCTACCTGATGGATCATAAGGTGTCCAAAAGTTTCTTCAATATCCACAATGATTGGTCTTTTTCCTCTTGGATACAGTGCCCATTGTAAGAGAGCTTTTTGATCAGGATCATATCCTGAGCCTATGAATAATTTATCTATCTCTTGAGGCAATACCTGTTGATTTAGGTCTTTCTTCTTCAAGAATCCATCAAATAACAGTGCTGAATTTATATCCCAACCTGAAAAAATGATAACACCAGCCTCTTTTAATATTTTCCTCCCCTTCTTAGGGGTCATATATTTCATGAGAGCATCTATCTCATCTTGCAGCCTTCTCATCTGCTCTTCTTTTGATCTCCCAGCCATACATCGTCTCACATGAGCCCCCTTGTACTGGTATAAGAATGAAAGGAATCCTCCTGAGGAAGAAAATCCGTCATCTACAACAAAGTCTTCACGCTCTGTCATCCTTATATCAACTACATCCCTAATATTAAATTCACCAGTTTCCACATCTACCTTTGCTTCAAAACCAGGGGGATAATCTTCTCTAGGGGAGTCAGCAGGGATACTACTAGCAGTTGATTGTGGTGACATTTGAGCCAGTGGCTTACTATCTTTTCCAGTGTTGACAAAATGGAGGAACTGGGGGGGAACTCTATGCATAATCTCTACCTCATGCTGAAGTAGTTTTTTGGCTATTTCCAAAGGATCTTGGAGGTTTCCAAGTAGGTCTCCATCCACCATCCCCCTTGCTCTTTTCCACTTGAAAGCTTCCCAAGTCATCTCACTTCTTTCTCTCAAAATCTTGGCCTCTTCCCTTTCAAGGTTCCTGATTAAATCATCTAGCATTTCAGCAACATGTATTCCAGCTTTTAGCTTCTGTGATGCCCTTGCAGCTTTTATATATCCCTCAGGATCAAAGTTCTCTCTAAGATCACCCAGAGTCATGCCATAATAATCTAGCTTATTTTGAAGTAAATGATAACTTTTAGAACTTTTGACAATGAAATCAGAAAACACTAGTAACCCTAGCACAATAGATTGCTTACCAAAATCTATGGGATGTTTGCAACTGGTAGCAGATAATTGTCTTACAATCTCTAGACTAGCCACCCTGTTTGGCACTGTGATTGGAAGCATGTATGGCTTTCCTTCATACCCGAATACCCTGATTTCTGTATGATTAGGGTGGCAATACCAATCACCCCAGTTGTGATCAATCTGAGATTCTGGAGAGAAGTCTTTTGGCCTGAGGAATCTTTTGATTTAAGGAGACAGAGTATAACTTCTATGTTGTCCAAAAGCTGCACTGATTGGTTTCACAAAATATTCCTGAAAGTTCCAATATTGGTTGTTTATAAATCTTTGATCCCATGCAGAAACCCACAACTGGATTGGTTTCTTCAAACCATTTTTATCATAAGCTCTGATGCTGAAATCGTCTGACCAGAAATTGAAGTCTTGTCCACAATAAAGAATAATGTGCATTAATAAGGAATACAATGAGAAATGAACATTCACAAGGTCTCCTTTTAACTTCTCCAACCCATGATTTAAGGCTTCTGCAATGTAAGTGGCATAGTCAAATGGCCTAGGGTCTTTTGATTGTAGATCAGCACAAAGAACCATAATCCCAATATCCATGAGAGGATGAGCTTGTAAGCCTAATTCTTGGGCTGCAGCATAGTATGTATACTTGAAATATGGATGGAACTGGTTGACATCAAAAGGCACTTTGTCATCTTTACTGAAAGGAACTAAAGATTTTCCCACTTTTGGCCGGTGAATGGGTAGTCTCCATGTCCTATAGATGTTCTCTAAATTGAAGAACTCTTGCGACAGTTTCTGTATTTCAATTTTCTCTTCTACATCCCAGTCCAAATCAAACACCATATCAATGGTCTGTTTGTTAATTACCACCATAGGATTTCCTCGGTAGTCATATATGGTTTTGGTTTTTGGATCATAAAAATCCACTAGGGGTTTCATTAGTTCAACATCCACAAATACATTTGGAACTACCAATTTCCCTAAATTCTTCTTCCACAAGTTACTCACGGGCTCAGGAGCATCCCTTCTCTTGTAACCAAATAAGAACAACTCATGTCCTCTGATTTTAGTCCATATGTCTCCTAAGTGTTCAAATCTATCTTCCAACCCTTCCTCTTCACTTTTAATTTTTTTGGACCTCACACTGGATGTCGGGCACTAGTCTAATAGATCCCGAGCTAAAGCTCTACCCTCCTTTTTCTGTCATTTGGGTTTCTCTTCAGGGTTCAATTCCTTTCCTTTCCTACTCTTTTTAGAAGAAGAAGAGGATTCCATGACTTTAATCAATACGAGATATAACATTTACTTGGAGAATCATCGAGCTCTTCTGACTGCTGTTTACAAACTTCAGCTTGCTCCTCGTAACTTCCCGTCTTTTGGCAACGATCTGGTTCTTTATGAAAATCCGATCAATTCAGCTGTATTTGTGTGAGAAACTTGTACAATAGTTAATGTCTTTGTGTTTATAACGGCTACTCAAATGTTCAAACTTAATTGCAGATGTGACATCCTCGATTTGAGCTTTTAATTCCTTTGCGGGAAGTACTGTTCAGCTAATTGTGAATCGAGTTTTCGATGAAACCCTTGTCTTCGGTTGAATTCTTTAATCTTTCATCAAAAGTTCATTTTCCTCGATATCACCTCATCGGTGAATGGCCCTTGTCGAAAGACCATCTTCTAGTCTCCTCGAAATCATCTTCTCATCGATGATGTCTTTTTCGATAAGTTGTTTGTGAGTTTCATCAAAATCATATTTCGATGAGTTTTATGGTTCGGTGAAAGTTCTCGCGGGCCCTCCAAAATCCTTTTTCTTCGATGTCCTTCCTTTGTCGATGAAATCTCTCTATTTTTTATCGACATATTGTTGTCGATAAGATTTGTTCTTTGATGAATGCTTTCTAAGTTTCTTCAGCAATTTTATTTCCTCGACTTCACCTTTTGTTTGCCTTTCACTTTTCGATGAAACTGGAATATCGATGAGTGGTTTCTTTCATTTACCGAAAGAGATATTTTGCCAAAGTCATTTTAACTTAGTGTTTTACACTTTATGCTTTATTTCAATGAAACTATTCTTTTGGTGAAACTCATCTTGGGATGCTCGACATGATATTTTGGCCGATGATCTTTTAGCTGTCGTGCCTTTGGAAAGATTTTTACGTTCAAATATATTGTTCAACAATACCTTATGGGCTTTAGGAAACCCTATTAAACTACCCCTAGGTGTCCATTTAACCCTTTTTTAACCCCTCTGAAGTTTATTTTTGGGTCAAACCTATGTTGACCATCCCAAAGATTCTTTACCCAAGGCATTTATGGGATCACATTACTTTAATTGAAAAAGCTATAGTTAAACAATTCCCACCAAGAGACAAATTTAAAAATTCAAACCTAAATCCACACATGTGTCAAGTGACACAAACAAAATACTTTTACAAATTTATACATGAAATCGTGTCTCTTGTGGATTTTACAAAAATCAATTAAATAACACTTAACACACATGCATCATTTACTATTATGATTAAAATACAACATAAATGGGGTGTTGTCTCTCCAAATAGACAAACCCTGGCTTTACGAACATACATAGGTCTAGGTTTGGTTCTCTATAATATTTCCATGGTCACATGGATAATTCCTACGCAACTCAATTTACACATTAGTACTTCCAAATAATCTCATATAATATAAAACACATGAATAATAATGCACTTCAAACACTCTGCATACAATATACATTTATCAATCAATACATCTTTCATCCAAATAACTCCACATAAAAATTATCGTAATTCACATAATTTTGATCCATACATTAAAACATGCATTCCTATTTCTATCATCATAGTAAAGTCCTGCAAATCCAATAATGACATACATCCTCTCAAATTTATCCTATTCTAGAATCATATAGAGTTCTATATCTATAATGCATAGAAGTAAAGCATTCATAACACATCCAAATATACACCGCAAGGTGAAATGATTTTGTAACCTGGTTTAATTACTTTTCTTACCAATCTATCCATCTAACATAGCCCATCCTATTGAATTATAGTATTTATTAGTGAGGTCAACCATGGTCAATTGAGTTAATCAAAGCTTGGTTGGGGAGGGCCTTACAGCATGAGTGACTGTAAACCAATTGAAACACCAATGGTTACATGTTGTAAGTTGTCTAAGGAAGATGAATCTAAGTCTGTTGATGAGAAGGAATATAGGTCAATTATTGGAAAATTACACTATGTTGTTCACAGTAGACCAGATATAGCCCATGTGGTTAGCATAGTTTCTAGATTCCAGAAGAATCTGAAGGAGACACATCTGATAGCAACCAAGAGAATTTTTAAATACTTGAAAGGTACTGTTGACTATGGATTATGGTATCCATATGGAGGAAATTTTGATTTGAACATGTACACAGATGCTGATTGGGCAGGAAATGTTGATGACCGGAAAAGCACAATAGGTGGAGAATTCTTTCTCAAAGGAAGGCTTGTTTCATGGAGTAGTAAGAAGCAGAGTTGTACTTCATAATCTACTATTGAAGCTAAGCATGTTGCAGCTTATATGAATTGTACATAGGCTATTTGGATGAGGCACGTTTTGGAAGGTTTTAAGATGAAGATTTCAGAACCCATAAAGATTTTATGTGATAATATGAGTGCCATAAATATTTCTAAGAATCTTGTTTTGCACACACAAACCAAGCACATTGAATTGAAGTATCATTTCTTGAGGGAAAAAGTAGCATGTTTCTACCAAGGAGCAACTTGTAGATATTTTTACCATGTCTCTACCTAAGGCTACATTTGAGTGTCTTAGAAGTCAACTAGGGGTTGTACCCCTTCATGAGGTTAGTTGAGCATGATGTTGATTGCATCAGTCCCTGAATCACTTATAAAATTTTATAGAAGGATTGATGTAGTAGTGGAAGCTATTCAAGAGGGGGAGCATTTAGTTGCAGTGAACTTTGCAATTACATGATTTACTTTCAATTTGGCATTGCTATCAAAGGGGGAGAAGTCTTATGTGATTATGAGGAGGAGAACTAGTAACAAGATGAATACATGAAGTGAATGGTGAATACTTGGTAAAGTAAACCAGGTATTCTATTCACTAATCACAACAGCAATCATAGGCATTGATATTTGTATTGCCACCAATTCCAAAGGGCGAGATTGTTGGCATTTGCATGAAGATTGCATTGATGATATGTTATGTTGTCATTGATGTTAATTAACCGGTAATGATATTTATGATATTTATGATATTGTTGTTATTATTGATGTTGTCTTATAACCGGTAGGTGGAAGATATTGTAAACCAGTATGTAAGTTTGTGAGTTGAACCAGTAACTGGTGTATATATATAAAAGGTTAAACCCTACCAGTTGTTTTTTAGTAAACCCTAACCGATTAAGATTGTTGAATTGGTTATGTTGGTTTATGATCAGATGATGAGCGGTAATGATGATGACATGTGTAATCATTGTATGAAGACAAGTTCAAATTGTTTTGGCACATTTTTGTCTAAGGAATGAGAAAAGTGTATTGCATCTAATGCAAAGCATGTGATGAGTTATAAAGTCCGATGAAGCAGTGATCAAGGACCGGTTGGAGTTTTCCTAATTAATGTGTACAAATTGTTATGTAAATCTAACAATTAAAATATAATTAAAATCCCCTAACCGGGTAAGCTCTAACAAGCTTGGTTACTTCTTAAATCCTCTAACAAGGCAATCCATTAGCTTGGATTCTCAAATCCTCTACCGAGGTTACTCCTAACAGGGTACTTGCTTCTAACAAGGTATTTGTTGTAAATCCCTTAACCAAGTGATTCCTAACAGGATCAGTTCTTAATAGGACTTTTGTAAAAGCTTTAATAGGCTTGGCTCCTAACAGGGCGAACTTCAAAAGAGTTTAGATAGCTATCTTGTGAGTCTCATCTCACTGTGGTTTTTCCCATTTGGGTTTCTATATCAAAAGTATTTGTGTCATGTGGTGAATTTTTTTGTGGTTATTATCTTATGATTGATTTGGTTAACTACTTAACTATTTTGATAAGGCATGATAACCAGAAGCATTGAGAAATGAAGTATGTTGACATATGGTAAAGCATTTGGATATTTATAAGTTTAATTTTGTTTACCGTTAAGTTGCTTTAATAGTCAATCAGTTTTACTTATGATATATTATCTTGACAGAGTTATTTCATTGATAAGTCTACTTTGTGTGATTAAGATTGAGATTGGAAAGTTTGTATCAGTTTTTCTATTTACTGATTCACCCCCCCTCTCAGTAATCTACCATATACTTATTCTTTCATTATACTATCAGAGGACAGAGGGATGGAGGGAGGGTAGAGGGAGCACAAGGAGGTGGAGAGGGAGGAATACCATTGAGGCCACCCAGAGGGAGAGGAGGACAACCATTACAGGTTCTAGCTTAGGCATAGCGACAGGTACATGTTGGAATGAAATAGGTACAGAGATGGGGTGTACTAGAGCAAGGTGGATAGGAAAAGGGAGTCTAGGGAGAAGATGAAGAGGAGGATGAGCTTCTCATGCTTCAAGAGATCACTCAGGGACAAGCCGATGAGATCAATAATCATGAGAGAGATGTGACTCGATTGAGGTGACAACTGGACGATATGTAGAGGGAGAGGGAGATGAGGCCATACAATGGTATACATCCTCAAAGGAGGCATTGAGGGAAAGATGAGCCACAACATCAGGTGAATCCAAAGAAGGATTTTCTTTTTGTCTCCAGGTAGGAGAGGAGATAGCATACTAGACAAACTTATAATATGCAACAATTCCTCCACACCTGAGGACAGACGGCTATAGGAGAGTTTCCCGCTCTACTACTACAGGTAGGGACAAACAAGGAGCATCTATTGGAGGAGTGATGGGTCCACCTACACCACCGATAGCAGGGGGAGATAGGTGAGATGATCCTGGGATTGGGACTTTGAGAGCTCAAATTCCTTTGAGACCTACCGGCTCCAAGGGAGGGAGTTCATCATATCTCTCTGGGATCTATTTTTTATGATGATGTAGATGTTAGGATTCTCAAAGATACTGAGAAGGGGGGTTGAATTAGTATCTGACCGGTATAATAATTTTCTTGACTTATAACATGAAAAGCATATCAAAATTGTGTACCGGTAAACCAAAAATAATGCAGCAAAGAAGAATAATAACCATAGCATAAGAAACACACCATAACACAATATTTTAATGAGGAAACCCGATGTGGGAAAAACCTTGGTGGGATTTGTGACCCACAATATTCACTTATTGGCCAATAAGAGAATATTATTGCTTACAATAGGGGTCTGCGCATGCAGGAAGGCCAAGTGCCTAGAGCTCACTGCTCAATTACAAAGAAGTCACATTGACTTACAAATGGATTATACAAATCCAATGTCTTGTACTACTTCAGATCAACATCTACTATGCTAGATTCAGTACTGATTTAAGCTTTGCTACATACATAAACCCTTATCCAATATCTGTCTTATAATTCGCATATTAGGTCTGCATTAATCCTTTCCTACTTTGCATTCTAAATGATCTACAATGATCTCATACATATATGAGTCATATTACAATCCACCAAGTCATCTTACAAAAGATTTTACAATTAATTACAAAGTATTTATACACAAAATTCTTGTCGGCCAGGATGCCGGTAATCTTCCTTTTCGGTGTCGGTGATCTGTATGTCTGTGTAGAGTCTGTCGGTGTTGGTGCCTATGTCTGCCTGCTGGTATCACATGATTGTAAGGTTTCCATCAATGATAATACCTTCAATCACCTACAATTTCTCATTGGAGTGTGCATTTGCCAACAGTAGACACCTTCAAGTGATTTGGTAGCTATATGATATTTTGACATCATTGTATCATGACACTAATATTTTTGATATATATGAGATGACCTATCCTTGTGGCTATTATATGCATGTGTTCTTAAGTGATGCGTTATATACTTTATGATTATGACATGTGATGATTCTATATGATTATGTAGTCTATGTATGATGCATGTTTTATTATGATTCTATGATGCCTATGATGATGCAATGAGATATGATGTGATGCATTGGTTTTTTTTTCATTGATATTTTTATGTATGCATGATGCAAAGGAAAATGATGTTATATGATTACTTATATGATGCACTATATACATGATGGGATGCATTGTTTTTTATGTTATTTTTATGATTTATATGAGATTGCCAATGCTTAAATGAGATACTAATAAGTGGTGTGTGCAAGATGTGATATTATTATGATTTGTATATGCATATAGAAAAATTTACTTACATGGGGTGGTGAAGATTAACACTACATGAGATGCATATATTTTTGGTGTGTCATTATACTTAGTCATGTGATAGTGAGCTACATGGACTCGGGAAGGGACAACTAAGGACAAATGAAAGAAAGAGAGATGAAAGGTAGAAGATATGGAAGTGAAAACATTTCTTGTGTTATTATCATCATTGAGCTTTATTATGGCAAATAGGTTATGACCATCCAGGTATAGGTTCAACCTAGAAAGCCATTGTACCCATTTACATGGAGATCAGAGAGTCACAAACAAGGAATTCCCCAGTTCAAGCTAGACTCACAATGTCCTCATATCCTTGGACGAGACATAGTATTACTAAGAGACAATCCACAGACAAAAAAATATGTGAACATATCCCATCTTCGCCTTTCTAGTCAAAGAAATCCTGGAGATAAAGTCTCTAGTTAGAAACATCCTAGAAAAGCTAAAGACATGTCACCAAAAGATCAAATCAAAAGAAAACCAAGACTTGACACCAACATTCAATGAAATCCTCAATTTAATAGTGTGTTTTGCCACATATCTTAACATGTTTGATTTGGTCACAATGTCATTTTCCTGATAAATGATAAATAATGTTGAAAAATCCCATTGTTGCCAAAGTCTGTTGAAAGATTTGATTTGTTGAAAACCCACTACTGATTGTGTCTTATCTGAAACTGGCTGAATCCAATGAAACTTTATTGTAGATCTGTGATGCAAATGACCTTTTATTGTGGATTGTGTGTGAATAGAAGGAGGTATGAAAAGATTATGCTCCTCAAAACATGTGATGCTCAAGGTTCCACTTCCATCACTAGATTTAGGATTTTGCCCTAGTTACAGATTGGACCTAAATTATTATGAAAGGAAAGGGTGAAAGGGGCTTTATTATGAATGGCTAACCAATCTTAGGTAGATCAATAACAAGCCATGATGGGAATGGGTAAGTTTATTATAAGGTGGTAGGCTGTGAGTGTGTGCAAAGTGAAAGGATGAGATTGAATCCTAAAGGAGGGAGGAGAAAAGTCTCTACACATGGAGTTGGTAACCCAGTTTTCACCATGGTACTTGCCCAGGATGCCACCTAAGTGGTTTTCACCATTGAACGTGTTAAACACAATGTGCCACTAAGAGGGGGGGTGAATCAGTGATTTACAAACTTTTCCCTTTATCTATCCTATGTGTGTATACTAGTTATCAAACCTAACAAAACATAGACTTACTTGTTAGATAGAAAACTATCACAAATGCAATCACACATGAAAGGGACATCACATAACACCAACATATATGAGGAAAACCCAAGATGGGAAAAAATTCAATGAGAAATGTTGCTGGAGTCTACTGCTCCAATCCAACCTCACAATGAAACTCTGATTACAATATTTAGGGCACCAACCCAAGGAGCACTAGCCCCTAATTTAGGGCACCAACCTAAGGAGTACCAACCCCTACATCGAGCTCCAACACAGTGATCTTCAATGAACATAATCAATTACAAAAGTAATAGTCTTGTTACAAATGGATTTTGTAACCCTTCTGCAAATCCCTTTATCACTTCTCCTCTCTCTAATTATCTGTTAATTCTCTCCTTATCTCTCATATGCAACTGCATCTCTTGATGCAACTTACTCTCTACTACACCTTCATCAGTTTAGTCTCTTCTTCTTCTTTGCTTGTTCATTTGTCTGTCGAAACTACACTATCAGTTCTCTCTTCTCTTTGTTACACCTCTGATACTCACCACCAGTCTTGATAACTTAGTCAGATGTCTATCATCTGATTCTTTCTAGTTCTCAGCTTTCCTTCTTTGCAATCCTCTATGACTCTTCTCTGCCCATTCTCTCACTACTGATTTACTCCTCTGTCAGATTCAATAGCTGACTATCGGTTGCCTCACTATTGCCAATTAAACTCTTTAACCCTATTATTTCTAACACCTAGTCTCTTTCTTTTTCTTCGTGTTGAGAACTAGACCGAATTCACCTCTTCAACAACAACACCCTCTCATTCAGCGACAACCTTCATCAATTTTGGCTTGCATATTTATCAACTAGTTTTCCCGCCAAAAACCAATTCAAACTTTGGGCAATTAGGGTTTCTTCATCGACCTCAAGGAAAACCAAATCCAATTAGATCTCAAAAAATCTGATCTCATTGATTGATGAACTACAACTCATCAATCAATTCCACCATTGTCATGCCTTCCAAAACACGCCTTCCTCATTTAGCAATCTTCTTTTAACCTATTGGTTCATCTCTTGGTCGATCACCAAGAATGGTTTTCCATTATCCTTCACCTACTTCAATATGTTCAATCTATCTGTCTTGGATATTTGTTGTCTGTTTGACCTTAAGCCACAAACCTCTGCTATGCATCCCATGAATCACGCAGTTGACATAAATGTCAACCTATCACCATCTACCTCTCTGGCTGACACTTTATCAACTCAACATGTCGACCTGTGCATGCATGCTTTCCAAATCAACTCTGCATGGGATCTTTATCAGCATCCATCTTTGTTGGGTCATCTATGTCAATTTGGATAGGATCACTGACCAACTCCATTATCGGGTTCATCTACCGGCTCACTAACCCTGTCGGTTATATGTTAACCAGTCTGCCATCACTCTACATTTGGCTTCTCTTTCGATGGATAACCTTTATAGGTTGCCAAACATATAAATCCATCATATGTTCATCTTCATCAAGAAGGAGCACATCACTTATCCTCTTTGCTCTCTTACCGGTTCTCATACTTATTGGTAGACACCTTGATGCCACCATGTCATCAACCTTCAACTATTTCCATATGAGGCATCTGCATACTAGTTGCACTCTCTATCTATATGTGTTGTAATGTATTTCTCCATCATCAGTCTGGACATCATCTCAGTCTGTTTGTCAAGGTGACAAACCCACCACTTCTTTGCTCTTCTTTTTCTATCTTGGTAGCATATCATGTCTTCACATGCTGATCTGATGCACATCCCTGATCTCATGCACCTAAGGAAGCTTAGTGTTTCACCAATTCATCATGTGTGAGACTTCAATTACTTGCCTTTAACTTTGTTGTCTTATCTCCAAGAACTAAGATGCATTTCATGCATAATAGAACATAAGCTCCACTTACCGATGGGAGTGGATACTTGTCATTTGCATCTAACATTGCATCAATATGGCTTCCCTATTTGAGCAACATATCTTCAAACAAGCCCATGTGATCCGATTTGGGCACTCTTACTATCAGTCTTCTCTTCCAATGGTGACTACATCTTTATCCAGTGGGAGTCTGGTTGATTAACATCCATACAACATACCAGTGACCTATATATACTCCTCCTCCGATGTTCATGTGATTCTTGATAACATTCCACCTTTTCATCACAATCAACATCCAAGCATATTGCTCACCTAGCTTGTACACTAATCATAAGCTTGTCGGTAGGCAACCACTCACTTTTTTAATTTATCTTCTCCATGTCAACACATGCTCACCGGTTAGCAGCCATACACTATCAACACATCACTTACCAGTTGACATCCTCTCCTTACCAGTGATAGACTATACCAATAACCTGCTAGACTAGTTGAAATCAATGACTACACGTCAACTATTTTCCCATGTCAGTTGTCCTCCTATACCTATTGACATCAATGACCACACAATTCCAATAATCTCCCCCTTCGGCATTGATGTCAACACATGTAGTATCTGATATACTACATATTCTCTCCCCCCCTTTGTGTGATCTATAGATTCTCACACATGTAGTATGTGGTATACTACACAATTTCTCTCCCCCTTTGACAATAATGGCAAAGGGCACTGTCAGGGTTTCACTCCTCCTTGTGTCTACCAGCCACTAACAGAGATTCTTCTCCCCTTTGCCAATACCAAACCTCATTTTACCCCACCAGAATATGATGGGAAGTTAGATTCATATGAATTGATGGATTGGATTTCAAAGAAGGAGAAGTATTTTGATTTTTAAAACACTGTAGAAGAGAGGAAGGTGAAATATGCCTATACCCTATTGAAAGGTCATGTATCTCTTTGGTGGGAGAATTTGCAAGTTGACCAATTGAGAAGAGGTAAAGAGAAGATTAAGACATGGGATCAGATGATTTCTAAGTTTAAGTTGAGGTTTGTGCCGATGAATTATCAAGTGGATCTATTCCAGAAGTTGCAAAATTTGAGATAGAAGGAATCTAGTGTGAAGGAGTACACCGAAGGATTTTACAAGTTGAATATCAGATCTGGACATGTTGATTATGAAGTTAAACAAGTTGCAAGATATTTAAATGGATTATGGATGTCTATACAAGATTAACTTAGTATGATCAAATTAGAGAGTGTTGAAGAGGCTTACTAGTATGCCTTAAAGGCAGAAGAGAAGTTAAACAAAAGTCATGAACAAAGATATAGAGGTAGAGGTGGAAGGTTTACTGGAGGGGGATTTCAAGGAGGAAGAGGATATACTAGAGGAAAAGGAACCAGTATAGATCATAATAAGGATAAGGAAGTGAGAAAAGAAGGTAATTCATACAGGAAGGATGATAGAAATTTCTATCGGAGGAGAGAACCAGATGGTTACTGAAATGAGAACTCTAGAAGACCAGACAAGAGGATATTCTGAGGAACCTTTTTAAAGTGTGGAGGAGAATTACATTGTGCATTCAAGTGTAAGAAGATAGAAACTACCAAAAGAGAAGCAGTGGTGGAAGAAATCTCGACTAGATCAGATAATAAACTAGAAGATGGACAATTATTGATGATGAGGAGAGCTTTGTGTCATATCGAAGGACATAAAGAGCCCTTAAAAAGGAAGAATTTGTTCAAGACCAAATGCAAGGTATCTGATAAGTGTTGTAAAGTTGTTATTGATAGTGGTAATTCAGATAATATTATTTCAGAGGAGATGGTGAATAAGTTGAAATTGGAGAGATTGAAACACCCTAAAACTTACTAGATAGCATGGATTCAAGATGAACATAAGTTGTTAGTAAGTGAACAATGTTTGTTGAAATTGAAAATTCCAAATTATCATGATGAAGTCTTGTGTGATATTATGCCTATGGATATTTTTCACCTTTTGTTGGGTAGACCTTGGCAGTTTGATAGACAGACAGTACATGATGGGAGAAAGAATACATACACTATTGTGGCCAATGGGATGAAGCAAACCTTGTTTCCCTTGGAGGAACCTTTGAAGAATGAAGTTTGTATGAATGCTAGAATCTGTTTAGTAGATGAAAGGAAATTCATGGATGGAATGAGACATCAGAATGTGTGTTTTTCCTTAATTCTTAAGAACACTGAGAAATTGGAACCAGAAGGAGGACACCTAGAAGAGATAAGAGATTTTCTGACAGAATATGAGGACATCAATTCAGATAATGTACCTGATGGATTTCCACATGTACACAATATTAGTCATTGCCACATGGATTGACATCGGCAGAAAATGAAGAAAAAAATAGACAAGTGTAGGAGTTGTTGAAGAAAGGTTTGATCAGGGAGAGTCTGAGCCCTTGTGCAATACTAGCAGTATGAGCACCTAAGAATAATGGAGAGTGGAGAATGTGTACCGATTCAAGAGAAATAAACAAGATCATAATGAAATACTAGTTTCCTTTACCTAGGATGGATGATATAATGGACTATTTGAGTGGAGCAAGAAACTTTACAAAGATAGATTTAAAGACTAGATATCATCATATCAAGATTAGATAAGGTGATGAGTGGAAGATAGCATTTAAGACAAATGAAACATTGTATGAATGGTCGGTCATGCCTTTCAGATTGACTAATGCACTGAGTACTTTCATGAGGCTAATGAATGAGGTATTGAACAAATTCCTAGGTAAGTATGTTATTGTGTATTTGGATGACATTCTGACTTTTCAATAAGACAAAAGAGGAGCATTTGTTGTAGTTAAGACAATTTTTGCAAAGGTTTAGAGAAGAGAAGTTGTTGATCAATATCAAGAAATGTATTTTCATGAAGGATGAGTTAGTCTATTTGGGATTTGTGATATCTGATGATGGTTTCAAGATGGACCTTGAGAAACTAAAATCAATAGTTGAATGGCCTACACCGGAAATCATTGGAGAGGTAAGATCATTTCATGGATTGGCTAGTTTTTATTGGAAGTTTATCATAAATTTCAGTTCAGTTTTTAACCCTACGACTGAGACCATGAGAGGAGATTGAAAGGAATTCATGTGGACCACCAAAGCAAACAAAATTTTTGAACTATTGAAGTAGAAAGTGACTGAGTAGCCTATGTTAGCTTTACCAAATTTCAATAAAGTATTTCAAGTGGATTGTGATGCAAGTGGAACAACAATAGGAGTAGTCTTGAGTCAAGAAGGAAGAGAAGTAGCCTATTTTAGTGATAATTTAAATGATGCCCAGAGGAAACATTCAGTGTATGATCAGAAGTTTTATGCCATATTTCAATCATTGAAGAAGTGGAGACATTACTTGTTGCCTAAGGAGTTTGTGTTGTATAGAGATCATCAAGATTTGTAGTATTTGAATAGTCAAAGTAAGTTGAATCAGAGACATATGAGATGGGTAGAATTATTGCAGAGTTACACCTTTGTGTTTAAGCATAGAAGTGGGAAATATAACAAAGTTGTTGATGCATTGAGTAGGAGAAGGAATTTTCTGATAGAGATGATAGTGACAATATTAGGATTTGAATATTTGAAGACCTTGTATGATGATGACCCATATTTTATAGAACCTTGGAAAGCATGTAGAGAACTGGTTATGGTAGACAGAAGCAAATGGTTAGATTATTTCATTCAAGATGGGATATTATTCAAAGGATTTTAGTTGTGCATACCTAAGAGTTTTATGAGAGAGAATCTGATAAAGGAGAAACATAATGGAGGTTTAGCTGGACATTTTGGCATTAACAAAATAGTAGCATTGGTGAGTGAGCAGTACTTTTGGCCCCAGATTCATAAGGATGTTAAGAGAGTGAAAAGTTGTAGAGTTTGTCATGTTACAAAAGGTAGTAGTCAAAATGTGGGATTTTATAAACCTTTGACAGTACCGGTAAGACCTTGGGAGGATATAAGTGTGGATTTTGTACTTGGACTGCCTAAGACACCAAGAGGGAATGATTCTATATTTGTGGTAGTGGATAGGTTCTCAAAGATGGCTCATTTCATACCTTGTAAGAAGAGATCAGATGCATTGTATGTAGCAGACCTATTTTTCAAGGAAGTGGTGAGATTGCATGGATTACCTAATAGAATAGTTTCAGACAGAGATACTAAGTTTGTTTGCTAGTTTTTTAGAAAACTTTGGAAGAAGATGAAGACATATTTGAAGTTCAGTTCTACTTTTCATCCACAGACTGATGGATAGACAAAATTTGTTAACTGGAGTTTGGGAAATTTGTTGAGATGTTTAATGGGAGATAAAACCGAAAGTTGGGATTTGATTCTTGCACAAGCAGAGTTTTCATACAACAATTCAATGAATCAAAAAACACCTTTTGAGATTGTTACCAGAGTGCATCCTAGAGGTATATCAGAGTTGAAAGACATTAGCAATGAAGACTGAAGAATTTAAGAAGCATAAGATATTTTCAGATCACATGGCAGCATTGCATATTCAGGTTAAACAACATTTAGAGGACATGAACAACACGTATTGGGAGAAGGCAAATGAGAAAAGGAGACATAAGGAATTTGAAGTTGGTGATGAAGTGGTGGTATATCTAAGAAAAGAGAGATTCTCAATTGGAACTTATAACAAGTTGCAGATGAAGAAGTTCTGACCTTGTAGGATTTTTAGGAAGTTCAGTTTTGGAAATGCATATGAAGTGGAGTTACCGAATAGTCTGAGTATTTCACCTATATTTAACATTATAGATCTTCATGAGTACCATGAACTAGAATTCAATGAGATGATATTGTAAAGTTGGAGAAACAATTGTCCTGAAAGGTATTGGATCAAATTGAAGATATTTTGGACAGTAGGATTGCGCGTAGTACCTATAGTAGTCGGTATAAGGAATACTTTATGAAGTGTAAAGATAGACAAGTTGAAGATTCATCTTGGATTTCTCAGGAAAAGGTAGACCACCTTGGTTTTCCACTGACCTCGACAAAGTGAGAGGCTCACTTTTTCAATAACCTCGAATGTCTAATACAGGAGCATCCCTAGTTCATTGCAATCTTGCATCAACCAAAAACATTTTCCTTTTTATTTTGCTTTCTGTTTGCAATTTTTGTGTTCCTTTCTATGTGTCTTGATTTTGGCTCACCAGATCTTTGTTGGCATTTTCATAAAGATTGCATTAATGATATGTTATGTTGTCATTGATGTCAATTGACCGATAATGGTATTTATGTTATTGTTATTGCTATTGTCTTGTAACTGGTAGGAAGAGCTTTATGGAAGATGTTGTAAACCGGTATGTAAGTATGCGAGTTGAACAGATAATCGGTGTATGAGAATAAACCCTATCTAATTGGTAAACCCTACTAATTGTTTTTTGTTAAACCCTAACCAAGTAAGTTTGTTGAAATGGTTATGTTGGTTTATGATCTGATGTTAAGCAATAATGATGGTGACACGTTTGGTCATTGTATGAAGACAAGTTCAGATTATTTTGGTGTGTTTGTTTATTTGTCTAGGGAATGAGCAGAGTGTATTGCATCTAATGCAAAATGCGTGATGAGTTACAAAGTCCGATGAAGCAGTGATCAAGGAGCGGTTGGAATTTTCTTGAATAATGTGTACAGATTGGTATGTAAATCCAACAGTCATACTTGAACTGATTTGTTTGTAATCTCTATGAGAGAATTAGGTTTTTGTTGTGTTACTGACCTAGTTGATTTGTATTTAAGGTCGATGAAGTTGTTGTGTAAAGGTGTTGGCAGAAATCAGGTGAGAATGTGGTTGCCAAACCGAATAATGAATCTGTAGTTTGTGTAAAAGCAGATTGAAGCTTAAAAGGATCTGATCAAGTAAATGTAGTGCTATTCAGACAGATCAAGCAAAAATTTGTTGTCTTCTAACAATTATAGCAGAATTAAAATCCCCTAACCAGGTAAGCTCTAACAAGTTTGGTTACTTCTTAAACCCTCTAACAAGGTGGTCCATTAGCTTGGATTCTCAAATCCTCTATTGAGGTTACTCCTAACGGGGTACTTTCTTTTTATCAAGGAATTTGTTGTAAATCTGATGCAGAGGTTGGAAACAGTAGGGTGATAAACCCACACACACACCCCTGGTCTTCTCTTTCTAGTTATGCTTCACACCTCAACTATGAAATCAAATTCTCACCACTAACCAGGTTGACACACTCCTTCTCAATTCCTAAGACCTATTAGGGTCTTCCACAATGCTTATTTGAAACACAAGACAAGCCCATCGGTATAAATCTACCAGTACAGGGTTCCCATTTTTACCGATACTGGTTTCACAGTTTTACCAATGCCGGTTTCACAACCTTACCGGTACTAGTTTGCCAACTAGTAGCCCTATTTCACTATCTTTTGGGACTTTTCTCCAAATAACACCAAACAATACTTTAAACAAACTTAGGTTTCAGACACCCTTTTGGAACCACTATCAGATTCGAAAAGATTAGATTTCCACCCTATTCCTACACTCTTCAACACCTACTTGGTTACAGGCCTAATTGATCAGGTTAGACTGGTCTCACAAAAGAGGTATGGAGAATGGGATCACAGGAAGGTTCCAACCTTTTGAAAAGTTTCTCCTATGTTCAAATACCCAATTTCAACACTTCAACTCATCTTCTCATCATTGTTCATTGTCTATTCAAAGAAACTCATCTAATCTAATATAAAACCTCAACTAGTTTAGACTAGGGCTTGGAGGCACTGTACCAACCAACTCCTCTAACCTCGCCCCTCTGGAATCTCAAAAAACACATCCCTAACTAGCATTCTACTCATGACCATCGGATCCCAATGAGTAGACTACAAGTTAGGGTCTTACTTGCATTATAACCCTTGGAAATGGAGGGTTTCAATCTACAGAAAATAAATGTTTGTAACTTCAACTAAATTACCTTGAGAGGTCAAACCTGGTACATTAGAAAGGTGTTTCAGAGTCACTCTTAACCCAATCAAGACTTCATCATAAATTCTCACACTCTATACGAATTGTACGAAAAACCTCTCTGTGGCGAAATCAAATTTGTCTTATTTTCTTTTTCCACCAAACTTTACAAAACCTTCAACCATCTTCCTATGGTTGTCCACGTATATATAAACCTCTTCCAATGTCCATAATCAACTTTTTAATAGTTAGGATCGTTGGAGAAGTAGTTGTCATTCTACCAACAACTTTGAAAAGTTGCTTGACAACAAATGCAACATTTTGCAATTTGTGAACAACACTAGTTATTAACTCCATAGACTGGTCATTATTTACTCCAACACCTAAGACAACATCCTAGACATACTAAATTTGACAAAATCCAAATTCCAAGCCTTCATGACCTAATAGACCCCTAGGTTTATATGCTCACCTAAGATATTTTTGACCATACAAAATAGGCATTTAGTTACATCAAGGTTGATCATTGATTCAACCCACAATTACAACATAAATGAACCTATAGACAACACTATGTGCTTGAAAATTAGCTGTGTAATGAAATGTGCAATGAAATATGCTCTGCACCAAAATCCCTTAACCGGGTGATTCCTAATAGGATCAGTTCTTAATAGGACTTTTGTAAAAGATTTAACAGGCTTGGCTCCTAATAGGGCGAACTTTAGAAGAGTTCAGATAGCTATCTTGTGAGTCGCATCTCACCATGGTTTTTACCTATTTGAGTTTTCCATGTATAAATATTTATTTCATGTGGTGATTGTTTTTGTGGTTATGATCTTATAGTTGTTTTTTATTAACTACTTAACTACTTAACTATTCTGATAAGGCATGATAACTGGAAGCATTGAGAGATGAAGTATTATTAAGCATTTAGATGTTAACAAGTTTAAAGTTGTTTACTGTTAAGTTGATGTAACGATCAACCGGTATTCTTGTGAGATATTATCTTTACAGAGTTATTTTATTGATAAGTTTACTTTGTGTGATTGAAATTGAGACTGGGAAGTTTGTATCAGTTTTTCAATTTACTGATTCACCCCCCCCCTCTCAGTAATCTACGGGATACTTATTCTTTCATCATACCATAAATCTTGTGGAGTTGGATTCTACTTGACAACTTGATCATATTTCTTGCTTCTAGACCATGTCACTTTTGGATCATTTTTCGGCAAGATATAGCTGCTGGTTTCCATGACAATTTCATGTTACCAGTTGGCAGTGCTTTGTTACCAATTCTCTGGACCTATTCAGATGATCTACCAGAACCCATTCTAAAGCTTGTGAAGCCTTGGGCATTGATTCTGATGTTCCTTAGCATGTGGCGAACCCTTTCTTGCAATCTTCATTTCATCCTTTAGATTTTTTGAAGGAATCTCTTGGCGAAGGCCAACCTTGTTATTTTCATGTTAGGTCTTGTTCTTTGGGTTTTGATCCCTTTAGGGCCGACTAGATCCTTTGGATCAATATATATAATTGTAATTGTGTATTAGAATGTAATAAATCAGAGAATCAAGTAGCTAGATTGTGCGTAGAAGTTAGATCTTAAGATTCAAGGTCCTGATTGTGACCTATTCTACCAAGCCTATGAGACGGTATGTTGTAACCCGATTGTTACTAGTTGTACTTTCATTGTGTTTACTCTTGTTGATTGGTTCAGATTGATCTCTTTGAGGTCCCTCCTTACCGATGACTGCTTCAGGACCAATCGCTAGTGGGTTTACTTATTCTGTCAAGGCTTCTACTCCTTCATCTTCACTCACATCTTCAATATGCCAACTGTAGATGTATAAAAATGACCATATTCCTAAATGAATATTTTATGATCATTTCTCTATTTAATTAAATCCAATTTAATTGAATAATCCACATTCTTCTATTTAATTAAGTAAATTACTCAATTTATTTAAATTAAATTCACTAGGCCTCTTTTTACCATTTAATGAATAAATCATTTTATTCAATTAAATCCCCTATCCACTTTTTAATTAAATTCAAATTTAATTAAATAGTTATCCTAAATTGAATAAATCTAATTTATTTAATTTCCCCAATTACAACCAAATTGAATTAAATTCATTTTATTTCAATTAAATCCTATATCCCCCACTTGCCTCCTAAAACCTATTTCTAACCCCCTTTTAGACTCTTCTAAACACTTCTAATTAGCCTAACCCATCTCCTAAACTTTGTCACATCCCTAAGCAAGGGGAGGTCACTTCTCAAACCTTCAAAGTCTTTGAAAACCCTTAAAGGCTTCAACCACTTAATTTTCCAAGTCTCCCAAACCATTAATGGTTAGCTCAACCCTCTAGCATGATTAAAGAATTTCCCTAAACTCAACCTCCATGTAACCCAAGGGGCTCATCAAGCATTCATTGCTTTGACCATGGTTATCCCTTAATCTTTTGCACAAGAGTTTATCCTTTGGATAAAAGCTTTATCCAATGGGTAACCCTAATCTAATCCTAATCCTTACCCCCTAAGGTAACCATGAGGTCTTCTCAGGCATTTAATGTCTCCAACCCCTTCTCTCAACTAGTCTTATATTGACATTTGTCACCATTTTATTGGTGCCAATTGCAAACATGGATTGAGCAACTTTCAAACTCAACCCTTGATTATCTCTTTCAATCCTGACCATCCATTGCCCTATTTTTGCTATAAATAGAGCTCCTCCATTTTGATATCCAAGTATTTAGCATCATACCTATACTCAAATCCATACAAGCTTTAATATATCTCATTTGTACTCATCATTTAGCCTCTCTTTTCAATAGGAATTTATCTAAATATGCATGTTTAGAGTATTTTCCTTATCATTTATCTTAATCATAAACTAGTATATCATGCTAGGATAGTCTTGTTAATAATCTTGTCATCTTATAATCTAGTTTATTGCATTTGTAAGATCATACATAGCTTAGGATATAGTTCATTCTAAAATCTATCAAAGCATTCCTCGTTCTTGCATTTTTCATCCCTAAACCACTTTGCTCAATGATCTGAGAGCAAAGACATTGGTTTGAGGGACCTTGTGAGATAGAGAACCATGGAACCAACCTTGGGAAGTTGAGCCATACTTCATGACTCCATAGCTTGCACCAAGAAGTCTTGTGGGCGTGTGGACAAGTCTCCCTAGAGCTCCAATTTTCACATTTTTTAGTTCTATCGAGCCGCTTTTCCTGCATACATTTTTGGCGCCCACCGTGGGGCCCGACCCCATTTATCAAATCGGTTTTTGAATTTAACCATTTTTGTAGGTTCGCAGGAAACATTCCCTAGCACATTTGGTTAACAGTCTAGCGCATCCCGCTTACTGTTCAGCGCATTGGGTCCATCTTGTAGTGCATGACATCTTTAACTTAACACATCATAACACTAATATTTTCCTGTAGGTCTCAGCACGGGAGAAAAATAGAGCAACACCTCTAGAACACAGAGTAGCGCATCCTGAAAATAGTATAGTGCATCTCTGCCTTCTTTTAGCGCATCACCGTTATTTTGTAGCACATACAGTTTGTTCTATAGCGCATCATAGAAAGACAAAGATAAGAAAAATAAAATCTATAACCGAGGATAAAATTAGACTTGTTGAAGTCCACCAGTTATCTAACATTTTTTGCTTGTTATTTTGCAGGATTCTAACGATTTTATTGTAGATAGGAGCTTAGTCTTAAGATTATTAAGATAGTTAGAGTTTTTACTAACTTAGTTAAGTTAGTTTAAAATTTTAACTTCTTTTTCTTAAAATTTTACTCACTTTATTTTTGGGCTATAAAAAGAACCACAATCAGAAATTTTCTTGCTTTTATAGGAGAAAAACTTTATTTTGGGCTCTAAAAAGAACAATACAAACTTTCATTTTTGCAAGAGTAGCTTTAAAAAGAACCTCACCATCCTTTGGTGTATAAAAGGATTCATTTTAAATTTTTGCAAAGGAAACAACCACACTTAAAAGTTTTTGTTACAATCAAAGAGGGACGTTATTCCCCTTTTTGCCGATTTTCTTTTGTTGACCAAATAGAAGTTTTGCTTTGTTGACTCGATTCTTTTCCTAGATTAGATAATCACTGATTTGGGGAAATAAAATAAACACCATGTTTTTGTGGAGCAACATCTCCAAGTAGAAGTTAGCAAATCATTGTCTTGAAGGCTAAAAAGAAGATTGTTTGCCTTGTCTTGAAAGTGGAAGGTATATGCTCTCCCCTTAACTGGGTGATCAAAAATCCAAACCACTCTTAAGCTTTTTGTACTTCAAGCATTTACATCCTTTAGCAGGCCTGCCTTCCCAAGGGGTTGAAATCAACTCTTAAAGCCATTTATGGCCAGTGTGAAGGGAATGACCTAAGTGGGAAACGACTTTAACGCCAAGTGTTCCAACCCACTATAATCAAAAGTGGAAAGTGATGAAAGTCCTTTTCAATGATTGCGTGAAGTGATTAGCCTTCCCCCAGTATCCTTGAGATACGTACAACCTTTGTTCTAAAGGTTGAGAAGCCTCCTGAGGGAGTTTATCACTGACGACCGAACAGGAAGCCTGATTAAGAACCTTAGAAATAGAAACTTTGAGCCGAGTCAATAACCAAACATTTGTAATATCATAGTGCGAGGGTGGGGAAGAATCTACCCCCAAGATCACTCACCATATATCTCCCAAGATAACTACTCAATTGTGAAGCAATTCACTTTGGGTTAATTTCTGGCAAAAGACAAAAAAACAGGCGCCCCCTAGGGGGTGACACGGTTGTTTGAGTTGACGGAGTATCGAAAGTAGTGGGCTATGGTATTACTTATGACCTTTGAATAAAGAGTCTTCTTGAAGTGTATTATTTGTATCCAAAACATGTTAAAACATTGGGGATTTGAACACATCCTCGCAGAACATACACTTATTGTTAGATTAGGCAAAATGGTTGTCCCTTTGGTGTTGTGTTTGCATTTGTTACTTTAAAAAAATCATCCATCAGTACTAAAAAACTCAAAACAAAAATCCAAAGTTTGCAAAAACCAACTAAAAGAAAATATCAGGGCAGTCTAGCGCGTGTGGTATGTCTTTTAGCGCATCAAATCTTCACTTTAGCGTGTCCAATTTTAACAATAGCATGTCACCAAAATTCAAGAGCAGTATTAAACAGTTAGCATGTCCGAGAAACAATCTAGTGCGTCAAAGCATCAGCTTAGCGCATAGGAGTCAAAAACTAACGCACCAGGTTTTTTAGTTAGCACGTGGCAGGCCCATACTAGCACATAATCTTTTAAACAAAACAAAAAACAAATTTTCACAATCTTAACCAATTAGCGCATAGACCGGGGAAACCTAGCACATGGGGTCTTTTCCCTAGCGCATCAGGAAATTTCTATAGTGCATTCGGTCTCTATTTTAGTGCGTGATCCAAACCAGAAAAACAGGGGGCAAAATAGTGGAAAATTTTGAAAATTTAGAAAACATTTTTGGAAATATCCTTTCATCAGCTTCATTTTCATCAAATCAAAGTATCAAAAATGAAGCATTAAAAACTATTTCTTGAGCAAATTTCATGTCAAACAAAAGTTGTCCAGAATCCAAAACTAATTGTACGATAAACATATCTATCATATCAAAATCAAGAAACATCATCACAAGTGACAAATAGGTCATTTATGATCTCACGAATTATATCTCAAAAACACTTGTTCAAAATCTCATGTTGCCAAATCAAGTTTCCATATCGGGAGACTTTATCCATATCATTTGACACACTTTGTCCTGAGGGGGCATCTAAACCTTCACTTTGATAAAGTAAGACTTGAGTTTTTAAAACAAGATCAAATAAATCCAAAACAAATCAAAGGAAACCATTGAATCACTTATGCATGACTAATCCCCATATTCTGAGAAGAAAGAATATTTATCGTAACACCATGTTGAAGAAACAACAACCAAGTTCTTCCAAATTTCTCAAAAGAAATAAATTTTTGTACATTAATCGTCAACTTTTCAAATCTCATCGAACATTTCTTCATCATGTTCAACGCTATATCGAGAACAAATCCACCGAATTTGACAAAGAGCCTTTGAAGACTAGAGCATATTGTCAAAAATCCACATTCAGTCAAATCATAAACCATGGAGGAAAGATCAATCTAGCATTCTTTCCTAACGAGTGCATCACTTACGACTTCCCGAGGTTACCACCCCCAACTCCTGAATACTTCTAAAATGCCTGTCACTCGCTCTCAATGAAACAAACAAAGTGAAGCAACACCAGAATCAAGCATGACTCGAAGGTTATCTAATCCCTTTGAAAATCCACATCTAGAGGATACTGAAATCACAGAAGAAATCCTTCGAGAATGTCAAGAAAGCGCTTCCTTTCAAAAACTTGTGGAAAGACTCATGGAGAATGACAAAGAAAAATATCTACTTATGCCCACAAGTAAAGGCGTAAAACTTTCAGAAGATTTAGATGCAAACATTTTTAGAACCAGATCTCAACATTATGCATATTAAGAACAACAAAGAGAAGAGGAAACTCGTGACCTTGAGCAAAACATACCTAGACAAAACATACCTGAACAACATATACCAGAACTAAATATACCTGAGCTAAACACTCCAGAGCAAAACATACCATTCCATACACCATTTCAACCCAGGATTAATACAAGGGAAGAACTCTTCCCTCGGCAAAACAATGCACCTTTGGTTGCCCTTACTCAACAAATGCAAATGTTACAAAGACAAATGCAAGACATGCAACAAGGGACAACAGTACGGTATTCACTAAATGAAATTTGTCCTTATCCATTTGATATAAGATTGAATATGGTATACCTTTTCCTCCTAACTCAGACGTTCCCAAATTTGACAAGTACGATGGGAAAAGTGATCCCCGTGATCATGTTAGAGAATTCTATACCATGAGTCTTGAATTCGCTCATGATTATACCTATCTGATGAGGTTATTCCCATGAAGTTTGGGAGGAAAAATGATGGAATGGTTATCCAAAATCATACCTCCTATCAGATCATTTGATGAACTAGTCAACAAATTCATCACTCACTATTCATATAACATTCAACATACTATCACCATGCTAGACGTCTGCAATACCAAATAGAAAAACAATGAGACATTCATAGTATTCCTTCAATGTTGGCGACGTACGGTTTCACGATATCCTCGAGATATTCCTAAAAAGGAGAAAATGGAAATTTTCATCGATAACTTGAATAGTGAGATGAGTTACAGGCTCAAGCTCCAATGCATGCCGTCTTTCGCTAAACTGATTGAAAATGACATTCAAGTAGAAGAAGCATGTGTCAAGAAAGGAATGCTCAAATTCTTCAAACAAGGAACAGGTTAATCAAGCTACAATAACCAAAACTTAGACAAATCTAGATTCTAGACCAAGAATAAGACCAATGGAAATTAAGGAGGCAATGAACCAAATGATCCAAAATCTAAACAACCCGTGCTCACATTATTAGGAAATACTCAAGCTACAAAGAATCCTAAAGGTGCTAACCTAGACACTAACACATACACACCAAATACCAATCAAGGTCATCCCAACACAAACAACACCAACAATGCTCAGAACAATCCCATAAATCGAGGACCTAATAACAATTCACGAGGTAACACCACCAATTTTCAAAAACACATCTACACACCACTGGGTCAATCACTGGAGTCAACATTCAGAGAACTCCTGGCAAACAAGTTATCTCTTTGCCCACAATCAGCAACTATGAATCACAAATCAAACCACCTTGGTGGAATGACTCGCACTTTTGTGATTTCCATCGCAACAAAGGCCATCAAACAAATGATTGTATGAGATTCAAAAACATTGTTCAAGACATGATTGATAGAGGTGATTTAACAGTGGATGGTCTCAAGACAAATGGTGACCATGGAGCTTTCAAGAATCCTCTTCCAAACTACAACAAAGATGGAGCTTCAACTTAAAACGATACCCATGGGGCTCATATCAATCACATCTACAATAACACCATCAATCATATATCAGCTGTAGACAATCATGTAAACGTTATCACAATCCAAGACCAGCATAATCATGAATCTGTCAATGTAACAACCAGAGCTCAGAAATATGTCTTGAAGGGCCATACGTCAATGACAAACACTACACCCAAAATCCAATATGATTTAGTCAGCCAACTGCGCAAAACTTCTGCTCAAATATATATCTTGGAGTTACTAAAACTTTCGCCAAAACACAAAGACATATTGGAACAAGCATTGTTGGAAACAAATGTACCTCAAGATCTGGATGCTGACAAATTCCAAGCCATGGTCACTCATATGACAAGAACTCATAATCTCACTTTTTATGAGCATGATAATATCTCATTGAGCCATCCACATAATACTCCTCTCCATATTGAAGTCATAGTCTATAAACACAGAGTCAAGAGAGTATTAATAGATGGAGGAGCTAGACTCAATATTTGTACCTTAAAACTTGTCTGTGCATTAGGCTTCTCTGAGGAATCCATTGATCCACGCAAAAAAATTACTATAAAGGCCTATGATGATGAAGAAAGATCCTCTAAGGGAATAGTGATGTTACCAATACAGGTAGGACTGATGCAGAAAGATACTATGTGTCAGGTCTTAGACATAGACCTCACATACAATATTTTATTAGGTCGACCCTGGATACATGAAATGCAAGCAGTGCCTTCTACGTATCACCAGTGTGCCAAATTTCCCTATAACAGACAAGAAGTCTCTATATCAGCTGATCACAATCCATTTCAACTTTGCAACGCAATGGGGGCAGCCCGGGATAGTTTGGCTCCCCATAATAGGGAAAAATAGAAATCCTCAACATCAGATCTTCAACAAGCAAAGTCTAAATCATTACCTAGAGATTTCAAGCAGAAAATGCAAATCAAAGAACAAGGCATGGGGGAATACTCCTTGGAACCCATGTGTTTGGCCAACTTACCAGCATCACCCAAATCTCATGGATTACCTACAACATCAAAACATCAGGTAACTCAGACCATCACAAAATTTGATGGCACATTCATCCAAATTGGCACTCTAGCACATGAATTAGAGGAAAAAGACATCCTTAGCTAGTTATACAAGGATGAGGAAGAAGATAACAGAGCAACTTCTTTGGAAATAGTTCTACCAACACACTTATATGAAAAGGGTTACTTAATCATACAACACATGGGATATAATGGTAAAGGACCTATTGGAAAGCACAAAGAAGGAGTCATTGAACCAATAGACCTTCCTTCACAACTCAATAGGGACAAAACAGGATTGGGCTATAAACTCACTTTCCTACCAAGAAAGATACCATGCAAGAATTCAAAACCTCAGTGGCAAGCAAAGAAAAAGTACAAAGAAGAATCCTGGCAAGAAGCACTATTTGAGTCAGCAGAGAAAATACATAAAGAACGAGAATAGTATGAAAGGAAGTAGCACCAAGCAGAGCTTGTCATCCACAAGGAGGCAGTATCTATAGAAGTACATCACATCCTAGAACCAATATCCAACAAAGTAGAACTACTTCCTGATACTATCATTCCTACTCAAGGAGGGACAATAGATGAACAAATACAAAAGGTAGAAGCAAGATCTGACACAAAGTCCGAGAAAACTAAAAAACTTGTATCAATCATCAAAGATCTATTCTCACCCTACAACATACCAGTCTATAGCATAGAAAGAATTTGGGATACTACCTCTGAGACCAATTCTAATGAATATGAATGGGGTAGTTGTTCTAATATTACTGAGGATATTTGTGAAAATGACAGTCATACACCCATTTCTCAAAATGCATACAACATAGAGTATTAACCACTTGAATTTGGTCCACAAAATATCTATGATGCCACGCCAAACAAGAAGCGACATTATGAGCAAGTCTATGCGGAAAATGATACCATTGAAGACCTCAATGAAATCCTTGACTTCTTTACAAACAAACCCAATCATGATGAAACCTCTATTTTGACACTTACAGTAGCAAAACTTGATCCACCAAATGATTCCTTACCACTTGTCTTTCCTGACCTCATTGACTGGGATGAACCTGAAATACATGATATACCAATTTTCCCAAATGATGAATCCATTATCCACTACCTATGTATCGATAACTCGGAAACAGGCTCTACCAGTGAATGAAGTAATGATGTCTGCAACCCAGGGAGTGCCAAGTCTCTCAGTCACAAAAATGAACCAAATAAAAGATTTATGGCTGAAAACTAGTCAATGGCAGTTATAGATCACAAAAAAGTAAAAATAAAGGACGCATCTGAAGGTGAAAACCTTTCTAAGGCACCTAAAGATGGGAGACTTGACACTCTTCCTGAACATTTTCATGAGCGATCACCCATATTGATTGAACCCACTCAATCAATCAACATTGGTACTACAGAAGCAGTCAAAAACATACACCTAGCAGAATCTCTGACAAAGGAAGAAAGATCAACATTTCTCACCTTTTTTAAAGAAAAGCAAATCAACTTTGCTTGGTCATATGCAGATATGCCCAGAATTGATCCACATTTAATTATGCATCACCTGTCCATCTCTCCAGGAGTTAAGCCAGTCAAGCAAAAACTATGAAAGATGAATCCACAGGTGGCACTCATGGTCAAAGCTGAACTCAAGAAACTATTAGATGTTGGATTCATTCGACCCATTGACTATGCAGAATGGATTTCCAACATAGTACCAGTATCAAAATCAAATGGCGGTATCAAAATTTGTACTGACTTCAGAGATGTCAACAAATCTTGCCCAAAGGATGACTTTCCTTTGCCCAGTATCGACATTATTGTAGACCTCACAGTGGGCCATGCAATGCTCTCACTAATGGATGGTTTTTCAGGCTATAATCAAATAAAAATAGCCCTAGAAGATCAAGATAGAAAAACATTCACCTATCCTTAGGGAACGTACTATTGGAATGTTATGCCTTTTGGCCTAAAGAATGCAGGAGCTACTTATCAATGAGCAATGACAACAATCTTTCATGACATGATGCATACCTCCATGGAAGACTATGTGGATGATTTATTAGCTAAATCCTTCACCAGAGCAGAACACCTAGGCATCCTAACAAAGATTTTTGATCGATTGGAGAAATTCCAAGTCAGGCTCAACCCTAAGAAGTGTGTCTTCGGGGTTACATCAGGCAAGTTACTAGGTTACATAGTCTCAGCTAAGGGTATTGAAGTGGATCCAACAAAGGTACAAGCCATTATGGAGATGCCACCACCAAACAATATCAGTCAGCTCAAGTCTTTATAAGGACGACTCCAATCAATCAGGTGATTCATCAATCAATTAGTCGATAAAAGTTTACCATTCAATCACTTGCTACATAAGAATGTACCGTTCAGATGGGAAGCCAAGTGTGCAGAATATTTTTATCAAATCAAATAGTATCTAATGAACCCACCCATTCTAGTCCCACCAATAGTAGGAAAGCCACTCATTTTATACATTTCAACAACAGATATATCACCGGGGGCACTGTTAGCACAACAAGATCAACAAGGCAAGAAATGGGCTATTTATTACATCAACAGGACATTAAATGGCTATGAACTCAACTATAAATTTACTGAGAAAGCTTGTTTGGTTGTGGTCTTCACCTCTCAAAAGTTTTCACATTACATGCTGGCTCACACAATCAAGCTAGCTGCAAAGATTGATCCTCTCAAATATCTACTCAGTAGGTAGCTCTTACAGGTCGATTGGCTAAATGGGTCATGATCCTCAGTGCATTTGATATCCACTACACAGAGTGCTAAGCTATCAAAGGACAAGCAATTGTAGATCAACTGGCCGAAGCACCGCTACCAGGAAAGCAAACTATGGAGATTGAATTTCCGAACAGGGACATTCTTGTTAGGGTTCCCACAACTACTGAGAGGGAGGGTGAATCAGTATCTGACCGGTACTCAAATTTTCTTAAGATAAAACATGCGGAACATAAAGTAATAGTGTACTGGTATGCAAGAATTAAAGTAATAAATAGAATCAAAAACATCCACATGAAAAGAACAACATAACACAAGATGTTTAACGAGGAAACCTGGTGTGGGAAAAACCTCAGTGGGATTTGTGACCCACAATATTCACTTACTGGCCAATAAGAGAATATTACTTACAATAGGGGCCTGCACATGCAGGAAGGCCAATTGCCTAGAGCACACTGCTCAGTGAGAAGTCACACTGATTTACAATGAGGATTATATTAATCCAATATTCTATACTGCTTTATAATAGCATCTCCAATGCCAGATTCAGTACCGGTTCTTGCTATGTTCTTTACATATACCCTTGACCTATAATTCGCACATTAGGTCTATCTAATAATTTTCTTTATGCTCGTTATACCTATATCTACAAATGTCTATAATGATCTCCTTTATATACAAGAGTCATTTTACAATTTGCCAAGTCGGCTTGAATAATAATCAAAATACTACATTTCAAAAATCTTATCGGCCTTTGTGCCGGTATACATCTTTTCTTCTGTGCTGATGTCAGTGCTAGTGTAAAGTGGTCTTGCTGATGTCAGTGCACTATCTTGCTTGAATAATGCTTTGCTGGTATGATGTCTTTCCGGTGCCATCATGAATGATTTGATGCTTGAATAGGATTGCAAGGTTGCCATCAATGAAAAAACCTTCAATCACACACAATGTCTCATTGGAGTGTCCATATGCCAACAATCTCCCCCTTTGGCATTGATGGCAACACTCATGAGAAATTCCAAAAAGATGTCCAAAAATGTGTAGACCAAAAATTTACCAAAAAAAATGAGGGGCTCCCCTTGAGCATATGATCCCTGTGTTTTGAATTTTCTCATTCTACTACTCCCCCTTTGGCATCAATGACAAAGGTTGTCAAGATGTTAGTAGAGTTTGTAGTTATACCGGTCCATAACCTCAACCTTGTAGTTGGGTAGTTATTATCTGAAAAAGATTGACCAAAGTTAAGTTTATACTATCCATAGACTTTTTGCTATCTTTTATTGCTATTTCAGTTCTCTTCATAGTGCCAGTGAGATGCTACAATTGCTCTGCCAGTGTTTTACTTCCCGGTGTTAATGCCTCTGAGATTTCCTTCCGTAGAGATGCTAGATAATCCAATCTTGGACTTAGTTTAGATCTCAAGTACGTTACCTTATTTATTATTGTCTCTTTCTCTTTCTCCTGTTTAAGTAATTCTGTCTCAAAATTTGCTAACTTATCTTCAAAAATAGATAATGAATCCGGTGAGTTGACAAAATTGTCTGCAAGCTTGTTTATCTCTTCCTGTGTCTTGCTTATTTTCTTGTCTATATCTATAGTCAGGAAGTTTGTTTTGCATGTGTCTTTGTACAGGTTTTTGTACTCTTTTAACAAACTACATAGTTCCGGTAGAAGTGTGTCAAAATCTCTGTTACACTTCTTAATTTCTTCCTCAAAGAATTTATGTTTCTCCTTTTCTACAATGTCCTTTACAGATTCTACCTTTATTTGCTCAATATTTCTAGAAATGTATTTACATAGTGTATCCAACTGTCCTAAAGAATCTTTATTATCTATATTACAATTAGGAGCGATTGTTTTCAAAATTGGTATTGAATCATCTATTGCTTTGTAAGCTTGTGAACTATAGTCAGTTATTTTCTTGATGGATTCAAGTAATACCTTAGTCACATTTGTTGACTTTGATGGTGACCCAACAAATTGAGTATCGGTGGAAGTGACCATGCTTATATTGACCTCTGGCAGGTCAGTTTGTGTCTACATTTCCTTTAGTACTAGTTTTCTTGCTTTATTGCTTACCGGTGGCATCTGTTCTGGAGCCTTTAGCTTTGTCGGTTTCTCTGTTTGTGCTTCAGATTCCATCTTTTTCCCTGTATCCGCTGCTGGTTGATCTGTATTTCTTGTTATCGAAGGCTCTTTGGCCATATCTGATTTTTCACTTGGGTCTTTATCAACTGTTATGTTGATCTTTTGGGTATCAACATTTACAATGAATAGGACTTCAGGATTTGTATTGCTTTCCTGTGCATCCATGCTTTCAGCTGCCGGTTGGTTTTCAGGGATTGCAATTTTTATAGGTGGAGGTAGGTTCTCTTTAACCTTTATGCTTGGAGGTCCACCAACTTTCCCTTTCCCTTTGTCCTTATCCTTTTGATATACCTTAATAGGCTTGGGATTCCTATATTCTTCTTGTTTTTCTTTTTCAACCAAAAATATGTCCCAACCATCTTTTGTTTCCTCTAAAACCTCTGTAACTCTACCTGCCATCAGTGAAATATGCTGGTGTATAGTAGAAAAAACTGTCCAGCTGGCCTGAGCTATCGGATCATCAATTTCTTTTGGGGAATTTACCAGATATACAGCAAGTAGTTTTTCTACTTTTATTTTCTTGTCCAATTCAATTACTCCTTGCCTTCTGGCCTCAAGTCTTTTGTATAAGTCATCAGGAATTTCATTTATGACTTCCATCAAAACCTTTTTAAACATGTCCATGTGTAGTATTACACTCTCCTCAACTTGCCCTTTCTCATCAGCCGATGGAGTGTCATAAATTTTCCTTATGTTCTTCAGTTTTCCTTCCTCTATGATCTCATTTAACAAAATGTCTAGAGGTGCCAAGTCAGTTTTTGCCTTTTTCTTTTTCTTAGGAGTCAGCTTCCTTTTAGGTGTGACCTTTTTGACCAGAGATCTCATAGCTTGTTGCTTCTGCCTTGTCCTTCTAGGTGAAGGAGTGGTTGCCGGTGAGGGATCTCTTTCCCTAACAACTCTTTTAAAGGTTGATGGCATATCTCCTTCTGAAGAAGTACCTACCAGTGATAGATGAGCTTCGGGTTGTGGGGCTGCCAACTCATCTTTAGTTATGTTGGTTTTCTTTAATACATCTTCCTTAATGGCTTTTGCTTGTCTGGATCCTTTCCTCACAACTGCCTCAACCTTTTTCACTCTTTTCTTTGATTGAATTTGGATTTCTATGGTTTTAGCACTACCAAATATTTCTTCTTTAGGTTCATTGGGGGCTTCCAGAAGTGCTTTGGCATAAGTTTCAACTATGTGGTCATCTGTTTCATACCCCATTTCTATTACCCAGATTGTCCTAGGGATGACTACTTCCATCCATATTTCATCCTTTTTGATAACAAAGCATATATCATCTTTGTATTTGTCTCAAATCTTCTGTGATAACCTTGTCCTTTTCTTCATTTTCATCTAGTGCTTGGAAAAAGTCATGAATGTTGTTTTCCTTATTCTCGCCCATGGTGTTGAACAGTTCTGTTAGTTGTTTTCCTACTGGTATGTCATATCCAAATTCTTTATATCCTATACCGGGAACTTGTTTTGTTATATGAAGCATTAGACACATTAACAGATTTCCAAATCTAAAGGTTCCTTTCTTATCCTTCTTTATCTTTCCAAGGTTGTCTATCAGTTCATCCTTTAGCCATTCACAGATGTCAATTTTTGCATTGTTGGTTATTATGTCATAAGCACTCTTAATGCATAAACTTGAAACTGAGTTGAGTCTATTGGCATGAGTGGCTTTGTAACCTAATATCATGCTTATGAATCTCACATTTGTATCCTTTACATCATTAACCCTTAAAGATCTTTTATCAAATGTTGCACCTGTTAGGTCAATGACTAAATCATTTGAAACTTTCTTGTTTTTATCTAGTCTTTTACTGGTGGCCGGTAACCCTATGATAGCCTTTACCACTTGCTTGGTGATCTTGTGAATTGCATCTAACCAGAAAAATTCTCCATGAACTCTGCTTAACACTATCCTAATCACATCTTTAGGAAATTTAGGAATACTAAGGATTTTTGTGAATCCTAAGGTTTCAATGATTTTGTGTTCAGCTTTGATATTGCCGGTATCATCACATATCTTAGTTTTGTACATGGTTTTGATTTCCTCGTCTCCTAGCTCTTCAATATTGCAGTGAATATACATTCTAGGGTCTTCAGCATATACAACACCTTTAGGGATTTGAGATAATGCACCTAAGGTATCATCTTTATTTGCTATTTCGGGGACCAACTGAAATACGAGCTTAGGTCTTTTAATTACTTCCACAACAGTAGAGTTCACTATGTATTCAATTGCAGAGGTGGATGCCATGATAAAATACATTTTTCTGTCTTGGATGAATGATTGCTTGGAGTGTCCTTGCTTCTTGCTCGAAATGCCTTAGCTCAAAAATCTTCGCTCTCTCTAAAAGTTTGAAATCACGGTGAAATGAAATGGAGCCAAAACCTTATTTTATAAAGTCTTTTGCGCTACCTACCACATTAATTGCATGTCGGTTATGTATTCACTTAACTTTATTTGCTGGTAATAAGTGATTTTCAACTTCTTTTCTCTAACCAAGGGAATAATAGCACATGTGTCATTAGATTGCCAAACCCTCATGATAATTTTCTTTAATTTGATGAAGAGCTTCCTGCCGGTGGAGCACTGCTCTGTCCTACAGATGGAGCATCACATTGTCCTATCGGTGGAGCATTTGTTGGTTCTACTGATGGAGGAGTATTCCCAATATTTAGATCAGCTTTTCTAATCCATTGCTTTGAGAATTCTTGCTTAACCTCTTCAACCTTTTCTTTACCTTTCAAGCTAGTACTTTTGTTGTCTACTGGTGTACCTTTACTTCTACAAAATTTAGCAATATGCCCAATCTTGTTACATGCATAACAAGTTACATTATTTTTCTGAATATCTTTCCCATAACCTATGCCGGTTTTTGTTCTGCATTGATTTGATAAATGTCCAAATCTTCCACAAACATAACATCTTACATTCATTCTGCAGTTTTCAGAGTTATGACCAACTTTGTTGCATTTGGAGCATTGACCGATGGGAGGATTGATATTCTAATAATTCCTAGATCTACATTTGTTTTCCCTATGACCATATTTATTACAGTTAAATCATTTTCCATTGAATTTATAAGTATTAGGAGGTCTTACCGGTTTGCTGTGATCCTGAGTATTTATAGTATCAGAGCTTTCTCCAATTTCAAATCCAATTCTAGAAGTGTCACCTTTGGGTTTTTGATTCTTCAATAAGGTACCAAGTTCTTCTGAGCTTTTCTTGAATTTTTCTTTATGTTGATTTGCAGTTTCCAATTCCCTTTCCAAGATTTCTTTTTGTCTCATTAGTTCATTCGAGTCATCTGAGTATGCATCAAATATGTTTTCAACATGTCATTTTCATAGCTAAGTCTTGTGTTCTCATTTGCTGCATCACTTAGTCTTCTGGTCAATTCTTCTTCATGCTTCTTTCTGTCCTCAATCTCTTTGCAAAATCTCATAGTCATATCCTGCATTTCATTTTTTGTTGTCATGATCTCTTGTTTCAACTTGCTTATCATATCATTAAGTGATTCATTTTCATCATTCTCGTTTTGTAATTTTTCATAAAGTTATCTTCTCTTATTTCTTGTAACAGTAAGATTTTCTTGAAGTGTCTAATGATATCCTGAGTTGCTTTTAAATCATCTTCTAATTTGATATTTTTCAACTTCTCTGCATCATAGTCAGTAAGAGCTCCTTCAAGTTGCCTCATCAGATTTTCCATCTTTACTGGTGTCAAGATCTTCCTCAAGCTGTTAGGCTACTGAAAATAGAGGACCAGGCTCTGATACCAATTGTTAGGGTTCCCACAGATACTGAGAGGGGGGGGGGGTGAATCAGTATCTGACCGGTATTCAAATTTTCTTAAGATAAAACATGTTGAACATAAAGTAATAGTGTACCGGTATGCAAGAATTAATGTAATAAACAGAATCAAAAACATCCACAGGAAAAGAACACCATAACACAAGATGTTTAATCAGGAAACCCAGTGTGGGAAAAACCTCGGTGGGATTTGTGACCCATAATATTCACTTACTGGCCAATAAGAGAATATTACTTACAATAAGGGCCTGCACATGCAGGAAGGCCAATTGCCTAGAGCACACTGCTCAGTGAGAAGTCACACTGACTTACAATGAGGATTATACTAATCCAATATTCTATACTGCTTTATAATAGAATCTCCAATGCCAAATTCAGTACCGGTTCTTGCTCTGTTCTTTACATATACCCTTGACCTATAATTCACACATTAGGTCTGTCTAATAATTTTCTTTATGCTCGCTATACCTATATCTACAAATGTCTATAATGGTCTCCTTTATATACAGGAGTCATTTTACAATTTGCCAAGTCGGCTTGCAATAATAATCAAAATATTACATTTCAAAAATCTTGTCGGCCTTTGTGCTGGTATACATCTTTTCTTCTATGTTGGTGCCGGTGCTGGTGTAAAGGGGTCTTGCTGATGTCGTTGCACTATCTTTCTTGAATAATTCTTTGTTGGTATGATGTCTTACCGGTGCCATCACGAATGATTTGATGCTTGAATAGGATTGCAAGGTTGCCATCAATGACAAAACCTTCAATCACACACAATATCTCATTGGAGTGTTCATATGCCACCAGTTATTGCTATCTCTACAACACAATGGACCTTATACTTTGATGGATCATTCACTCAACACAGCTCAGGTGTTGGCATTCTATTCATCACTCTTGAAGGACACACTATACCAAGGTCATACAGGCTTATGTTTCCATGTACAAATAACGTTGTTGAATATGAGGCATTGGTTATAGGCATCAAGATGGCAGTGGAATGGAAAATCATAGAACTCAAAGTCTATGGAGATTCACAACTAGTTATCAATCAAATTAATGATGACTATCAGACGAAAGATGACAAGTTGCTACCCTACAAAAGAATGGTAGATGACTTCAAACAGTACTTTGTGCACATCACCTTCGAGCAAATACCAAGGTTGAATAATAGAGCAGCCGATGCAATGGCTACTATCGCTTCACTACTACAAATTCTAGACCAATAGAGTCGTTACGAGTTTCTGGTAGAGCAACTGTTCTCCCCCGCCTATGACCATTCTAAATCCCATGTTATCTACGCCTTAACCGATTCTGACTCTCCATTGTATGGACCGATATATGACTATCTCAAGAATGATATCTTACTTATTGACTTATCCTGAAACCAAAAATGTAACTTTATCCAACAAGCCACCCGTTATACCCTTACTGCTAATACTTTGTACTGTCGAGGTCTAGATGGTACTCTTCTTCGTTGCCTCGATCATAATGAATCTGACTCTACTTTACATGAGCTTCACGAAGGTATCTGTGGCACACATTCAAGTGGGACTACTCTTGCTAAAAAGTTTCTAAGAATGGGATATTACTGGCCGACAATGGAAAAAGACTCTTATCACTTTGCTAAGAAGTGTCCTAAATGCTAAATCCATGGCAATCTGAAACATGCACCAGCACAGGAACTGCAGCCATTTACAACATCCTGACCCTTTTGTCAATGGGGACTAGACTTGGTTGGAAAAATTCATCCTTCATCTTCAAATAGACATAAGTTCATTATAACCGCAACATAATACTTTACCAAATGGATAGAAGCAGCCCCCATGACCACAGTGACTGGAAAACAAATTGCCTCTTTTATCCTAAATTATCTGATCTGCAGATATGGTATTCCAAGCTCCATCATCACTGATAATGGACGACCATTCAAAAACCAAGATGTTCAAGAACTGTGTGAAAAATTCAAAATCCAACATCTATTCTCTACACCTTACTACCCCAAGGGGAATGGTCAAGCAGAAGCATCCAACAAGACAATACTAAAAATCCTAAAGAAAATAGTGAATGATGCAAGCAAAGATTGGAACGTGCAACTCAATCCGACACTTTGGGCATATAGAACTAGCATCTATACACCTACAGGAGCAACACCATACTCATTGGTATATGGATCATAAGCTATTTTACCCCTAGAGGTAGAAATTCCATCTCTCGGAGTCTCTCTAAAAGGCTTAATCCCAGATGAAGAGTATTGAGTCAACCAACTGCAAGAGCTTGAGCTTCTAGATGAAAGACGTCAACATGCTTATACTCATCTCAAAGCATATTAGCAATGCATGTGCAGAAGCTACAATCACAAGGTCATTCCCAGAAATTTCAAAGTTGGTGACCTAGTCCTCAAGGAAAATCCTAGAAATCAACAAGATCGAGAAAAGAAAGGAAAATTTGAACCTAACTAGTTAGGTCCCTATGTCATCATATTAGTCTATGGATCATGTGCTTATTAGCTAACAACTTCAGAAGGAAATATGCTCGAAGAACCAACTAACAACATTCACCTGAAGAAATACTATACTTGAGTAGTCTAATGCGTGAAAAAAGTCAAAAACAATCAAAAAATAAAAAAATCAAGGAAAAAGCAAATAAAAAGGTACAATAAAAACAACTGGTGAAAACCTGGCAAACAGGCGCTATTGTGAGAGGACAGCTCCTCTATCTATATCCATATCCTTATTTCCACAGTAAAACACTATCGGCCATCGCCTGACACTTAACAAAATATCCATTCAGGACATACTTAGCGTAGTCACTATCCTAATTTATCCATCTATCCTTTCACCACACTTTACCATGGCTTGGTAATCACTGTACACACCCACATCGAGAGGTACACTTAGCTAGGGGCAATAAACATCAAAACTTACAAACATGTTCAAACCGTCAAGACTATTTGCAAAACTTAGAGCATCATATCCAACAACCAAAACCTTACACAATCACAAAGAAAAACATCGATCGATAACAAAAGATTCCCAAGAATACTACGATGGATGATTTTCTGAAGTAAAAAATGTTTACATTTTGCATAAAGTCTTGACTATTTTTGCACTTGAACTTTTTGAATTATTGGATTCTTTAAATTTTCTCAACAATGCTTCCAAGCTAGAGAAAATTAAGAAACTCCAATATTTTTTAGTCTTCTGTCTATGAGGCGATCATTTGTACTGTGTAGATACTTGTCTTGAGATGTGATACACTGAATATCACTGAAGACATGATTCCACTTTACGCATACAAATGGTTTAATCTTGTCTGTTTATATGCAATCCACACTCTGGTTGTCTTGGTTCAATTATACCTTGACGCTTGTGCTATCTTGCAAAATCAAACATCATGTAAATTTTTCTTAGGTTATCATGGTTCAATAATACCATTATGCTTGTATAAATTTTCAACACATCCGAAGATCAATCAATGCTCAATGATGACACATATATTGAAAGCAAATAAAATGTGGTTATATCAGGATGACAAATGCAGCATGAGGGTGTTCCAAAAACAATTAGTTGCATATCATTTTACAATTAGTTGCATATAAATTACAATTAGTTGCATATCAATTACAATTAGTTACATATCATCTTACAATTAGTTTCATATCATTTACATATCATATCATACATCTCATTTTCAAGATACATCTCACAGCATATCATATCATACATCTCATTTTCAAGATTCATCTCACAACATATCATATCATACATCTCATTTTCAAGATACATCTCATAAATCAAACATCATAAATCATGTTCATCACATCCATCTATCTAAGCATTACATCATCATAAAATAAACGCATGCATATAGAAAACATAAATCCATAACACATCACATGATCAAGGAAAATGGTGTCGTATATATCAAAAATGATCAAAATGTACAATATATGTCATGTCTCAACCAAAAACAATGATCAAAAATACAACGGAGACAACGTCTCTCAAGTATGACTATCTCATGAAGGAGACAGTCTCGTCGCAAAAGTCCCTGCCCCTGGATCTCTAGGTGGATCATGTCTCGATGGCCCTGTCACACCTTTGCTCTCTGACCATGACCTAGTCTCTCTAGATTGACTAGATCTCAACTGTGTAAAGCTCTGAACTTGATGCTCCCTGGGCACCACAGCCTCATAATGTCAATGGTAGTACTCCACCTCTTGGGCTTTCAAAGACAACTCTCTCAAGGTGTCTCTCATCGGACCACCTGTTGCTGCTCTCTGCACACTCGCTACAAGCTCCTCCGCTTGATCCTGCCGCTCTATCTCCATATCTCACTCTATGGTCAGCTGAGTAATCTGACACTGTTGCATTAGTATCTATGCCTATAGCTACTACACTATCACCTATAGGGTCCTAATCTATGCGTCCTCCACATGAGTCAGGATCCAGACTCGTAGGGGTACCCCCCATCCCTCTAGCTATCCTCAGTGCTAGTGGAGGTAGCACATCAGTCCTCCTCCTCTAAGCTAGCCGTCTCACCTTATCAGTCCCTCCCAGTGCTGCTATCACCTCTCCTACCATCCCCTCACCACCTGCTCTGATAGTCAAACCTCCTCTCCCTCTATCCATCACAGCTTGTCGAACTACTCTCTCCAACACTCTATCACCCCCATCTCTCCCTCTGTCTCCTCTCCTCCCTTGATCTCCTCTCCCTCATCATCCTCCTCCACCACCTCCATCATCTCCATCATCTCCACCTCCCTCATCCTCATCATCATCGAAAGTGGGCCACATCTCCTCAGGATTTGATATCCTCACCATGGCTTGAGCTGCAAACAATCTAGCAAACTCATCCATCATCCCATCATCCAAAATCTCTGGGGCATAATCTCATATCTGGCCTACTAGCTATACAAAATCCTCTACGGCCGCCACACTATCAATAGTCAGACCCCAATCTGGTATGTCCTTCCTTCGGCGCACATACAAATAGGTCCCCTATGGTATCCCTTGCTGCCGACCAAACTGCCGCAAAACTCTAGTCGCCAAAAATCCCTCAATCACAAATGGGATCCTCCCTATCAAAAAACGGGTCATAAAAACATATGGCATCTCTAGCCCATCCTCAGCCCATACCTTGCAACCTGTATAAGGTTGCCAGACAACCATATCAATGTCATCTAATACTCTCCTCCAATGCTCAAGTTTGCCCAACTTCTACTGGACAACTAACCCCCTTGTATCCATATGCGTATGCACGCCCAATAGGCCTGTCTCTATCTACAAGTGGCCTAGCTGCGGGAATGTGCTCCCTCATGCAAATCCCTGTACAAATGGGCTAGCATAGCTGATCCCCATGCGAACCTATGGCCTTGTGTCACCATCTCCTCTAGTACCAGTCCCCATCCCACAGAAAATCCCTTCAACCTACAGTCGAGACATAGGAAACCACCTATAAAGCCTACTAATACAGATGGAAGCGGTGCATAGTCCAAATCTAGAAACTCCTGCCACAAAATCTCATATCCACACACTGTATCATTGCGAAAAATCTGTCAAAGTGCCTCTATCTAGCCCTCCTCTAACTGCTCATAAGGTAGTAGTGCCCCTACTACTGGTATGTGCAGGATCCAGTAACAATCCTTAGGGGTCATTGTCATCTCCCCTGTGGCAAAATGGAAGGTGTTTGTATCGCTGTGCCATCTCTCTACAAGCGTTGTAAGTAAACCCCGGTTCACAGTAAACTGAGGCATATCCAATAGGGAAGATAGGTCGCATCTCTCAATAATGTCCAGATCAGCTTGTGCCAACCGTGGTATCAATGCCCATAGTCTAGGGAACCACTCGCGCAACTAAACCACTCCCAATTGCTCCTGTCAAAACAACAAAACAAGTTCAATATCAGTTCCTCATCAAAACAGATATCAAAATCAAAATCACATCATATCTATCCAGATCAACTTGTAACACAACTCAAGTTTTCAAAAATCACATCAAACTTGTAACATAACTCAAGTCCCCATATCACATCAACTTGTAACACAACTCAAGTTTCCAACCCATGTCAACTTGTAAAACAACTCAAGTTCCATAATCATACCAGCTTGTAACACACATCAGGCTCCATATATATTAACTTGAAACAATGCAAATCAAATCAAGTTTATACCAAATCCACATCGATATCTATGAATAACTTGAAAAATCGCAAATCAAACCAAGTTATATGGGCACTTATATTGAACAAATAATCAAAACCATGATAGCAAACAAAGAAACAAAACATTTTACACCTATCCCAGCAAAATTGACCTTATTCTATCAATTTTCCTCGCTCACAAAATCATCTTTTCTCACAAAACCGACTGCATGCGCTAAATAAATTTGGCTACACGTTAGATTCACTTGATGCGCTACCCTATTTTCTCCACGCGCTATCCTATCTACCCCATGCGCTAGACTGACTCTATGTGCTATCTATTTCTTCCAATGCATCATCTAAGCTACCCTAAGTGCTAAAACCATTTTACGCGCTAACCTATCCTGCGACTGCACTACCTATCTAACTCTATGCGCTAGGTCTAACCTACATGCTACGTACCCCTACCCATGCAACTCCCTGTCTACCTAATGTGCTAGGTTTACCTGACGCGCTAACTATTTCACTTTCTATGCTACCCTGTGTCCCTAATGCGCTAATATGAAATTATGCGCTAACCTAGCAAACCTATGTGCTACCCTACGATTTCGGATGCACCCTAAATCTACAACCTTATGCACTACGAAAGTTTTTCGTATGCGCTAACTAACAACCTAGATGCGCTAAAACGTAAAACCTACATTTTAAAATTCAAAAGATGACCAAAAATGACAAAATCAAAAATCAAAAAGGGGTCAAAAAGATTGACTTACTGGTGGTCCGTATGCGGTAGGCCTCTGATACCTCTGAATGCGCTCAAATCAATGCATAGAATATAGAATAGGCATTTTGTCTTCTCTCCAAAAGTCTTTTTCTCCAAGGTCAACAAGCACAAATGAGACAAAACAATGCACTTTTCCCCTTTTATAGGGTACAATAAAATTAGGGTTAGGGGATTGAGCATGTAATTCACTTGCTTGCGGTCTTCCTCGTACCCTCGCACGCATCAATTATTGGGAGATGAATCAATTTAATCATTCCACATAGCCAACATTTTACAATTCAAACACAATTATCAAATCAAATCAAATTTTCCAAATCTTTGATTCATCTCCCGAGGGGGCATTATCAACATCAATTATCAAAACTAGGGCATGGCGTATCTCAAAATGACATGAAAATTTTATTTGATCATAAATCACAATGACACATCATTTTCTTTGAATTAACATGTGCACACACGTCACTTCAAAGAGGGGCAAAATGTAGACATATAAAAATGACCATATTCCTAAATGAATATTTTATGTTCATTTCTCTATTTAATTAAATCCAATTTAATTGAATAATCCACATTCCTCTATTTAATTAAGTAAATTACTCAATTTATTTAAATTAAATTCACTAGGCCTCTTTTTACCATTTAATGAATAAATCATTTTATTCAATTAAATCCCCTATCCACTTTTTAATTAAATTCAAATTTAATTAAATAGTTATCCTAAATTGAATAAATCTAATTTATTTAATTTCCCCAACTACAACCAAATTGAATTAAATTCATTTTATTTCAATTAAATCCTAAATCCCCCACTTGCCTCCTAAAACCTATTTCTAACCCCCTTCTAGACTCTTCTAAACAGTTCTAATTAGCCTAACCCATCTCCTAAACTTTGTCACATCCCTAAGCAAGGGGAGGTCACTTCTCAAACCTTCAAAGTCTTTGAAAACCCTTAAAGGCTTTAACCACTTAATTTTCCAAGTCTCCCAAACCATTAATGGTTAACTCAGCCCTCTAGCATGATTAAAGAATTTCCCTAAACTCAACCTCCATGTAACCCAAGGGTCTCATCAAGCATTCATTTCTTTGACCATGGTTATCCCTTAATCTTTTGCACAAGAGTTTATCCTTTGGATAAAAGCTTTATCCAATGGGTAACCCTAATCTAATCCTAATCCTTACCCCCTAAGGTAACCATGGGATCTTCTCAGGCATTTAATGTCTCCAACCCCTTCTCTCAACCAGTCTTATGTTTTCATTTGTCACCATTTTATTGGTGCCAATTGCAAACATGGATTGAGCAACTTTCAAACTCAACCCTTGATTATCTCTTTCAATCCTGACCATCCATTGCCATATTTTTGCTACAAATAGAGCTCTCATTCCTCCATTTTGATATCCAAGTCATTGGCATCATACCTATACTCAAATCCATACAAGCTTTAATATATCTCATTTGTACTCATCATTTAGCCTCTCTTTTCAATAGGAATTAATCTAAATATGCATGTTTAGAGTATTTTCCTTCTCATTTAGTTTAATCATAAACTAGTATATCATGCTAGGATAGTCTTGTTAATAATCTTGTCATCTTATAATCTAGTTTATTGCATTTGTAAGATCATACATAGCTTAGGATATAGTTCATTCTAAAATCTATCAAAGCATCCCTCGTTCTTGCATTTGTCATCCCTAAACCACTTTGCTCAATGATCTGAGAGCAAAGACATTGGTTTGAGGGACCTTGTGAGATAGAGAACCATGGAACCAACCTTGGGAAGCTGATCCATACTTCATGACTCCATAGCTTGCACCAAGAAGTTATGTGGGTGTGTGGACAAATCTCCCTAGAGCTCCAATTTTCACATTTTTTAGTTCTATCAACCCGCTTTTCCTGCATACACTGGCCTCTTATCTAGGTTGATTCAACACCTTCCAACTGGGCTACAATTCCTCATAACATTTCCATCACAGTAGGGTCTTCATTCCCATGCACACCACGATTTCTATTTCCTCTTCATGCCATCTTAACATCGGTCCTCTACAACTGCAAGTCGGATCCGCAGTCTACCACCCTACAACAAAATTCCTTAGGATAATGCAATCTCTGGAATGACATCTCGCTCTAATACCACTTGGTGTAGTCACCGATTGGGAGGGACCTCAAAGAGATCAATCTGGACTGGTCAGCAAGATTAAACACAATGGAAACATAAGGACATGATGGATGCAATGCAGAACTGAATGAATTATATTATGAAAATTGTTTACAATCAATCGATAACAACCAGGGTACAGAAACTGACTCACTAACCTACTAAAACATGCTTAATTACATAACAGGTCACAACCGAGACCTCAAATCTTAAGATCTATCTTCTATGTTCTATATCTTAACTCCTCTCTACATTATAATTCCCAGTTACAATGATTTATATGATCCAAGGGGATTTGGTTGGCCCAAAAAGGATAAAATGCCGAAGAACAAGACCTAACATGTAAAAACAACAAGCTCGACCTCCACCAAAGGATGAAGTTTAGATCAAAGGGAAGGTTGGCCACATGCCAAGGAACACCAAAATCAACATTCAAGGCTCTGCAAGCTACAAAAGGGATCTGATAGATTCCAGTAGATTACAATGCAAATAGGTCCAGGCAACCGGTACCAAAAAACTATCTCGAAACTTGGTAGCGATAACTTGCCGAAAAATTATCTAAATACTCTGCAGTTCGGGAATAAAGTAGATGATCAAGTCCTCAAGCAAAAATCCAACTCCTCAAGATCCGGTGAGCCAATACTAGAGAATACAAAATGAAATGTTGAAACTGCAAAACAAAAAGGAAATATTTTTGGTTGATACAAGATTGCCTAGAACCGGGGATGCTCCTACATCAAGCACTCAAAGAACCTTCACCCAAGTGAGCAGATTTGGATTCCAAGAGCTCTCCAAGGATTGTGATAATGGTGGAAATTGATTAGAAACATTGTAATGGAGATGTAGAACTATATCCAAAGCTTAGAAAATTTCTTGAGTGATCAAGAAGTCCTAATAAAGTCTCAAATGAGAAAGATATAGCCCTCAAAAATAAATCCTGACGTCGATGGTCATAGATAGAGGCATTACGAACTCTTCTAGGCATAGATGTAATACACAAATGGCCACCTACAAACTGACATATTCATGGAATGCTAGCGCGATGCGCAGACGTCTCCACGACACACTAGAGTCCATTGGTCAAATGGTTAGTGTGTTCAATAAGAAGCCAAATTTTAATCTCACAAGGTAATCGATGTGGATAAAAGGAAAAGTAGGTGAAAAATGATTCCAATCAGTTTGAAGTGAAGGTGCTTATGTGATGTGGAATTGCATAGAGTGCAATTTACAATGTTACATTTTGCCCCTGTTTTAGCGAGCATACCATTATCGAGAGATGCAAAGCTAAAGGAGAGAAATGTTGCCAATATTTGTGAAGGGGAAGCCAAATTTATTGATCGAATGAAGTTCCCCCAACAACATAAATTTGAGATTGTGTTAGATTTTGCTAAGTTGTTTCATCACAAGCACATCAACTGGAGACCAATGTGTTAAATGAAAAAGTGATCATGCACATAATAGATAAGATGGCGTAATAGAAACAAACCCCGCTTAATTGAGGAAAACCCCTATTACAAAAGATAAAGAATAGAAACTATTGAGATAAAAAGGATGGCATCAATATAGGTATAGAAATGTGTTATGCTAGATAGCCATAAGATAGGGTGATGAGTTGTAATATTTCATCGATATAGATAGAAAGTCAAGATATGCTAGATAGCCATACAATAGGGTGACCATAGATTGATTTGACAAGCAGTGGATTGGCCCCCACAAAAGGCGAAAAGATAAATATATCAAGTGGTTTGGCCCACACCAAGGAAAACAAGATAAATAGATCAAGTAGTTTGGCCCCCACCAAGGCAAACAAGATAAATAGATCAAGTGGTTTGGCACCCACCAAGGAAAATAAGATAAATAGATCAATAGATCAAATGCAGATTATGCAGCTATGATAGCCCCCCCTTATAATGGTATGCATGAAATTCACGCCATTCTAAGGAGAAGAAATGTTGTGGCATGTCAACATATCGAGATGTTTTCATGGAATGTCATCATCGACAGATGACACATTAGACCCACAACATCAACAAAAATTCAAGAGCACGAGGGGATCTGATTATTTGGTGCCATAACCCATAGGAATAGGATAAAATAAATAGTATAGCTGCAAATGGGTGTTTCATCATAATGCCAAAGTTCTTAGATCTAAAAAAGAGGACATGAAGACAAAGATAAAATAAAGATTCAGGTAAAAATGGAAGAAGTCCTAAATAGCCCCAATGCTTTGCAACGTCCCCAAAATATCGTTAAGGAAGATATGATAGAGAGAAGAAATAGATAATAGATAGAAGAATCTGTATGATGGAAAATCCCCTATATCCGAGCACCTATGGAGTAACTTGGGTCCTCTAAGAGATAACAATAGATAAAGATAGTCAACCTCTTGTTTCCAAGCACCTATGGAGTATCTTTGGTCCTCCTAAAGAGAACAAACATGTAAAGCAAGCGTAGGGGAACACAACCATGCACACATGCTATGCTAAAAGATAAAGAAGGTGTTGTCCTACAATCCCTCAACAATCAAGTCATCATCCTACCAATCTTGATCATATGGGAAAGGAGGATTACACCGAAGAAAAACAATCGCAAGGGAAGCATTAGGTGCCTCACCAACAACACGAGAAAGGGACAAAGCATCATTAACATCTGCATCCACAAGATCAGAATAGGAAAGAGTTAAAAATTGTGCAAATATCATAGACAGTGTCAGGATATCCTCCAAAGAGTTAAACAAGCATGCCTCTGTAGAGGAAGTAGGTGACTTAGTCCGAGGAGGCAATATAGGAGTTGAATTGTCAGTCTCCACAAGAGGTGTAGTGACAAACTCAAGAGAAGGTAGGGCCTTCACAATAGCACAAATAGAAACAAGTAGATAAATATGCATTGAAGCAAGAAAACAGATAGCTGAGGAGAATACCTAAGCTGATTTCCACGATGACATTGGAACGGGGCCCTGCTCAAACTTGCTTTTAGGCTAGACAAGAGACTGGTGTAGGAGCACCTAGTTTTAACTAGTTTTGTTGATGCATTTCCAAATTTTGGATTGATTGATAATGTTTGGGATCAATGAATTAATAATGGACTCTTTTTAGGTCCAAGAGTGTTTTTTAGGGTTATGTGAAGTGTGTTTGTTATCTAGGTTTATTTGTTTTCTCAATTTTGGACATTGTGCCCCGGTAAGCCAAAAATGGTATTATTTTGCAAAATAATGTAAAACTCATTGTAAAGCCTAATTAGGAATTTGGTAATGTTAGTTTTATGTTAAATAACCATCCTAGGAGGTTTATAATGAAGAGAAATGCCTAAGTTGCAAAAATGCAAAATGGAGCAACAGTTGTCATTGTTGCTTGACAACTTTTTGAGCAACTTTGCAAAATTGATCAAATCGGTGGTTAGGAAACCAATGAGGGGTTTTTTATGAGAAAGGAGGCATATAAAATTATTTATAAATGTTTTTAAATAGGTTTGAATATCCAAGAACAAATTTGAATAATTTTTTAAGGCAATTTTTCAGGTTTTTGCATAAGATTCTTGTCATTTTATAACAGCAGTTTGTACCAGATGGTTTGATCCTAGTACTATCCTTTCATGGTGGTTTAGTACATTTTATTGTGTTGGTCAGGAAGTGGTTGTATTCTTTCGTAGCGCAGGTTTAGTTTGTGATTGCAAATTCTCTTCTATTGGACTGCTCTCAGTCTAAGCAAGGGTTTAAGACCCTAAACATGGTTCCAACTTGAAATCCCATTGATTTTGTTCAATGGCCCTTGGAATTAAATTAATGGAACCTATAAATATGATGCATAACCTTTGCAGTATCTTGGAGGTTTCTTGGACACTATTTGCAATCATATCCTAGGCGAGCTCTTCCATAGCCCGGCTAGGGATATGACTGTCATTTTTTACATTGCTTGCAGGGGAGATAAGAAGTGGATGTGCCAAGTGTTTGGAATGAGAGAATGAATCCTAATGGATTCATAGTAGGAGCAGGAAGGTGTGATAGGGTGTAGAAGGTGTTAGGATTCCCAAAGATATAAAGAGGGGGGGGGTGAATCAGTATCTAACCGGTTTATGAATTTAATTACTTTAAAACATGTAAAGCATATCAATACTATGTACCAGTAAACCAAAAATAATGCAGTAAACAAGAATAACAACAACCACATGAAAAGAACACCATAACATAGCATTTTAACGAGGAAACCCGGTGTGGGAAAAACCTCAATGGGATTTGTGACCCGCAATGTTCACTTACTGGCCAATAAGGGAATATTACTGTTTTACAAGAGGGGTCTGAACATGCAAGAAGGCCAAGTGCCTAGAGCTCACTGCTCAATTACAAAGGAAGTCACACTAACTTACAAAAATGGATTATACAAATCCAATGTCTTGTACTGCTTCAAATTAGCACATGTTATGCCAGATCTAGTACCAGTTTTAGCTTTGCTTCATACATAAACCCTTAACCTATAATTCGCATATTAGGTCTACATAATTTTGCCTATCACATTATTTCTAAATGTTCTACAATGATCTCATACATATATGAGTTATATTACAACTTGCCATGTTGGCTTACAATGATTTTACAATTAATTACAAAATATATTATCAACAAAATTCCTGTCGGCCAGAGTGCCGGTATCCATCCTTTTACTATCGATGTTCTATGTCGGTGTAGAGTTTGTCATTGTCGGTGCCAGTATATTTTCTTGTCGGTATCATATGATTGCAAGGTTGTCATCAATGATAAAAACTTCAATCACCTACAATTTTTCATTGGAGTGTGCATTTGCCAACAATCTCCCCCTTTGGCATTGATGGCAACACTTATGAGAAAAATCAAAAAGTGTCCAAAATTGATATCCAAAATTGTTTTACCAAAATTGTGTTACCAAAAAAAATATGAGCTCCCCCTGAGCTGATGGTGTCATCTGCTAATCATTTTTCTCATTGCCTCTACTCCCCTTTTGACATCAATGACAAAGGTTGTCATTCGTTGTCAGTGGAGTCCTGCCTGGATTCTTGTAACTGGTGGGCTACACTCTGAAAAATATCTGTCAAAATTAAATTTATGTCGTTGCTGAATGTTTTACTATCTTTTATAGCATCATGGGTTCTCTGCACTATACCGGTGAGTATGTGCATTTGCTCTTCCGATGTCTTTAGTCTAGGAACCAGAGCCTCATATATTTCTTTTCTCAAAGAAATAAGATACTCTAGTCTTGGACCAAGTCTGCATTTTAAGTCCTTTGCTTTGTCCTTTATTCTTTGTTTTTCATTTTCCAATTTCCTGATTTTCTCTTCCTTCTTTGCAATTTTCTTCTCTAATTCCAAAAATGAGTCTGATGGTCCAATCAGATTGTCAGTAATATTATTAATCTTATCTTGTGCTTTTCTGATTTCTTTGTCAAGATCCTCTGTTAATACATCTATTTTGCATGTATCCCTATACAATTTCTTGAAGTCAAAAATGATTTCATTGAGTTCCGGTAAAAGAGTATCCATTTCCTCTTTGTTCTTATTCACAATTTCCATAAAGAATTTATGTTTCTCTTTTATCATTCTTTTCTTAAATGTATCCTCATTTATTTTGTCCAGTGTTATTAGGTTGTTGGTTATATACTTAGACAATGTGTTTAATTGTCTCAAAGAATCTTTGTTGTCTATGTTACACTTTGGAGCTATCATCTTCAAAATTGGTAAAGTGTCATCTATAGCCTTATAGGCTTGTGCATTACACTCTGTTATTTTCTTTATTGAATCTAATAAGACCTCAGTTATATTAGTAGGTCTGAATTCTATCATGGCTGCACCAGATGTTTGTCCAACAGTTTTTACAATTTGTAATCCGTCGGTTGTAGATATACCATTGCTTTCCTCTTTCTTTGGAGGATCTGCTTGAGTTTGCATTTCTACAAACAAAATTTTAGGCTTTTCATTCTGAGCCGATGGCACTGTCTCTGTCTATACCTGTTGCTCTACCTATTTCTCCGTGTTGCCTATTGTCAATTTTTCCTCTGTGCTGCCTATTGCCAATGACTCAGTTGGTTTTTTAGTTTCAGTATTTGTTGGTGGCTCAGTATGCACATCTATGGTCTTTTCCTTTTCAGTGTCTAGGGGTTCATTTGATCCTTTAGTTTGTTTTAGTTCCCCAGTTTCAATGTTTTCTTCTGCAATATTTCCTATCGATGGCTCTGTTGCCATATCTGATTTCTTATTTGATTCCTTATCCACCACAATATTCACTTCCTGAGTGTCAATGTTCATTGTATATAACAACTCAGAATCAGGATTTGTATCCTCACATGGTGTCCCCATACTCTCAGTTGTCAGTTGATTGTCAATAGTGTCTACCGGTGGAGTATCTAGAGGCGGTGGGAGTAAGTTGTCTGTTATCTTTATACTGGGAGGTCCACCTAGCTTACCTTTTCCTTTGTCCCTATCCTTTTTATATACCTTAAAGGTTTTAGGTTTTTGATACTCTTCTTGTTTCTCCTTTTCTACCAGGAATATGTCCCATGCATCTATTGTTTCCTTTGTTATCTGATTCACTCTTCCTACCATCAGTGCTACATGTCGATGAGTAGTTGAGAATACTGACCGGTTAGCCTTAGAGATTAATTGATCTATCTCATCAGGTGAGTTAACAGGGTGCATTGCAAGTAGTTTTTCAATCTTTATTTTCTTATCTAGCTCAATAATAGCTACTCTTCTAGCTTCTAGTCTATTATATAGATCTGCTGGTATTTCATCAACAACTTGCATCAAAAATTTCTTGAAAATATCTCAGTGTAAGATTACACTGTTCTCTACTTTCTCTTTGTCATCAACAGATAGTGTGTCATATAATTTGCTGATGTTCTTCAACTTTCCATCCTCTATAATTTCATTGAGAAGTTTATCAATGGGAGCAATAGTTTGTTGTGTCTTTTTCTTAGGAGTCATCTTCATTTTCTTTGGATTTAATTTCTTTGTTGGGGGCCTCACTGCCTGTTGCTACTGTCTTGTCCTCTTTGGTGTGGGAGAAGGTGTTGGTGAAGGTGTTGGTGAAGGTTTTCTTTTCCTTTAAACTCTCTTAAATACAACAAGTATGCCACTTTCTGAAGAAGTTCCAATCAGTGAAAGGTGAGTTTTCGGTTGAAGTCTTCCAACTCACTTTCAGTTATACCAGTTTGCTTTAGCACATCTTCCTTAATAGCATTTGCTTGTCGAGTTCCTTTTCTAACAGTTGCCTCAACCTTCTTAACTCTTTTCCTTGATTGAATTTGGCTTTCTATAGTTTCAGCACTACCAAATACTTTTTCTTTAGGTTCCTTAGGAGCTTCTAGGAGGGCTTTTGCATAGGTTTCTATTATGTTGTCATCAGTCTCATTACCCCATTTCAGTAACCCAGATGGTTCTAGGGATAATGGCCTCCATCCAAATTTCATCTTTCTTTATCACAAAATAGATTTCCTTTTGGTACTTATCCACAATAGCTTGTGATAATCTTACTCTTGTTTTCATTCGAGCTTTTAGTGCTTGAAAGTGCTCATTTATGGTTTTCTCCATGTTCTCTCCCATATTGTTTAGCAATTCTGATAGTTGTTTTCCTACCGATATATCAAATCCCAAATCTTTGGTACCAATACCGGGTACTTGTTTGGTTATGTATAGCATCAGACAAACAAGTAGGTTTCCAAATTTGAATGTTCCTTTCTTTTCCCTTTTGATCTTTGCTAGATTGTCTATTATCTCATCTTTAAGTCATTCACATATGTCTATCCTTGCATTATCATTTACCATATCATAGGCACTCTTAATACATAGGCTAGAAACTGAGTTTAACCTATTTGCATGTGTAGTCTTGTAACCTAAGATCATACTAATAAATCTAATATTTGTATCCTTTACATCATTTACCCTTAGTGATCTCTTATCAAATGTTGCATGGGTTAGGTTTGTCACTAGATCATTTGAGACCTTCTTAGTTTTGTCAGGTCTATTGTCGGTGGAGGGTAACCCTGTTACTACCCTTATCGCTTCTTTTGTGATCTTGTGAATAGAGTCTAACTAGAAAAATTCACCATGTACCCTGCTTAATATAATTCTTATGATATCCGTGGGGAAATCCGGGATACTAAGAATTTCAATGAAACCTAGGGTTTCTACTATCTTGTGTTCAGGTTTGACATTTCCAGATTCATCACAAATTACAGTTTTATACATATTTTTAATTTCATCATCACCTAGTTCATCAATATGACAATATATATACATTCTAGGGTCTTTAGCATATACTACTCCTTTAGGGATTTGAGAGAATGCACCTATGCTATCATCTTTCTTAGCAATTTTGGGAACTAGCTAAAAAATGGGTCTAGGTCACTTAACAACTTCAACAACAGTTTGCAATAAATTCAGGAGTGGATGAAGATTCCATAGCTATAAATACCTTGATCTTCCTTAAGGATGAATGATTTGATAGATTGCTTTGCTTCTTTGCTTGAAATGCGTTTGCTCAGGAATTTTCGTGCTCTCGAAGATTTGAATGCTCGGTGAACGAAAATGGAGCTAAAATACTTGCTTTACAGTGTTATCTTCACCAACCACCACATTTAATGCTTTGTCGGTTAAGTTACAACTTAACTTATCTGCCGGTATAGAAGTCATCTCAACTTTTCACCATCAACCGAGGGAATAATAGCATGTATTTCATTTGTTGCTAAACCCTCAAGGGAATTTTCTTCACTTAGATGAGGAGTCTCCTGTCAATGGAGTGTTACTCTGTTCTGTCAGTGGAGGAGTATTCCCATCAACATTCTGATCTGACTTTCTGATCCATTGTTTTGAGAATTCTTGCTTTACCTCTTCAACCTTTTCTTTACCTTTCAAACTAGCACCATTATTATTTTTCAGTGGTGCCTTACTTCTACAAAATTTTGCAATATGTCCAATCTTGTTACAAGCATAACAGGTCACATTGTTTTTTGAATATCTTTTCCATATCCTATGTCGGTTTGTGTTTTGTATTGATTAGATAAGTGTCCAAATCTCCCACAAATATAACATCTTACATTCATTCTGCAATTCTCTGAATTATGACCAACTTTGTTGCATTTAGAACATTGATTGGTGGGTGTATTAGTGTTCTGATAATTTCTAGATCTACACTGATTTTCTCTATGACCATACTTGTTACAGTTAAAGCATTTTCCATTAAATTTATAAGCATTTGGTTGCCTTACGGGTTTGCTATGATCATGTGTGTTTGCAGTACCGGAGCTTTCACCAACTTCAAAGCCAAGGCCCATTAGTGTCACCATTAGGTTTCTGATTCTTTAGCATGTCACCAAGTTCTTCTGAGCTTTTCTTGAATTTCTCCTTGTGTTGATTTGTAGTAGCCAATTCTCTTTCCAAGATTCCTTTCTATCTCATGAGTTCATTTGAGTCATTTTGTGTATGCACCAAATCTGTCTTCAACATATCATTTTCATAACTAAGTCTTGTGTTTTCATTTGCAGCATCATTCAGTCTTCTAGTCAAGTCTTCTTCATTTTTCTTCCTATCTTCAATTTCTTTGCAAAATCTCATAGTCATATCTTGCATCTCATTCTTTGTAGTACTGCTTCCTTGTCTTAGTTTGTTTACCAGATCATTAAGAGTTTCCTTTTCATCATTCTCATTCTACATCTTTTCACAAAGTTCTCCTCTCTTATTTCTTACAATGGTAAGATTTTCTTGAAGTGCTTGAATAATATCTTGAGCAGCCTTTAGATCATCTTCAAGTTTGATATTTTTCAATTTTTTTGCATCATAGTCTGAAAGAGTTGTTTCCAATTGTTTCTTCAAGTTATCCATCTCTACCGATGTCAAGATTTTCCTCAAGCTGTTAGGCTTCTGAAAATAGAGGACCAAGCCCTGATACCAATTGTTAGGATTCCCAAAGATACTAAGAGGGGGGGTGAATCAATATCTAACTGGTTTATGAATTTATTTACTTTAAAACATGTAAAGCATATCAATACTGTGTACTGGTAAACCAAAAATAATGCAGTAAATAAGAATAACAACAACCACATGAAAAGAACACCATAACGTAGTAGTTTAACAAGGAAACCCGATGTGGGAAAAAACTCGATGGGATTTGTGACCCACAATATTCACTTACTGGCCAATAAGGGAATAATATTGTTTTACAAGAGGGGCCTGCACATGCAGGAAGGCCAAGTGCCTAGAGCTCACTGCTCAATTACAAAGGAAGTCACACTAACTTACAAAAATGGATTATACAAATCCAATGTCTTGTACTACTTCAAATTAGAATCTTCTATGCCAGATCCAGTACCGGTTTTAGCTCTGCTTCATACATAAACCCTTAACCTATAATTCACATATTAGGTTTGCATAATTTTGCCTATCACATTATTTCTAAATGTTCTACAATGATCTCATACATATATGAGTCATATTACAACTTGCCATGTCGGCTTACAATGATTTTACAATTAATTACAAAATATATTATCAACAAAATTCATGTCGGCTAGAGTGTCGGTATCCATCCTTTTACTGTCAGTGTTTTGTGTGTCGGTGTAAAGTTTTTTGTTGTCAGTGTTGGTATATTGTCTTGTCGGTATCATGTGATTGCAAGGTTTCCATCAATGACAAAACCTTCAATCACCTACAATTTCTCATTGGAGTGTGCATTTGCCAACAGAAGGCAATAAACCCTAGTGGAGGAGACTGGCAATCCTTAAACACTCAAAAAGGGCCATTTTGGGGGTTCATACCTGTACGGCCATACCAAACAGCCTAACCCACTGAATTTGAAAGTTTATCTAAAAGGGTATTTGGATCAAAAAAACATTTGAGTGTTCTTTTGGGAGTTTTCTGAGTAAATGCACTAAAACCGTGAAGGTAGAGCTAATAGGGGTTCTAGGGCTACTAGGCCTAGAAAATGGGAATAAGAGAAAGCGATAGGAAAATGAAGAAAAATGAAATAAGGAACCACATGATTTTCATAGAAACACCTCCTCCAGACCCCCTTGAGACCCCTGCAAGTGTAAGTTAGAGACTTGGCAACTTGATGGTTGGGTTTACTCAAGTGAACCCCATTTATGCTTTGAGTAACAGGAGCAAACAAATTGATAGGGAGCACTCCAAAGGAGTCTAATTAATTGACTTGATATTATGCAAGAGCAGGGTGTGTCTAAGGATGGAAGCCCACAAAAAACATGTTTTATCTACCTGTTAAACAAGGAGCAACTCTTTTGTGAGACACTCCCCATCAAAGACAAGCTACCTATCAACCATGGTAGATTTGAGGACCTCAGAAAAACTTTGATGAAGAAGAAGCTATGAGAGAGGAGGATCAGACAAAGTAGCACTAAACACTATTGGCAATTGACACTCATTTGGTTTCTTATGTTGTCATTGATGGAATAATTGGCAACATATTTTGGTTCACCGACATCCGGTAGACACTCCACCAGCATCAAGGATTTCAAAGGTAATTGGAAAACTAGGTATCGGCATGGGAAGCCAACATCACTTGGAGATTCGACAAAGTATTTTGTAATTCATATATTTTTATAATGAGCCGACATGTATTATCATTTTGTATGTAAGCCGACATATGGCATAAATGTTTGTATGGGATTTTGTATGTATTATCTATTAGGTCATTTAAAATATAACATTCATGATAAGATCTGAAATGCAAAGTTTATGTATGCAAGATCATTTTTATGGGAAAGTAATATTTTGTAATGATCTATAGATGATTCTAAGGTACTCATAAGGTGTATGTTATTCCGGCAAGGGTTTAGGGTTTAAGAACCCAAACAATCAAAGCCTTAACCAAAACTCAATCAGGCATAGCAGATGCATTATATGAGTTCAATTTTGTAGTTTTGTATCAGAAAGTGATTGTAGTCAATGTGCTCTAGGCAGTGTGCCTTCATGCATGTGCAGGCCCTTACTATATGTAGTATCTCTTCATATGGCCAGTGAATTGATATTGTGTGTCACAAATCCCACCATGGTTTTTCCTCTTTGAGTTTTTCCATGTATAAATTATTTGTGTTATGGTGTTCATTTATGTGATTGCATTATTTGTTTCATTTATATGTATTTATGTTTACCAGTTCATGAATGAATGCTTTGATAAGGCTAAAATCTTATATTCTGGTAGAACACTAATTCACCCCCCCACCCCCCCCTCTTAGTGTTCTTAGATTCCAACAATTGGTATCAAAGCCTTATGCCTCGAAGGAAGCCTAATAGCTTGAGGGAGATCTTGAATCCGGAATCCATGGAGATATATTTGAGGTAGCATCTTGAAGTTTCTCTTGAAGATTTTGAAGCTGAAAAAGTTAAGAACATAAAGCTGGAAGATGAACTTAGATATGCAAAAGAATTTATTATCACTCTACAAGAAAAGATATCAAATGCTCAAGACAAAAGGAAGGAACTGTGAGAACAATTGCAAGATCAAAATGATGAAGAAAAAGATACTCTGAAGAAACTATGTCAGAAGATGATTCAAGAAAATGAAGTTATGAAGAATGAAATGCAAGCCCTAACTATGAGGATGGCAAAAGAAATTGAAGATAGAAAGAAAAAGGAGGAAGACTTGCTGGATCATTGAAGGACAGGTCTGAAGAATGCATCAGGTTGGCCCATGAAAATGATGTGTTGAGAACATAATTAGTGCAATTCCAAAACAATGAACAAGAACTTGAAAGACAGATGACAATCCTAAGAGATGATCTGACTACTGCAAATGAGTATAAGGAAAAATTCAAGGCTAGTTCAATATAGCTTAATAAATTATTAGAGAGCCAAAGGCAGAATAAAGAATCCAGAGGACTTAGATTTGAACAAGGTCAGAGCTCCGGTACTACAAATAAAATTAGACATCTGGTATGCATAATGATTGGAACAACCAGAACCAGAGGACATCGGTAAGATAGCTCAATTCTCACATATTTAATGGTAGATGATTTGTTTGTAATAAATTTGGTCATATGGCTAGACAATGGAGAAATAGAGCAAATCAAAATAATTATTGTCCCTGGTCAATATTCAAAATGCAACAAGTATGGTCATAAGATAGAAGATTGCAGAATGAATGTAAAATGTCATGAATGTGGAAAGTTTTGACACATGGCTAATCGGTGTAGGTCAATAAATTATCTCAGATATATAAAAGCAATTCAAATGAACAATGTTACATGCTATGCATGCAACAAGATTGGACACATGGCCAAGTTTTGTAAAAGCAAAAATCCATCGGTTAGCAATAATGGATCAAATGATAAATGAAAGAAAAAGATCAATGAGATTCGACATGATCGTACCAAGAGATGGGTCAGGAAGTCAGATGATCAATTGGGAGATGAAAATGCTCTGGTTACTCAACTGACAGAGTAGAATTTTCCTGCACTGATAGGAAGCTCATCTAGCAATTGAGGTAGATTCCTTAGGGGTAGGCAAATTTCATGAAAATCCTACATATTCCCTGGGAAAGAGATCTAGAAGGAATTTTCAGACATCTGAGAAAGTTTATCTTGTATATATATGTTAAATCAAGATCCAATATGTCTCATCAGAAGGCATTTATGTTGATGGTGAATTAGGTTTTTTTGAAGAATAAAAGGAATAATTCACTTCAATATGTTCACATTGCATTCAGAGCAATATAGAGTGAGTCAAAAGTGATTCAGAGCAATTAGAAGCAACCATCAACGATTTCAACTACATTCAAAAGAGATACCTAGGGTTTGTCACTGGAAACTATTTCCAGGTATTTTGTGCAATTCAATCATTCAAAATGGAGGTTGGTTCTTCTTTTTTCATTACTTCCATTGCAAACCCCACTATAGTAGAGGTTAAGTACCATTCGAGACCAATATTCAAAAGATGCCCTCATATTGTAACTCTAGATGATTCGGTTGACGCTTTTTTGAGGGTTCTTGAAGGCGTTGTTTATGTTGAGGATGTCAGAGCTTACATCCACTACAATCTACAGGACTTGGGAACAACTGAGATCAAATCAATGTACATATCTAAATTGTTGACTGACTTTGGGATCATCAAGCCTGAATTCAAACATATTGCAGATCTAGGGTAAACTGGAATCTTGGATATTCCTGAGTTTGAGGAAGAAATAATCTAGTACATGCTGAGCAGAGTTCATGGTGAATTTATTTGGTTGGATAGACCCCACAAGATCACCAAAGAACCAATCAGGGCTATCACTAGCTTACCTCAGGTAGGTCAGAAACTAGAGAAGAAGACATCAAATGATCAAATCAACAAGCTCACAAGTGCAACCTCTGATAGTCGGTCAATGAGAGTCATTACCATTACTGACAAGGATGTCAAATTCGTTAACATAATTATAGGTTACAAGGTAAACCAATTTAACCAACTTAACTTTGTTTCTAGCTCTTACATTGTTGTTGCTTATCAAATGTTGAAGAAGGACGAAAAGTATGATCTGTGTGAATGGATGAAAGAAGAGTTGATTATAAACTTAGGAAAGATCAAGGGAGAAAAGAAAGGATTTTTCTAGTATGGAAATCTGATAGTGTGCCTAATGCTTTTATTTTTTAACGAGATATCGGGTTTGGGCAAAAGGAAATGGGTCTTCGATATACCAGTAGGCAGGAAAATTAAGGGTGCTATCAATGGTTTGGGAAACCAAAGAGATGACAAAGTTTGGGGATACTTAAAATCATTTTAGAAAGCCATGAAGCTAAGGGAAAGAATTCCAAAGCACATAGTTGAGGAATACTCAACTGAAATCTATTTCATGGTGAAAAAGGATGAAACCCTTATGGAAGTTGTGATATCTCGGAAGATAAGGATTGAAGAAATGGGTTATGAGGTAGATGAAATAATTGTAGATGCATATGGATGCACTGGCAGATGAATCTAAAAAAATCGTTTGGGACTGCAAAGCAAAAAAAAACTTGAAGTTAAAACAAAATTTAATCAAAAGAAGAGAGAGAGGCAGTAGAGAAAAGTAAGTCAATTAGTTGAAAAAGTATCAAAATATATTAAGACTATAATTGAAGCCTCATCAGCCAAAGAAGTCAAGAAGAGGAAACAACCTGAAGCTCTCATTGCACCAATTACTTCAGATACTAAGATTGAGGATAAAATTCCTCTATCTTTCAAGAGGGTGCAGAGAATGAAGGTAGAAGACCCAAAGGAGAAAGATGAGAAGACAAGGAAGCAGTCAGAAAGGAAGGTAACCTTTAAGATACGTACAAGTCAGGTAGCTGAAAAGAAGCCTACTCAGAAGAAAAGGCCAGTAAAAGAAACTTCTGCATCATCCAGAAAGAAGAAGAAGGAAGACATAGATAAAGCTATTGAAATTGGTAATGTAACTATTATTCCACCTATGTCTTGTGTTGAGCTAATAGATGAGATAACAAGGGATGGTATGTTAAAGAACATTCAACATTATTTTGAACATTTGGATAAGATGAACAAAAAAAAATTGAGTAAGCAGTTTTATTACACTTAGACATATATAAGAAGGCTTTGTTAGATATTACAAAGCAAATAATGGCACAATTATATAATAATATAAATGCTAAAATATTATCCGCTGTAGAGGAAGACCGACACATAAATATTCTAGCATTATTAACTAATTGTGGTTCAATTACCCCAGAGGATATGGGTAGGTGTCTTGAAACTGCTAATAGAACAATTTTCCAAAGCACAAATAGGATAGTTAGTCTTATGGCAAGTAGAGTTAAAGAAATAATCAGTGAAACCAACGAGGCATGGGTTCAATTCTTTATTGAATATCTTGATTTATTTACATCATCAGAAGCCAATCCTAAGTCTGACATTTTATACATCTTAGTTGATGGCAAAGACAAAGATGTAGTGGATAGCCCATCCACAATTTTGAAAGATGTCAAGGAATTAAATGCAGAATCTCCGGTAGAAGCAAATGTATAGGATAAAGAGGAGATACAGGTAGAAAAAGCTAGTATACATAATGAATAGATTATAGATGTTGAGGACAATAGTCCTTCGGATCAAAATGAACAGGTTGTGGATACAACAAATATGGAGCTAACATTAACATATGCCACACCAAGCAAAGCCACTACTGCAAAAGAAGATGATATTGAAAAAATAATCCAAAGGGGAAAGATAAAGAGAAAAATTGGGAAGGAGAGAAAGAAAAGGAACTTCAAACTGAGATAAGTGTTTCTGCACAATCATCACAGAAAAAGGGAGAGGAATCCAACAAAAAACTAGCAACCAAAACTATATTGTTGGCAATTACCACTACAAATGTTGAGCAGAAGAACATAACAGAGATGAGTTCAACCAAACTCATGATGATTGCAACTCAGAAAATGATCAAGGAAGGGACTGAGGAAAAGAAATCAATTGATCATTCTATTCCAATTTTGCACTAGTTAGTCCTAGAATGCCAAATTAACGGAGCAAGTCCATCCGGCAAGCTCAAAATGCTAATAGAGCATATTTCAAAGGCATTTCAATCACTATAGCAAATCTCTAATCGACATGCTTTAGACCAGTTTTCTCAGGCTAAGAAGGACACTTTTGATAGGTTGATTGAATAAGACAAAGTACAGATAAAAGATAGATTGAAAATGATAGATGATGCTTTGAGGAAATGTACAAATATTTACCAGATATGCTGCAATTGAAGTTTACTTACAGCAGGTATAGATAAAAGCATTAAAGATAACCAAAATACTATTGTAGGCATTGTAAATAACTTTGATGGAGTAAATTCTTTAACCACATCTGTAGATGGTAAGTTTTTGTTGTTTGAAGTCCAAATTTCATCTCTTGAAAGTGACAAAGATAAAATCATATGGAGAGCTAAGGAGCTCAGACGGTTAGTGAGTCCCTAGTTAGACACACTATGTACATAAGGAGTGTATAGATATGATGGGAAAGACCACACCGATAAAACTCAAGGAACAAGAATCTCATGCATATGTCCTAAATGGACTTGTGTCAATTTCAGGGACATTCAAATCTTGTTGAGACACATACTTGGAGTTTTTGAAAAATGCTTACCCCGAAATATTCAAGCTCATTCAACTCCAAGAAGTATTTGAGAGACATTCACTTGTACAAAATTTCATTGATTTATTCATTCTTTGTACTGATTTTTGGCATTGATGTCAAAGGGGGAGTGATGTATGTGAAAAATAAAAGGAGAACTATGTATAGATCAGATTTCAGATGGTATATATAGCTCAAAGGGACTAGAATCACATTCCAGGATCCACAAGGCAAATTAAAACCTTTTTTCATGTGAGTGTTGCCATCAATACCAAAGGGGGAGATTGTTGGCAATTTGGTGCAGGGGCACCTCTTCAATAAGAAAATCATGGATCTAAAGATGAAGACTATGATCATAGTGTTTGTCTTAGTGTCTTGTGTTTATGCAAGTTTCATGTATTCAATAAAGACCCCACCATGTAAACCAATGTCATTAATTAGGCAACTTGATAAGCCAATTGGGACAATGGGTCAATAGGGGTAGTAGGATGTTTGTTTTTGTAATTTATAGGTTTTTAGGATGTCTTAGTGGTGTTTTTTTGATCCAAGTTGTGTGGATCCCAAATTTGTAGTGTTTGACAACTTTTATGCAAAAATGCAACTTTTGAAAATGCAACTTTTGAGAGAAAAAGTGCAACAGTTCAAAATGCGGTTGATGTAATCTTTTCAATGGCTCCAACCTCCTCCAAATTTGGTTGGTAACTATTGGAGAGGGCTATAAGCCTTTTGGACATGATTCCCAAGGTAGGAGAGGTTGTTATTTGAAGTTTTGATACAAAAAGACACAAACAAAACTGAGTTTTCCCAGAAATTATGAGTTTGTAGAGATTGTTCATCCTTGTAAGGATTGGATTGAGAAAAATAATTCATGGAGTAGTTGGAAAGTTGAATCATATTTCTTTTGGTGGTGGTCTAAGGCTTTGATTATTTCTGAGTAGGGAGAACCCTTCATTTTTCTTACTGTAACCCGAAAAGTAAGGGTTTGGCTAGGGTTTTAGCCAAAAATGGCCATATCTTGCATTATTTCCATCTAGAAGCTTATTCCTTTGGTGGAGTGTAGTATTGGCATATGTATTATATTATTTTCATGGTTTTTTTCAAGGGAGACTTGGTTGTGAGGAGAAAGAGGTAAATCTAGGTAGGCATCTCCATGTGACTACCTTAAGCAAAATTAGGACAGTCATCATAAAACTTTGTAACAGTGGACTCCATGCGTGCAACCCTAGAATTAGAGGTTATTCACCATCCCCCACATTCTCATGAAGTTAATTTTTCAGTTTGGATTCAAGAAATGATAGTTGCTTTGTAAAATAGGCCTAATCGCCCTAGTTAGGTCTCTAGGCTTCTAAGGGGTTCAGACCTTGAAAGTACAGATCTTGCCAACCCATTTTGGAGATGAGTGTAACTCCCAAAATTTTATCTATAATGGTGAGTATTTTTTTAGAGTGTGTGGAAGATTTTGGAGGTAAGGTCAATTCTCTCGCTAAATAGGGCTACTAGCCTAGGGGGTAGGTTTCCAAAGGAGGTATAAGGATTTGAAGACAAAAACTTAAACCAATACTTGGAATAGTCTTTAGCAGTAATGAATGGACCAATTCCAAAGTCCCTAAGAGAAGGAATCATGGGATGGTGTATTGAAGGTGTTGAGGCCTTTTACTCATCTTGAGTAGGTGTTAGCCTAGTGGATTTGTGACTAGTTCTACCCAAGGGTGTGGAGTTCTTCCTTGTAGGGCCTTTGTGGTCATTTGAAGTGTCAAAGCCTAACCCTATTGGACTTTTCCTTAGGTGTGTGTGCAAGGATCTGCATCAAGTGGTATCAAAGCTTAGGAGTGTCCTTTGGATAGAAGGAGAAGACAAGATGTCAGAGGAAGAGGCATCCCAAGATGTCCCATCAAGGATGACCAAATATGAGTTGAATGTCTTGGTGAAGAAGCAGATGGTAGAGAGTAGAGTAGTTAGGGCTGAGAATTGGGCCTTGAGAGATGAAATGGATCAGTTGAAGGACAAAGTGGAGAGGGGAGAGAGAGACTTTGGAGGAGTTGAAGAAGGGGATGAAGAGGAGATCCCTAGGCAAGAAGAACTAGAGGTTCCTGTAGACCAGAGGCCCTTGATGAATGTCCTCAATTCCATGGAAAGAAGAACAATGGATGTGAAGTTATATCTGCCAGTGTTTGTAGGCAAGATGGAACCTGATATAGTGATGGAGTGGATAGACTCCTTGGACAATTTCTTTGAGAGCGAAGACATACCAGAGCACCAAAGAGTGAAGATGGCCCAATCCAAAATGAAAGGGGTTGCACTAACTTGGTGGACTTTCATCCAAGATGAGAGGGTGAAAGAGGGAAAGATAAAAGTGGCTACTTGGAAGAAGATGATGGCTTTGGTGAAGGAAGCCTATGTTCCAATGGACTATAATGTCCAATTGCATAAGAGAAGACAAAACTTGAAGCGGAAGGAGTTGGATGTGAGTTCCTATACAAAGCAATTCATGAAGTTGTGTGTGAGGACCAAGGTAAAGGAGAGTGAAGATGAGAAAGTGGTGAGGTATCGCAATGGATTGAGATTTTCCATTCAAGAAGATTTGAATCTCCACACCCTGGAGATGGTCCAAAAATGTTTTCAATTGGCACTTAAGGTGGAGGAGAAGATAAAGAGAAGACAAGAACAAAATAGCAAAGGCAAAGGGAGACAACAAAGAGGGGGAAGAGGCCCTTTCAAAGGTAGAGGAAATGGTTTTGGATACCAAGGTGAGTCTAGCCAAGAAGGCAATAGAGGAGAGAGCAGTTACAACCAAGGAGGAGGCTACAATCATAGAGGGAACTTTAGGGGCAGAAGACCATCCTCTAGAGGAAGATCTCAAGGCATAGGACCTCCTAGATGCTACAAATGCAACCAAGAAGGGAACATGGCCAATAGGTGTCCGGAGAAGGCTACAAGCTCCATGGGAGAAAGGAGGAGCAATTTGGTGTAGGAATCTGATTGCCAAAATGTGGCAAGTGCAAACACCTATCAAAGTGTTAATGCTCCTGATAGCTATGGCTACCCTAAAAGAGAAGAGGCTCCGATGATGAGGAGAGAAGTAACCACCATGAAGGTACCTGACAAGGAGCCTACACAAAGAAAGTATCTTTTCAAGACTACCTACAAGGTAGGAGGAAAGGTATGCAAGGTCTTGATAAACTCCGAGTCTACTGCAAATTTTGTATCACTTGAAATGGTAGGGAAGCTTAAACTAAGAAGGTTTCCTTATCCTTACCCCTAAAAGGTCTCATGGCTCACCCAAGGTCAAAAAGTAGTGGTAGAAGAGTAGGATTGGGTAGAGTTTATGATTGGATCATATAAAGATAGATTGCTATTTAACATAGCCAAGATGGATGCATGTCATCTATTGTTTGGAAGACCATGGCAATTTGACTTGAAGGCTCATCATGATGGGGTTAGAAACACCTATTCAATCACCAAGGATGGTAAGGTGATAGAACTCTTACCTCTGATAGAGGAAGAGATGGAACCAAAGGGGAAAGATGCCAAAGTGTTGATGGTAGAAGGAAAGTAGTTCATGAAGGAGATGGCAGAGACAGGTGTTGTTTGCTATGCCCTCATGCCTAGTCCCAAGGTGACAAAGAAAGAGAAGTTTGTAGAAAAGAAAGAAGAAGGACAAAAGCACATAAACCCTATAGTCAGATAGTTGCTTGACAAATACAAAGGCATCAGCTCAGATGGAATGCCAAGATCCCTGCCACCAGTAAGAGACATAAGTCATTGCATAGATCTGATCCCTGGATCTACCTTACCAAATAAAGCAGCATACAAACTTACTCCAAATCAGAATGCAGAGATGGCAAGACAAATAGAGGAGTTGCTAGAATCAGGGCTAATTGGCAAAAGCTTAAGCACATCTGCAATCCTTGTTGTTCTTGCACCCAAGAAAGAAGGCACTTGGAGGCTATTTATAGACTCAAAGGCCATCAACAAGATAACTATAAGGTATAGGTTTTGAATCCCTAGGATAGAGGATTTGCTTGATTGCTTGAGGAATGCTAATAATTCACTAAAATGGATCTAAAAAGTAGATACCATCATATTAGAATAAGGCTAGGGAATGTTTGGAAAACATCTTTTAAAACCAATGAGGGTTTATATGAGTGGAAACTCATGCCATTTGGGTTGTCCAATGCCCCTAATACCTTAATGAGATTGATGAATGAGGTTTTGGTGGAGTTCATAGGCAAGTTTTTCATAATATACCTACATGATATCTTGATCTTTAGTCACACAAGGGAAGAGAACCTCAAACATATAGATATGGTCCTCAAGAGGTAACATGAAGAGAAACTAATGATAAATTTGGATAAGTGTTTGTTCATGCAAGAGGAGATCATCTACTTGGGTTTTATAATCTCACAAGGTGAGTTGAAAATGGACCAGGAGAAGGTAAGTGCTATGCTATCTTGGCCAACACCTAAAACCATGAATGATGTCCAAAGTTTCCATGGTTTAGCAACTTTTTATAGGAAGTTTATAAGGGGATTTAGTCATGTTTGTGCACCAATGCTTAACACCATAAAAGGAGGACAAAAGTGTAGGTTTAGTTGGACCAAGGAGGCATATGACTCATTTGAAACCTTCAAGAAGAAAGTTGCACAACAACCATTCCTTGCCCTACCAGACTTCAACAAGATATTTCAAGTGGAATGTGATGCAAGCCACATGGCTATTGGGGTAGTACTCAGTCAAGAAGGAAGGCCAATTGCCTTTTTTAGTGAAAAACTAAATGATGCTAAGAGGAGATACTCATCCTATGACTTGGAGATGTATGCTTTGGTTCAATCATTGAATAAGTGGAGGCACTATTTATTTCCTAAAGAGTTTATAGTTTTCACTAATAATCAGGCACTCAGTTTCATAAACAGTCAAGAGAAGTTGAACCACAGGAACATGAAGTGGGTAGAGACCCTACAAGCCTTCACCTTCACCCTCAAGCACAAGAAGGGGGTCAAGAACAAAGTTGCAGATGCTTTGAGTAGGAGGGTCTTAACTATCAATCAAATCAAGATGGAAACTGTTGGCATTGACTCCTTGAAGAACATGCATGATGCTAATGAAGACTTTGGAGAAATCTACAAGGTATGTGAAACTTTTGGTGAGAGGTATCATGTAGAATTTTTTGAATTTCTGATACAAGATGGATTTCTATTCAAAGGTGGATAGTTGTGTATTCCTAAGTGTTCTATGAGGTTGAATATCATTAGGGAGAAACATTGTGGAGCAATGGCAGGTCATTTTGGCCTTGACAAGACCCTAGACCTGGTGAAAAGATACTACTACTTGCCTAAGTTGCAAGCAGATGTTAGGAAGTTTGTGGAAACATGTGTGATCTATCAGAAAGCCAAAGGGAAATCCACCAATGCAGGTTTGTACCAGCCTTTACCCATTCCTTCTAGGCCATAGGAAAGTATAAGCATGGATTTTGTGTTGGGTCTGCCTAGGACAAGGAGGGGGTTTGGCAGTATTTTTCTAGTGGTGGACAGATTTAGCAAAATGGCTCATTTCTTGTCATGTAAAACATCTTGTGATGCCTCATATGTTGCAGACCTATTCTTCAAAGAAATAGTCTAGATACATGGGTTACCTCTAAACATAGTTTCAGATAGGGATGTGAAGTTCATAGGTCACTTTCAGATGACCCTTTGGAAGAAGTTGGGAACTAACCTAGCTTTCTCATCACCCTACCATCCTCAAATGGATGGGAAAATTGAAGTTGTCAATAGGTCCTTGGAGAACCTATTAAGATGTTTAACAAGGCAACATGGAGAAAAATGGGATAACATATTGTCACGGGTAGAGTTCTCATATAGTGACACCATAAATATGAGCATAGGGAAGTCTCCTTTCCAAATTGTGTATGGCATCCACCCAAGGGGTGTATTAGAGTTGAGGGATTTTCTTAAGGAAGAGCCCATCAGTGCGGATGGTGAAGATTTTGCATCAGCCATAAAGGAGGTACATGACCAGGTGAAGTCTCATCTCCAACAATCTATAGTGAAGTACAAGGCTTATGCTAATAAGAAAAAGGGGGATGTGCAGTTTAGTGTTGGGGACTTGGTATGGGTACATTTGAAGAAGGAGAGACTCCCAAAGGGTGTAAGCACACCAAGCTCATGCAAAGGAAGATTATACCATGTCATATTTTGAAGGAATATGGGTAGAATGCTTATGAAATCCAACTTCCTCCTGATCTTGGATTGTCACCCATTTTCAATGTCTATGATCTTACACTTTTCAAAGGTGATGGCAATGAAGTGGAGGAACCAATACAGGTTGCAAAAGACAATGATATTCCAAGGCATGAATCACCAAAGTTGAGAAAGATTCTAGACACTAGAGTCACAAAGAGGACAAGGAACAAGGATTATATTGAGTATTTAGTGGCTTGGCAGGACAAACTAGACTCTGAGGTAGTTTGGATGACAAATAAACAAATTTCCAACCATGGTGCAGACCTCCAAACTCTGATCTCAAGTGGGCTTGAGATCTCTTCTCTTAGGGAGTATGGTGGAGGGGAACCTCTTCAACAAGAAAATCATGGATCTGAGGATGAATACTAGGATCATAGTGTTTGTTTTAGTGTCTTGTGTTTATGCAAGTTTCATGTATTCAATTAAGACCCCACCATGTAAACCAATGTCACTAATTAGGTAGCTCGATAAGCCAATTGGGACAATGTGGTTAATAGGGGTAGTAGGATATTTTTTTTTGTGTTTGATGGTTTTTTAAGATGTTTTAGTGGTGTTTGGTTGATCCAATTTGTGTGGATCCCAAACTTGTAGTGTTTGACAACTTTTATGCAAAAATGCAACTTTTCAAAATGTGGTTGATATAAGCTTTTCAACGACTCCAACCTCCTCCAAATTCAATTGGTAACCATTGGAGAGGTCTATAAGCCTTGTGGACATGATTCCCAAAGAAGGAGAGGTTGTGATTTGAATTTTTGATGCAATAAGGCACAAACAAAACTGAGTTTTCCTAGATATTGTACATCCTTGTACAAATTGGATTGATAAAAACCATTAATGGAGTAGTTGGAGGGTTGAATCAGATTTATTTTTGTGGTGTTTTGAGGCTTTGATCATTTTTGAGTAGGGATAACCCTTCATTTTTCTGACTGTAACCCAGAAATTAAGGGTTTGGCTAGGGTTTTAGCCAAAAATGGCCATATCTTGCATTCTTTCCATCTAGAAGCTTCTTCCTTTGGTGGAGTGCAATAATGGCCTATGTATTCTATAATTTTCATGGTTTTTTGTAGGGGAGACTTGGTTGTGGGGATAAATGGGTAAATCTAGGTAGGCATCTCCATGTGACTACCTTAAGCAAAATTAGGATAATCATCATAAAATTTTGTAACGGTGGACTCTAGGCATGCAACCCTGGAATTAGAGGTTATTAACCACCCCCCACATTCTTATGAAGTTAATTTTGTATTTTGGATTCAAGAAATGATAGTTGCTTTGTAAAATAGGCCTAATTGCCCTAGTTAGGTCTCTAGGCCTCTAAGGGGTTCAAACCTTGAAAGTGTAGATCTTGCCAACCCACTTTGGGGATGAGTGTAACTCCCAAAAGGGTATCTGGAATGGTGAGTATTTTTTTAAGGTGTGTGGAATATTTTGGTGGTAAGGTCAATTCTCTCGCTAAATAGGGCTACTAGCCTAGGGGGTAGGTTTCCGAATGAGGTATAAGGATTTGAAGACAAAACCTCAAACAAATGCTTGGAATAGTCCTTAGCAGTCATGAATGGACCAATTCCAAATCCCCTAAGAGCAAGAATCATGGGATGGTGTATTGAAGGTGTTGAGGCCTTTTACTCATCTTGAGTAGGTGTTAGCCTAGTTGATTTGTGAGTAGTTCTACCCAAGGGTGTGGAGTCTTTCCTTGTAGGGCCTTTGTGGTCATTTGAAGGGTCAAAGCCTAACCCTATTGTACTTTTCCTTAGGTGTGTGTAGGGCTCTACATTACAATTGACACTCATTCGGTTTCTTATGTTGTCATTAATGGCAACATATTTTGGTTCACTGACATCCGACAGACACTCCACTGGCATCAAGGATTTCAAAGGTAACTAGAAAAATAGGTACTGGTATGGGAAGTCAACATCACTTGGAGATCTAGCAAAGCATTTTATAATTCATATATATTTTTAATGATCCGACATGTATTATTATTTTGTATGTAAGCTGACATATGGCATAAATGTTTGTAAGGGTATATAAGTCAATCTATTAGGTCATTTAAAATATAAATTTGTGATAAGATCTGAAATGTGAAGTTTATTAATGTGAGATCATTTTTATGTGAAAGCAATAGTTTGTAATGATATGTAGATGATTTCTAGAGTACTCATAAGGTGTATGTTATTCTGGCAAGGGTTTAGGGTTTAAGAACCGAAACAATCAAAGCCTTAACCGGAACTCAATCAGGCATAGCAGATGCATTATATAAGTTCAGTTGTGTAGTGTTCTATCAAAAAGTGATTGTTGTCAGTGAGACTCTTGGTGATGAGTAGTGTTCTCTAGGCAATGTGCCTTCATGCATGTGCAGACCCCTATTATATGTAATATATCTTCATATGGCTAGTGAGTTGATATTGTGGCTCACAAATCCCACTATGGTTTTTCCTCATTGAGGTTTTCCACATATAAATTTTGTGTTATGGTGCTCATTTATGTGATTGCATCATTTGCTTCAGTTATATGTATTTATGTTTACCATTTGATGAATGATTGCTTTGATTTATATTTCGGTAGAACACTAATTCACCCCACCTTTCAATGTTCTTAGATTCCAACAAATACCACCTGCATATGTAGAATATCTAGGGGTTGAGACAATGGAGGTACATCCAGTAATGAGGTGATAAGAGGCAAATCCAAAGGAGAAATGATAACATGCACCCTTTTAGGGGGAGGCCCATCAATAGTCCCACAAGCCCCCGGTAGCAACACCGAAGATGTAGAGATCAAAATGGCCAAAGAGACAAGAACAAACATTATAGGAGTAGGGGTTGAAGGTGCTGCATCATAATACAAAGAAGAATTACATTTCCAAGCCATCAGTTGTCGATAGCACTTATTCTCATGTACACATAGATTATAACAAAGATGGGGACCAAGAGCTAAAGCCTAGGAAGAGTCAAGAGCATCATGTTCCATAAGAGAGGCCTTTGAAATTGTATCAAGGATAGAAGAAGGCTCAATTGATGGAGCAGGAGATTCACCTGAGATAGGCAAATGATTCACATCAACAGGCTCCCTACCTCACTTTTTGCAAGGAGCAGTTGAACGAATAGAGGGTGTCTGTATAGGCTATGAAGTAGGAGAAAGTGGTGACTAATGACCATGAGGGAAACACTACCCCTTCTCATATTGAGAGGTTCAAAGGATATCATCCAGGATGAGGAACTTGAAGGGAGGGTAGGCCATAGACTTTGACAATGCAAGTGCCTTTCCCTTATCTGCACTAGGTGCAGTCGTAGGAATAGAAGACACCACTAGAGGTTTTGTAGTCCTAAGTGGGTGAGGAGGTCTACTCAAAGGAACAAGCTTAACCTCAACCCCCAATGATGAAGGACCATAAGGCACTACCTATTAGATACCTTAGATAACCAGAGGACAACTGAGAGGGGGGGTGAATCAATTATCAATAGATTACATAACTTTAATCATTCAAATCCTTATTATCAGAACACATAAACCCAATATAAAAATGCATAAACCAAACACTAGAATAACTAATATAGCAGTTAAGAAAAAACATAAATCATAGAATAGTTACCATCCATCCAAAACACATGACACCAAGATTTGTATGTGGAAAACCTGGTAAAGGGAAAAACCACGGTGGGAATCCTACCCATAGTCAGATAACACTTATGCAGTAAGTATGTGATTAAAAAACTAAGGGGTCTGCACATGCAAGAAGGCCAATAGCCTATAGCACACTTCTCATTACAAAAGGAGACTCACTGACAACAAAATAAATCCATACTACAATCTAGAAAGAACAGTGAACTGCAAAGATAGCATCTCCTATGCCTGAGTATAGTTCTGATTAAGCTCAGTACCAGAGGTCTTAAACCTCTCTTACCAACCCAATTTGATCACCCATCATTGACCAAAACTCCTACATATGATTAAAACATTATTCACACACAGGTAATCGCATAACCATCCCATAACTATAATCCCCTGATCTACAAAGACATCTTACATCGTATTTATACCAACTCAGGACCTAAACAATTAGGTCAGCCACCTAGAATGAATTCATAACATAAACCCACAATCCAATGATCAACCAAGTTGGCCTAAGATCGAAACAACATAATCCAATCAATGAATCCATTTGGTAATGCATTGGGATCACCCATCAACATATTACATAAGTCAGTCCATAACCTAGAAGAATAAGATACCATTAGGTCTGGTCCTAAATGTTGTTGGAATCCAAGAACACTGAGAGGGGGGGTGAATCAGTGTTCTATAGGAATGATCAATTTTAACCTTATTAAACCATGCATTCACCAACCGGTATACCAATACATATATAGTTGAAATAAGTAAAGCAATCAATAAGCCAATCACACAAATCAATACCATAACATAGATAATTATATGTGGAAAACCTCAAAGAGGAAAAACCACAATGGGATTTGTGACCCACAATATCAATCCACTGGCCATATGAAAAGATATTACAAAATATGGGGGCATGCACATGCAAGAAGGCTTACACCCTAGAGCACACTACTCATCACAAAAGGAGTCTCACTAATTACATAAAAATCCAGACTACAATCTAGAATAGAAAATGAACTACAAAGATAGCATGTCCTATGCTTGAGTACAGTTTCGGTTAAGCTTTGATTGTTCTGGTTCTAAAACCCTAAACCCTTACTGGAATAACCTCCTACATAATCAACATTCCTATCATTACAAATATCACTCTCATATCACTCCTCTAACATATTTCAAAATGATCTAATCAACTGAACTATATACCCTTACAATCCTTTCATGCCTTATGTGGGCTTACATAGATAATTACAAAATGAATATACATGTTGGCTCAATTACATATATACATAAATATCAAAATTAATTTATGATTTCTGCATCTCCTAATTGATTTTGGCCTCCTATACAAGTATCATGATGAAGTTATGTCAACCTGCAATGCCGGTACCCAAAGAATTCCTCCTACTGGTGAAGATACATGTCGGTGTCAGTGCCCGTGCCCGTGAAGTGTCTGTCGGTAAACTACCAAACCAAAATATGAAATCTGGAACATGTTGCCATCAATGAAAACATATTTAAACCAATCAAATGAGTGTCAATTTGCAACACTCTCCCCCTTTGGCATTCATGGCAACACTCATGTGAAAAATGATAATGGTTTCCATCTATTTGTTTCACTCTAAGACTGCTCCCCCTGAGCTGAATATCCATCTGTGATCATTATCTGCACAAAATACTCCATATCTCTGATGTCAAGAATATATTTTTCACCTATACCTCCCCCTCTGACGTCAATGCCAAAAAATACCAAAAAAATTGGGACAAAGAATGAAAGTTTGTACAAAGAATATGTCCCAAAATACCTTACCAGAGCTGAATATACTCAAATATTTCTCGATAGGCTTTCTCCAAAATATCTAGATAAGTATGCCAACTTGATTTGAATGTTCCAGAAATATATACAAGTCCATTAAGCATATGAGCATATGACTCTTTATCCTTAAGTTCTGTCGGTGTGTGCATACCAACCATATCAATACATTATTTCTTATTTACACTCAATGAGTATAGTAGGGGACTCACCAATATTTTTAGACCTTTATCTCTCCTTATAATTTTATCTTTATCCCTCTCAAGAGCTGAAACTTGAGCTTCCAACAATAAAATATGACCATCAATGGATATAAGAAAAGAATTTGAGCCATCAAAAGAATTGACTATACCTATAATTTTCTCCTAAGTATACTCAATCCTTTTATCTATATAAGTTGTAAGTAAACCTATGTTACAACATACTCTACAAATATTAGTACATTGCCTTAAAGCATTATCAATCAACTTCATCTTATCATTAATCTCCTTCTTCTCTAACTCAATCATTTGATCAAATGTGGTTCTCTTAGCTTGTGTAAATCTTTCCAATGCCTGTCAGTTAGACATCTGCTATAAAGATTGAAAGTCCTTAGAAATGTGCACTGTGATTATTTTGAGCTTTCCGTATGGGCTTGCTCCTTTATCAAAATGGCACTCCAGGACAATTCTATGCAAAATTGGGATTGACTGATCAATAACTCCTTTGCCCATAGATCCTTCCTTCATCATCTTATGTGCACCCATCATCATGAGCTTAGTAGAAATCATCTTGGTTATCCTCTTATGCTCTACCTATGAGGTGTCAATTGACAAAAATGATGTGCTCACTATCGGTTCCCTATCGAACTCCTCTCCCTTCTCCTCTTATGGTTTATCAACTTTTATAACTTCCTCTTTTGCACCAATGGATTTGCCACTTGGAATAGTAATAGTTAGTATCAGTTCCTCCTTATGAATGTATCCTCAACCTATACATTCTGATCCAGAGGACTATTGTCCTCAACATTTGTAACCTATACACTCTATAAATATGTTAATATCTCTATATTTGTCGGTATCACCTCTGTGTCTGGTACATTAGATTCTATTGGGGGCTCTATATCCAATGCCTTATTATATTTTAAAATTGTAGATGAGGTGCCTACTATACCTTTTCCTTTCCCTTCAACCGAGATGTTTGTAGCGTTTGTCTTAGTCTTCAATGAAGTGTAGAAACCAGGGTTTTCAGCAAAGAATTGAACCCATGCCTTGTGGGTCTCACTGATAATCTCATTAACCCTACCTAACATAAGACTAACCATCTTGTGCCTTTTGTGAAATATTTTCTTGTCTGCAACCTCAAGTCTCATATCTAACTCCTTTGGAGTAATGGATCCATAGGTATTTAACAACTCTTGAATATTTATCCACTTATCCTACTTCATTGCTAGTAATCTTCTAACATCTAGGTTGTCATATAGCTGTGTCAGGATTTTCTTCTCAATTTCCAATAAATCTTTCTTATATATATCCAGATATAATAAAACCGCTTCCTCAACTTCTCTCTAATCATCATCATCCAAATGCTCATAATAGAATTGTACATTTTTCAACATGCCATCCTTAGTGATTTCATCTACCAATTCTGCACAAGTCTTGGGTGGAATAATAGTTACATTACCAGTGACAATTACCATGTCTATGTCATCTATCTTCTTTCTTCCTCTAGTACTGAATGGAGAAGGTGTTTGAGATATTTCCTTTTGAGCTCTTTTCTTTGTCGGTACCTTGATCGTGACCTTCCTTACCGATTGCTTCCTAGATTCCTCAGATTATTTACCTTTCTTCCTTAATACTCTTTTGAATGCTAAAGGTGTTTCATCCTCAGTTCCAGTCTAATGGAATAGGATCAATAAAAACTTCAGGCTCTTTCCTCTTCCTTCCTTTTTCTGGAACAACATCCATTAAGGCCTTGATATCCTGAGATACTTGTTCAACAAATTTGTTGGTCCTACTCTATTGTTTATCCCTCTTCTTCCGATTAAATTTAGTTTGAGCCCCTTGCTTCTTCTGTTCTGAAGTACCAAAGGATTTCTCAGCTTCATCAATAGGTGCATCAATTAATATCTTTGCATAAGCATCCAAAATCTGAGCATCAACTTCATAACCCATCTCTTCAATCCATATCTTCTAGGGTTTGATTGCTTCCATCAAGGTTTCATCCTTTTTAACCATAAAATATATCTCAGTTGAGTATTTCTCAACAATTTTCTTTGGAACCCTCTCTCTAGATTTCATAGCCTTCTGGAATGCCTTGAAGTAACCCCAAACCTTATCATCTCACTGACTACCCAGAGTAGCAATAGATTGTTTCATTTGTCTTCCTACCGAGATCAAATTCCTATTATCTCTTCTCAAAACTGGGAGTTTCATTAATGAAAAATAGCATCAAATAGACAATAAGATTCCCATACTAGAATGTACCCTTTTTCTCTCCTTTGATCTTCCCTAGGTTGATTAACAACTTATCTAACATCCATCCACAGAGATCTATCTTCTCATTATCCCTCATGATCTTATGTGCGGAATAAATGCAGGAGCTAGAAACAGAATTAAGATGATTGGATTGAGTTACCTTTTATCCAATGATCATGTTGCCAAATCTGATGTCTCTATTAGTAGTATTACTAACCCTCAGTGATCATCGGTTCGAAGTTACGTTGGTGAGTTTGTTAACCTAATCATTAGAAATATTTTTCTTTGGACGCTGACCAATCTCTGGTAAACCGATGATGGCCCTAATGGCCTCCTTCGAGATCTTATACTACCTATCCAACCAGATGAATTCTCCATGCACTCTTCTCAAAACATATCTGATGATCTTTGTGTCAACTTGAATTTCATCTTCAAAATACTACCTGCAACATATTAGTTTCACAAAATATAAAGGAAATACTACAGGAAATCCAAACTCAGCCAATGAAACTACATGAAATGAATTTTAAAATAAAAACCATATTATTACCTTCATGATTTAAGTTTCATTGTGTCTTAACTCCACTATTCCTGGTTGCATATGATTTACTCTTAGACAAGCACTAGTAGCTTCCAATATGGCATATGATAAATGGACTGATAACTGATAGTTAACTCATAATATGATATGCAATGCAAATTATTTAAAGCTAAATGATTATGCTAAATGAGAAACACTAAATTGCTAAATTGCTTGAAGGTAAAAACTCACAGATGCATAAGTTTACTCAAATTGTTAACTTGAAGACTAACTCTTTCTCGGCTCAAACTCCTATTTTTATAGACTTTGAGAGGATAAGATGATGTTCATGAGATCAACGGTCATGATCAAATCTAAAAATTTGGATAGCTGTGAGAAAAAGTGAAGGTTGAGAGAAAGGGGGAAGAAGAAGACAAGTGTCACTCATCTCACCTTGACTGAGTTGTGGACTAGGGGAATCTAGGGATAGTTGAAGAAGATTTCGGTATGAGAGGACAAGTGGACTCAAGTCCTTCCTAAGATATAGGGATGTTGGAGAGAATAAAGAAGAAGGTTAAGAAATATGTGTATGTACACAATATTTCATTTATTTTGGAAGTTGGAGATAAGTGGCTAATAAATGTTTTGTTTATTTTAATTTTGTTGAATTACTTTAGCCACATGATGGATGACTTGGCAAAGGAAAGATGAAGTGGAGATGGAAGGTGAGTTGGAAAAAGGATTAAATAATTAAGAAATTATTTAATAATTGAGACCATAGGATATAATAATAACTATGTCGACTTGAATTTCATCATCAGAATACTACCTGAAACATGTTAGTTTCACAAAATATAAAGGAAATGCTATGATAAATCCAAACTCAACCAATGAAAATACATGAAATACATATAAAATAAAAATACTATTATTACCTTTATGATTTATGTCTCATTGTGTCCTTACTCCATTGTTCTTGGTTGAAGATGGTGTTGCTCTCAAACAAGAATTGATAGCTTCCAAGATGGCATATGAAGAATGGACTGATAAATGATAGTTAACTAATGCTATGATATGTAATGCTAAAATGATTATGCTAAATGATTGTTCCATTTGCTTCAAGATTAAAACTCATAGATGCATAAGTTTTCACAAATGATTAGCTTGAAAACTCACTTGAAGACTAACTCTCTCTCAACTCAAACTCCCGATCTTATAGACTTTGAGAGGATAAGATGATGTGGCCCAGATCAATGGTCATGATCAGATCTATAGATTTGGATGGTTATGAGCAAAGGTGAAGGTTGAGAGAAAGGGGGAAGGAAAAGACAAGTGCCACTCATCTCACCTTGACTGAGTTGCATTACCCGAACACCACAATCGATCACTCACACACGAAGTTCCACGAGTGTGATCTTTTTCAAATCCTAATATGATTTCTATCTCGTCAACCTCTAGAGGAGCCACCTGACTTGGCCCCACCCAAACCAAGATCCATTCTTCCCACTTTTCAAAATTGTATTTCTCTTCACTATATTGCAGTTTCCCTCATGAATTTTCAATTATAGTGTAGAGTTCTTCATGGAGGACACCACCACATCGTCTAGAGTCTATGCTGAAATTTTTTTCTTTGATCCCATGGAGGCCAATAGTCCTTTGTTTGAGGAAGTGCTTCCTGAATAGTCATGGGGGGGAGAGGTAATTCTTGCGGTCGCTCTTCTATTGGGAGATTGTGTACATAACCTCTTGGTCTTCTGAAAGCTGACAATTATACTTTGAGTCCGCCAACTCCTATTCCACACTATAGAAATTTTTGGATATTGACTTCCAAATATCCCTCGGTGCAAAAGTATCATTCACATATGTAAAGTGGAAAAATATCGAACCCTAGGAGCACTCCCCCACTCCAAAGAGAGAGAAGAAGGTCACTAGGATTGACGGTTTTCACTTAGGAGAGACTTTACATTCAAAAGAGGGGTTGAAACCCACAAGATCCAATCCCACACAATGCAAGGTTGGATTCTGAATGAGTTTCAAGGGTTAAGATAGCAAGGCTACCCTCTTTTGTAAAGAATGTGGATAGAAGGATTGAGCTAGGAATGCATGTAAAGTGAGAAAGATTCGCTTATAAATAGAGATAGGAATATGGGATGAAGCTGCGGACTTGGAATTAGCAATAAAATGTTGAGACGACGCTATCCTGCAAATTTGAGTGAAAGTTGACGGGACGATGGCGCCCGGCGTGCGCACGGTCCTCCGAAAAATCCGCGAAATGAAGGGGGATCTGTTCGTCTTTGCACAAGGGTTCCAGATCTTTAATTACAGCCGCGTACCTGCAACCTACACACAAAAAAGAGAGGACGATTGGGGGGTTAGGGATTAGGGGTTTGCCTTTAGGTCAAACCCCAATTTTGGAATTAACCAAGAAATGAGAATGTTGTAAATGTAAATGTTTGTAATGTAATAAAGTACTGATACCTCCTTGTAAGAATGTTTGTATTCTTATATGCAAAGGTGTAAATGTTGTTGTATGTTGTATGTTTTAAGTGATCTCCTCTTCAATGGTTGAATCTTTGTCTTGAATGCAACACTTAGCCTTGAATGGAGACTTAGAATGCTCAATTGCTTGAAGAAATGCTTGAATAGTTGAATGTTTGAATGTTTGCCTAGCGCTTCCGCCTCTTGTACACATATGTCCTTCCTCCTCAAAATGGGAGAGGAAATGTAGTTTATATACTTGCCAATTAGGGTTGAAAGACTGATTTTTCTGACCTTGGGCCGACTTAGCAACCTTATTTTCCAATTTGCAAACTTAAAGACCCGAAGCCCCATAAGAGACTGGGCCCAAAATAGGGCCAGGGACCAGGGCACTGGGCGCCATGGTCCCACCTCCAGGGATAGCAGGGTGCAAGGAGGATTAGGCCAGGGTGCTGAAAAATGCAGTTTTTGATGTCATAAACAAGTTTCGGGGTCTCCATTCAGGTTCAGTGTTGCGTCGCCATCGTGAAGACCCAAATGCAGTCAAAATTGTAAGTGTCACAATTTTAGGATGCTACATTTAGCCCCCACTTTAGCGGGAGTATAAGTGTACACCCATACTACCGGTAAAGTACAAGGAAACAACATTGAAAGACTTTCACCACGTCAAGGAGGCAAGATACACCAAGCCCCCAGTGGACTAAGGATCTTACGACTTCGATTGACAAAGTAAAAGGGAAGATCACGAGGGAGAACCATGACTGCCAGTAGTAAGGTTCCCTCACTATGAGTCATGTTAAGAAAGATAGCAAAAATTTCAAGGCAAAGCTAAGTTCCCCAAAAAGTTTTCAAGTATCTTGAAGAGATATGGACGGAGTGTATGCCCCCTACGTTAAAGCGATCGCACACGCCTCAACGGGGGTGATTGCTTTAAGGTAGTGATACACATAAGAAATGAGAAAGGAAAGGAGCACGTTATCACAAAGATTTAGCCCCCAAGTGTGAGATAAACCCAAGGATAATAAACACCAAACAGGAATCACGAGGTGACTTCACTTTCCTCGGGGTCAATATGTTGTATGATAATTCATGTATATCATATGTATGTATGCATAATTGTTCTTCATTCCCCAATCAAGGAAGGTCACCTAGAAGAAGGGAACACATGTGTCTTTTGAGTCAACATGAGAGAGACCAAAACAGATCTCAATGCTTTGCATCATCCTCAAGTAGACAACACTAAGGACAACAAATAGAAGAATGAGAATAACACATAGAAGAAGAAACAAAAGAAAGAGAGGAGGAGAGAGTCTGCTATGCTAATGAAACTAGTCTAGCACGTCATCCTCCCCCCGATCTTGCTGATCAATATTTCGGGAAGGCAGGAAACACGCTAGAGGAGGAACATCCAACACAGTAGATGGAGCTATCACAAGATCCAAACAAGGGCTATGTTCATGTTCCAAGCCACGTTGTTCTTGTCTAGGAGCTAGGATAAGTGCTTTATAAAATTCGTTAGATAAATGGTTATCAATATCAACAAATTCATATTCACTATCAGAAGCGAGAGGAGTAACATTTTCATCTATATCAAGATTTATAAAAATAGGATCTTTAACTCGCACAGGATCAAAACCATCATGCATCTTATGTTTAGGAGATTTTGGCTCAATTTTCGGTTGAGAAGAATATGGAATAATACTTGCTAAAGGTGTTTTTGGGGATTGCAAAGTTTGAGAAGCAACTGCCTGAGCTCTAAGATGACGCTTTCGTCGGTGTTCACGCACAGAATGATTTCGTCTAGTCTTAGTAGGAAGTTGAGGAGATTGAGGAGGAGGAATGTTATCATCCTTATCACTTGGGTGTTTAGGTTGTGGTCTCTTAGGTTGGATGATAGGAGAAGAGGAAGGTCTCTTCTCTCTATAAAAGGAAGGAGGAGGAACTGCTCCATATAAAGGAGGAATATTTGGTTTAGGAAGAAGACCAAGTCCATCATGACGAGGAGGTATAGGTCTACTTGTAGAAATTTTATCAGACATAGACATAGTCACATCCATAGGAATAGGCTGGGAATCTTCTAGAGGAAAGACATTAGTTTTATCTTTCAAAGGAAGAACTTCCTTCTCAAGAATGATAGGAATATCAAGTTTGGGTGTTTGAGGTTCACTTAGAGATAGGATCATATCTTTTTTCCACTTTTGATAAGATTTGAAAAGATGATCACTTCGAGATGGAAGAGATTGGAATTGTTTAGGCCAAAAATAATCAATAGGAATGCTAGAAGTTCTTTCAACTGGTTTAAAGAGACTATGATTGACAGTAACAACTTCACCATTATGGGGAAATTTCAAACACTTGTGAATAGGAGAAGCAATAGCTTTCATGGAAGATAGCCAAGGATAGCCTAGCTTCACACGAAATTGTTCGGACGATGGAATAATAGCAAAGTTCACATCAAGGGATTTGTTATGGACCTCAATAGGTAATGTAATAGAACCAATTGCAGGAGAAGAAAATGCATCAAATAATTTCACAATCACATCTGTTTCGTCATAGATCACTTGATTTAATTGCAAAGTAAAAATAAATTCTTCAGTAATAACATTAACCATGCAAGAAGGGTCAATAAGCACTCCACAGCAAGGTGTATTCTTGACTTTTGCAACTATATATAAAGGACCATCAGGTGCCCTGATAGTTTCACTGGAATCAAATGTGATGGAAGGTTCTTTAGGTATTTTTTGCTGCTCTACAAAGTTAATCACATTCGGAGTCATAGACACAAGACCATCAGGTGAGAACGAGGAATCATTAGTCTCAATCACATTAGAGGTATGAGAAGGTAATGGATCAGTAAAAATTTTAAGATTTTGGTTAGGAGGAGCTACAAATGTATTGCCTTTATCATTCACTCCTGAAATAGAGATAGTATTATTATCAATCAAATCTTGAATTTTACCCTTTAAAGCAAAACATTTTTCAGTATCATGCTCAGGTTGACGATGAAATTGACAAAAAGATTTGTTATCAAAATAGGGTGAATTAATCTTTGTAGGATCGATTTGCTTTACAGGAGGGAGAGTAAGCACATTTTGTTCCAAATAACTTATTCATAATACTATGCAATGATTCATTCAAAGGAGTAAACTTTCTTTCTTTCTTGAAAAACTTAGAAATAGGAGGCACACCTGATGCTACATTCACATTGTTGTTGATGATGTTTTCATTAATGAACCCTCTGTTCGGTTTAAACTTCCCAAATGGTTGTTGACTACTATCACCCTTATCACTCGGAGCCATAGGATTTGCTTGTTCCATTTGACTCACAGTCAGTTGATAATTGTGAAGAGTTGCACACAACTGTTGGAAAGAAGTAAACTCAGAAAACAGAAGTTTTTCTCTAATCTCTTTTTGTAAATTAGAAATAAAGATTCTTTGAATATCATTGTCAGGTACTGGAAAAGAAATTTGAGCACACAAATTCTTATATCTACCAATGAAATCAGACACTTTTTCTTTAACACCTTGTTTACAATGCATTAAATCAATCAAAGTAACTTTAGGACTTATATTGTTTTGAAATTGTTGAATAAAAGCATTTGCAAGTTGTTGGAAAGAAGTAATAGAATAGGAAGGCAATGAGCAATACCATTGTAGAGCCTTATCTCTTAATGTTCTAGTAAACAGTTTTGCAAGCAACCTTTGGTCATGAGCAAAATTGGTACATACTGTTTGAAAGGTCTTAACATGTGTTAGAGGATCACCTTTACCATTATAAAGCTCCAATTGTGGGATTTCAACATGCTTAGGTGGGATAGCTCGAACAATGTCAAGAGAAAGTGGGCTCGCAACATCAAATGTGGGCACACTAAACTTAGATTGATTCATAGAGGCAATTTGTTGTTGTAAAGAAGAGACAGTTTGTGCAAGATTGTTAATGGTCGCTTCAGTCGAAGAGTTCATATTAGACATGTTAGAATGTGATGGAGGTATTACGTTATTGAAAGAAGGTATTGATTGAGAGTAAGATGGCGGGACACTATGGTGGTTAGTCATAGGAGATGATTGGAAACAAGGAACACTACCAAGAGGAATGGAATGGTTAAATGAATTGCCCCCTTGCGTCATGTTCATTTGTAGAGATGTAATAGGGACACTCATTGAAGGAATGAATGAAGAAGTCGGATTGAATGAAGGAAGAGGGTTGATTGAAGAGGAAGGATTGCCCCCATGACTGGTGATCATAGGTGGAATGTTTTGTGTTGCAGTAGTCATTATGTTTGATGTAAAAGTAGGTATACTAGCAATAGAAGTTGTCAAAGGAATAGAATGATTGATTTGAGTAGGAGGTTGTGTATAACCTAAAGTTTCAGCACAACTCTTTATAGGCATCACATTCGAATCCACAATGTGTGCAATACCACGCAAGATATCAATTCCATTCTTATCACTTTGAACCATACATTTTAGACCCTCAATTAATGAAAGAGCTTGACGATCAGGATACTCATGAGACATCCATTGCTGAAAATCGTCAAATTGGTTATCCAATTTCGCAAGTTGTTCTTCAGAAACCTCATGGAGAGCTTCTTCATCATTAAGGGGATTAGAGGAATTACCTGTGTCCTCGTTAAAAAGGCCATTCAAATTAGGTTCCATCTCCTTGGTAATTAAACCTTGGAAAGACTTAATTCTAAGGCTTCGTCTAACAGGAATAGTGTAAGTAGGGCTTATTGTTGTGAAACTCATGCACTAGAGAGGGAGATAAGATTTTGAATTTAGAGGTAGCAAATTTCAATAAAATCAACCAATCTCCTAGATTTAAGCTGTTAAATGCAATCACGACAATCTCCTGAAATTTTGAAAAAAATGTCAGGGACCGTGGCGAACGGAGTGCACACGGTCCTCGCAACTTTTTTTGAAATTTTCAGAGATGAAAGTTATGATGATTTTAAAGCTAATCTGAAAAAATTGAGTGATTTTACGATCTGTAGATAGGCCAAATTAAAGTTGCAATCTCAAAATTGAACCCTACCAAGATTGTTGAAAAATGCAAAATTTGAATTTTGAATTTTATGATTTTAGAGGGAATACTAAAAGCAATGCAAGCTTTGAAATTTTAAAAGTTGACTCAATTTCATGCAAAATTCAATTTTGAAAGTGGAAATCAAAGTTGTTACAATTAAACACTTAATTTCAAAAGCCACAAACTGCAAAAATTTGAATAAAGCACTGAAATTTTGAATGAATGCCAACACACTTTTCAAATTTAGGACAGTAAGAAACCAATTTTGATACAAAATTTCAATTTCAACAATTTTTGAATGATTAGAAGCCTTAATCCAAGCAATCACTAGACCGACTTTGAATTTAATTTTGAAAGTGTTAGAATTGATGAAATCAGCCAAGATTCTGGATTTTAGCAGAAAAATACAGTAAGATCTAACTCCCGAAATTTCGAAAAAAATGTCGGGGACGATGGCACTCAGGGTGCACACAGTCCTCACAACTTTTTTCCAAATTTTCAGGGATGAAAGATATTATGATTTTGTTGCGGAATCCAAAGTTACAGCCGATTTGGAGATGTTTTGATCATTGAAATTATCGGTCAAAGGTTGAATCAAGAGGGTTTTAAAAATTAGGGTTTTGACACTTAGCCACTTAATTTTTAGAATTAAAGCACAAATATGAATTGACAATTTGCAGTAGGAAGGTAGATCTGAAACAAGCATTAACAATTAAACATTTCAAAAGCTCAATTACTAAAAAGAAAATTTTAGGGTTTTTATGCAATTAACCTCTAAAATTTGCACAAGATCAAACATGGAAATGTAATTAAGGAAGCAAATTTTCAGATCTAACCATGAATAATCAGAATTAGGATGTTTCACGTCGGGTTCACCAAAATGTAAAGTGGAAAAATATCGAACCCTAGGAGCACTCCCCCACTCCAAAGAGAGAGAAGAAGGTCACTAGGATTGACGGTTTTCACTTAGGAGAGACTTTACATTCAAAAGAGGGGTTGAAACCCACAAGATACAATCCCACACAATGCAAGATTGGATTCTGAATGAGTTTCAAGGGTTAAGACAGCAAGGCTACCCTCTTTTGTAAAGAATGTGGATAGAAGGATTGAGCTAGGAATGCATGTAAAGTGAGAAAGATTTGCTTATAAACAAAGATAGGAATATGGGATGAAGCTGCGGACCTGGAATTAGCAGTAAAATGTCAAGACGACGTTGTGTTGCAAATTTGAGCGAAAGTTGATGGGACGATGGCGCCCGGCGTGCACACGGTCCTCCGAAAAATCCGCGAAACGAAGGGGGATCTGTTCGTCTCTGCACAAGGGTTCCAGATCTTTAATTACAGCCGCATACCTGCAACCTACACACAAAAAAGAGAGGACGATTGGGGGGTTAGGGATTAGGGGTTTGCCTTTAGGTCAAACCCCAATTTTGGAATTAACCAAGAAATGAGAATGCTGTAAATGTAAATGTTTGTAATGTAATAAAGTACTGATACCTTGTTGTAAGAATGTTTGTATTCTTACATGCGAAGGTGTAAATGTTGTTGTATGTTGTATGTTGTATGTTGTAAGTGATCTCCTCTTCAATGGTTGAATCCTTGTCTTGAATGCAACACTTAGCCTTGAATGGAGACTTAGAATGCTCAATTGCTTGAAGAAATGCTTGAATGCTTGAATGTTTGAATGTTTGCCTAGCGCTTCCGCCTCTTGTACACATATGTCCTTCCTCCTCAAAATGGGAGAGGAAATGTAGTTTATATACTTGCCAATTAGGGTTGAAAGACTGATTTTTCCGACCTTGGGCCGACTTAGCAACCTTATTTTCCAATTTGCAAACTTAAAGACCCGAAGCCCCATAAGAGACTGGGCCTAAAATAGGGCCAGGGACCAGGGCGCTGGGCGCCATGGTCCCACCTCCAGGGATAGCAGGGTGCAAGGAGGATCAGGCCAGGGTGCTGAAAAATGCAGTTTTTGATGTCATAAACAAGTTTCGGGGTCTCCATTCAGGTTCAGTGTTGCATCGCCATCGTGAAGACCCAAATGCAGTCGAAATTGCAAGTGTCGCAATTTTAGGATGCTACAACATAATAGAAAAAAGGTGCTCCTTGCATGAACACATTGATTTCCTCCAAGTGTGGCCCAATAGGTTTCGCAAGAACTCCAAAACTAGTTAGACCCTCCAGACATAAATTAGAGACATCACATCAAACACTCCAGACATTGTTTGTTTGTATTGCATACTATCTATCTATTTATCACCCTTAAACACTTTCCTCTGCCATTCTCCAATTTCTCTCTTCTAGGCAACTGATGAGCTTGTTTCCATGTCATTCAAGATAATGCATGCTTGCTTTCTTTTAGGAAATTTGCATGCAAGAGACTCTTCAACTTGTATGTTCTGCTTCCATACAGATATAAATTTTAATTCACGTTGAGATAATAATTAAATTAAATAAGCAATTGTAAAGAAAAAATTTAGTCATTCGATGTTACATATTATCTAACGGAAAGGTCCTAGACAATTCTTGGAGAAAGGAAACATCATTGATAATAATTTTTTGCAAATAACACTGAATCAAATAAATTAAAAATGTTTCATGTAATTTTTAAAAGTAGAACTTGTTCGATGCTTTCATGCACCGACGGCAAAGCCATTCGATCCACATCATCTCTCGTCATCGGAATTACAATGACAACTAATGAAACGTCCGACAAGGATGTTGTGCATCCGACGGCACTCCTCTATCAGAATTTTATACTTTGGTGTCGGAATTCCGACGAAAGCCCGAGATGGTGACGGTATTCATTCGTGGAATGAGCATGCATGGTGGTCATCGGAAAGGTTGGAGGTGATGTCAAAATTACGACAACCACAAGGATAGTTGGAACTTCCTACACAAAGTTTTCGACGGCCTTTTTTGTCGGTAGTGTGACAAAATGTGGTCGGAATTCCGACGATTGGCCGTCGAAATCTTGACCCAAATGTACTAGTGAGAGAGGGCAAAATGGAGCCAGTTGATTTTCAAAGGGTAAGGCTCGGGAAATGTGTCCTACACCTTTCATTTGGCCTATGTAGTGTGTTGAAACTTTCATAATTCAGTTTGGATCAGTTTACTAGGTACCCATTTCGAGGGGTGAGTTGAAAGTGCATTTTAGGCACATATGCAGATTTTACTAAGTAGCCTACTTCGGGTGTTTATATATTTTTCCCTGTTAATCATCATGAATAATTTCAAAGTGCATTTAATTATATGCATAAAAGTGTGCCTTCATGCAAAATTTCAATTCTTCATGAATCCATTTGCTCAATTTACCAAGCTCGATTTGTTTGTAGTTTGTATGTTTTGACAAGTCTTTGTTTCAAGACCTAGTCAGCGCCCTATTTTGCGTGAGTGTAAAAGTTGCCTCAGTGAATGTTATGTCATAATGTTTTTTCTGGGCTCTTAGTGGTACAAATAACAAGCTATTTTTCTAGTTTCAAGCTTCTACCAATCCGTTTGATCAGTTTTCAAAAGGGTTTCTTGAGCCATCTTTTTCAGTGATCCATACTTTCATTGTCGTATCAGTTAAAGTTGCTATTTTCATGAGCATGCCATTTGCACCCAGTCAATCTTTTGGTCAAACTGAGTGTTCTAAGATTTGATATATACTTCAAGGTACCTATGCCTCAGATTTGAGGGTCTACGAAGGTCATTTGATATTTTTAAGAAAGGCATCATGAGTTGCCTGAGCATTGACTTCATCAGGTCTACAGTGCCGACAAAGCCAATTGGTCATTTTTGACAATTAATATCTCTTCACTCAGGATTCATCTTGAGAAACTATTTGGTAGAGTTCATGCTTGTATATCAGAGTACATGCCTGTCAGATGGCGTGGTCCAGAAAGGTGTTTTGACCAGTTTGAAAATTACGTCTTCGCGATTAAATGCAAAAATGTGGTGCAAGTGCCTGAAAGTTGCAAAACTCAGTTTGATGATCAAAAAATGGTGCCGATCAATTCCAGAGGTACGTTTAAGGTTCTTGAAGCATTTCAGAGGTCAGTTGCATCAAAACAAAAAAAAAATTAGTCAGACCCACTTTGGGGCCCGACCTAGCTCATGCTTGTGCATTAAATTTTGTGGCAAACTGTTCTTATTTCACGGCAATGCAACTTCCCATGCCTTGGTCTTCACATCACCATCATCATTCTTCACATACTTTGACTTCTTTCAGCGTGAGTAATTGGATTTGACACGAATTTTCTCATTGCAGTTTGCTCTGGAGTAGTGGGTTTAGGAATTGAGTATACTGTTCATGAAATGTGTGAAGATGTGAGATTTTTTAAGGAATGCAATGGCATGCAATCTCCCAGGGACAGATATATATAAATATGCTAAATCTCTATTGGAGGATTTTGATGAAAAATGGAAATTGGCCTATGTCTACCCAAGGTCTCATCCTTGCCTGTTCCATGGAGAGTGAGATGGTGTAGAAGTTGGAGTTAAGCCAATGATCCTTCCTTTGTGTGGCATGGTGGTAGGGTCATCTTCCCTCCTTCAGCAAGCATATCTACTCCTTATGCCTCCTCCCTCCTATGCATGTTTGAAGAAGAGCATTGAGCTCCCAAGCTAATGCAAGCAGCAGTTAATGAATCCTCCCTCACATGGCTATTTAAACCATTAGGCAAACTAAAATTGGCAACCATGGCAAATTTCCCTCTTTGTTGTAGCATGGCATGTGGTATTTGAAAAGGAGTACAATGCAAAACTCTAAGAAATGTGAAAATGAAGTTGAATCCTCCCTTGCGTGGCTGATTAAGGAGGGGTTTAAAACAAGTTCCTAGCATCTCCTCCCCTCACATGTTGCAGAAAGCTTCTAAATCAAATGTAATTTATAGAAAGTAAACCTTCTATCTACGTGGTAGGGGCAACGTTGCAAAGGCAACAAAAAGTTTGATGAAATTGCAATGTGCAGATGTAAAGAAAGGCATTGACCATTGTTTGTAAGTCCTCCCTTTACGTGGAGTGGAGTTGGGAGGCATTAAATATGCAGCAAATGCATTTGGCAGGTGTAAAGCCAATGTCCACGACCTTGCCAGCATCTTTCCATTTTGTGGCAATGGAGGAGGGCAATAATAAAAGGAAGCCTTCTAAGCAAATGCATGTGGCAAGAAATGCCATTAAAACTTAGGGGGTAAGCTCATAAATGCATTCTTAGGAAAAGGCTATATCCCACATTCACTGGGGAATAAACAATTTTGGCATTTATAAGCAAAGCCCCACACAAGTATAGTGTTGAAAGCTTGAGGCTTTTGATGGATGGTGTTGAGTGGCCCAAGTGGACCCTATGAGCGTGAGTGCACTTCTCGAGGTGACCAAGGAGGCCAAGTGGCGACCAGGTGGACCCCACGTAGGTATGGATCCTAAGGTAGATGAGTTTTGCAAAGAAAGGGTGAGTTAAAGATCGAGCATGTTCCAAGGAGATCGATGATGCGCGTGGATTTTCAAGACAAAGATGCTCGCCAGTTAAGCTCTATGAAATAGTGAAAAGCTCAGGAAAATTGAAGGTTAAAGAGTGAGAAAGTTTAGAAGATCTAATGGCTCACATGACTTTGTGACCCGAAGATGCAAGCTCGTTAGCCTTTGCGAAATGGCGAAAGACGGGTGGCGTACAAGTGGTAGTGATGAGGCGTACACATGGCAGTGGTGAGGTGTCATCTGAGGTGGCACCTAGTGGACCCCATCAGCCAATTAGAGACCGCCACATGGTAGGGCGTCAGGGCAAAATCAGGCCAAAAATCAAAGTTAAAATCAGATTAAATATATAGTTGAAATTATATAGAAAATTGAAAAATTTAAATGGTGTGCACATATGAAGGATTTAATTGGCTCAGAGGTCCATTTTTGCCCAAAATACCAAGTATTATATATCACCGGAAAGATTTTGAGATAAGGAATCAAATCATATAGTTAATTTTAACAAATTTTGGATATTTTGGGAGCAGTTTCCATGGGAAAGAAGAAGAAAGTGAATTCAGTTGGAAAAAGAGACACTTGGAAATTTTAGTTGCAGACCTAATCTTTTTCCCTCTCCTCCTTATTCTCATTTTCTTCTCATTGGAAGGGTTCCAGAATTTTGGAGGAAGTGCTCCGGATTTCATGGCTTCCAATTCTAGGTTCTCTTCAAAATTGTACAGGGCAGTGCTTTTCTTTCAGTAATAGAGTGTCTTCTTGTTGTAAATGTTTTTTTTTTTGTTGCAGGTCATGTATATGTAAGGTATATATATAGTTTATTGGATTGTCTCTAAGAATTCTCTGTTTTCAATAAATCCAGTCTTCAAGGGAGTTTGGGTTTGTCTCTCAAAGTGGGAGTGTAAGGGTTGTTTTCAGGTACTCTTCTAGGAAGAGTTTAAATTCTATGAGCAACCATTTTGGATTCAGGATGATGTTTGGATATGTATAATCCTATGTCTGAGTTTAGAATGTATTAATGCCAGGCATTAATACAGGGATATCTTTCTTAATAAATTGGATTTGCAATAGAGTTTTTTCCTTTTCAGTTTGATGTATGACTCTGTTGCCCTTGGATAAGGCACTGATCTTGCAGATTTTGGGGGTTTTCTTAGAAATTAAAAATCAAATCAGAATTTAATATATTTTCTTTCTGTTTTATGGTAATGTCCCACCTATCTCAAGCTCCAATGTAGTTGAGAGTCAATGTGAATGTAGCTAGTTTGTAGTACTTTCCTTATTGTTGAGCTATGTTTGAGATTTATGCTTTAATGGTGATGTTGTGTGTGAGTTTAGATTGTATTTGAATTGCATCATAGGTAAACCCACCTAGGCCTTGCAGAGCCTGAAGAGAAGAAGGATTAAATATCCTTGTTAAGTTGGTCTAGTTAGTCCTTTGAAATCATAGTTGAGGTTGGCTACCTTTCAAAATTTGGTTGTAGATTATACTGGTTGTTGATTTTGTTGTTCAGCATAAAAAAGAGCCAACAAATGTACTGCTCAAAGTAGCATCTTTACTGCTGGATTCAGTATCGATTAAGCTCTAATTATCTTCTTCAAACCTTTCTTGAACCTTCAAATGATGATTGCATCAGTAGCTCAGCTTATATTCGCATATACCGAATATCACAACCTTATATTACCTTATTGCCTACCACCTCTATATATATCTCACAATTGAGATTTTACATATATACCAAAACCTAAGACCAAATGTGTAGGTTGGCTCACTAAGAATATTACAATAAAAATTAATTACAACAAGTCAAGATGCGATGCATTATGTCGGCTTAACAACAATATTAATTGATTAAACTATCTCCATAACGTGTCATGCTGATCTGGAATAGATAATGCATGTCGGTCCATAGCCTAGACCAATTTGCCAGTAACAGCAAATATGTCAACCCGATTAGACCAATAACCAAATCTCCAAAACCAAGTGTCCAAACCATGTCTTTGACATAACCAAGTGATCTCTAGATGATAACAAGTTATCCTCAGTGTCGATGAACAATATAACTTGTCGGTGAACCAAATACCGATGACTATGCATAAGTCACTGAACTTGCCGGTGAACATAATCAAAGATCTCCAGAAGGATAAGTGTTGATAAGTGTTGACATCAATGACAAAACAAAGCAACATATCCATAATACCAATAGAGAGGACAAGTGGACTCAAGTCCTTCCTAAGATGTTGGGATGTTGGAGAGAATATAGAAGAAGGTTATGAAATATGTGTACGTACATAATATTTCATTAAATTTGGAAGTTGAAGATAAGTGGCTAATAAATGATTTATTTATTTTAATTTTGTTTAATTAATTTAGCCACATGATGGATGAGTTGGCAAAGGGAAGATGAAGTCGACATGGAAGAATGAGTTGGAAAATAGATTAAATAATTTAGGAAATCATTTAATATTTGAGACTATAGGATAGGAGAATAATCATTAAATATTAGATATTTAAATGATTGAAGGAAATAATTAAATATTTAGGTATTCAATTAATTGATCAAAAGAATAATTAAATATTAGATATTTAATTAATTAGAGGAATAGGATAGATGAATTAATTAATAAAATATTTCAATTAAATTAATTAATAGAAAGACATGAAATGAATTAAATAAATTAATCTTTTTAAATTAACTATTTAATAGAAGAATAAACATTAAATAAATATAAAATATTTATTAATTGCTCATAGCCAATTTTTATGTGTATACAATAACCATTAAATATTAGATATTTAATTGATTGATTAGAGGAATAATTAAATATTAGATATTTAGTTAATTGATTAGAGGAAAAGGATAAATGAATTAATTAATAAAATGTTTCAATTAAATTAATTAATAGAATGACATGAAATAAAATGAATTAAATAAATTAATCTTTTCAAATTAACTATTTAATAGAAGAATAATTATTAAATAAACATAAAATATTTATTTAATTGCTCATAGCCATTTTTATGTGTATACACTCTCATCTTCAAATTCAAGAATATCCAGAATGACGGTAAACCCTAGATCCTCAATGTGCTTGTACTTGGGCTTAATCTTTCTGGAGTCTCCCATCAACTCTCTCATATACATGCTCTTGATAACTAGTACCCAAATCCTCAATGTGGCAGTGAATGTATGCTTTGACATCTTCCACATATACAAATCCTTCCAGGATATAGGAAAATGCACCAACCGAATCATCCAAGGTGGCAATATGCGGATATTACTTGAAAGTCGGCGTAGGATGATCCTTAACCTCAAAAAAAGTAGGATTTACAATAAAAGTAGGTGTAGGGGATGATCCTGCTTCCATGATGAAATATAATATCAATAAGTACCTAAGAAACAGTTGTCAGTGAAACCCTAAATAACTCTTCCAATCATTGGTGAAATCACTCAAGAAGATATCTAGATGCACTGAATCACCTTAGAATCGCTCTGAATTTCTCTTAATCGCTCTGAATGCAAGGTGATCAAAAATGAAGTGGATTCACCCATTTAACCTCTAAGAAACCCTAATCCATCATTGATATGAATCACTTCTAGTGAAAGATATCGGATCTCAGTCGAACATCTCCATATCGAATAAACATTTCCAATGTCTGGAACATCTTCTAGAACTCCTTCTTGAGGCATATGCACTATTTTCATGAAATTTGTCTACCCCTAAGGCATCTACCTCAGTTACCGAATGAGCTTCCTACCGATGTAGGAGCAACCTCCTTTGTCAGTTGAGTAACCAGAGCATTCTCATCTCTTGATTGATCATCTAACTTCCTAACCCATTTCTTGATATGATCTTGCCAGATTTCATCAACCTTCTCTTTCCCTTTATCATTTGATCCATCATTGTTAACCAGTAGATTTTTGCTTCTAAATAACTTAGCTATGTGTCTAACCTTATTGCATGCATAGAATATGACATTGTTCTTTTGAATTGCTTTGCTATAACCGATATAATTGCTTGACCTGCATTGATTAGCCATATGTCCAAATTTTCCACATGCATAACATTTTACATTCATTTTGCAATCTTTTGTCTTATGACCATAATTATTGCATTTAGAACATTGACTGAGAGTAGAGTTATAGTTCTAATTTTCTCTATTTCTACATTGCCTAGCCATGTAACCAAATTTATTACAAACAAAGCATCTACCATTAAATTTATAAGAAGTAAGCTTCCTTACCTATGTCTTCTAGTTCTGATCTTCATTTGCAGTACCGGAGCTCTGACCTTGTTCAAATCCAAGTCCACTAGAATCTCCATTCTATTTTTGACTTTTCAATAATTCATCAAGTTGTGTTGAACTAACCTTGAATTTGTCCTTGTACTCACTTGCAATAGCTAGATCATCTCTTAGAATTATCATTTGTCTTTCAAGTTCTTGTTCATTGCTTTGGTATTGTACTAAATCAGTTCTCAACATATCATTTTCATGAACCAACTGGATGCATTCTTCAGATCTATCTTTTAGAGATCTCCCAAGATTTTCTTCATTCATCTTCCATTCCTCAGTCTCCTTTGACATCCTCATAGTTAGGGCTTGCATTCATTCCTCATGAGCATATTATCCTAACTCATCTTCTGACATATTTCATTAAGGGCATCTTTCTCTTCATTATCCTAATTTTGCAGAAGTTCCTTCCTCCTAGCTTGAACAGATGACAGTCTCTCATGTAGGATAAGAATGAATTCCTTAGCATAATTCAATTCATCTTGTAGCTTCAAGTTCTTAATCCTTTCAGCATCATAATCTTCAAGTGCTACCTCAAGTTTCTTATCCAAACTCATATCCATGGATTTTGGATTCAATATCTCCCTCAAGCTATTAAACTTGCTCCGAGACACAAGGCTATGATACCAATTGTTGGAATTCAAGAACACTGAGAGGGGGGGCAAATCAGTGTTCTATCAGAATGATCAATTTTAACCTTATTAAACTATGCATTCACCAGCCAATATATCGGTAAATATATATTTGAAAGAAGTAAAGCAATTAATAAGAGAATCACACAAAAGAATACCATAACATGGAGAATTATACATGGAAAAACTCAAAGAGGAAAACCCACAATGGAATTTGTGACCCACAATATCAAACTGGCCATATGAAAAGATATTACAAAATATGGGGGTTTGCACATGCAGGAAGGCTTACCTCCTAGAGCACTCTGCTCACCACAAAAGGAGTCTCACTGACTACATAAAAATTTAGACTACAATCCGGAAGAGAAAATGAGCTACAAAGATGGCATCTCATATGCCTGAGTACAGTTTTGGTTAAGCTCTAATTGTTTCGGTTTTGAAACCCTAAACTCTTACCAAAATAACCTCTTACATAATTAACATTCCTTGCATTACAAATATCACTCTCATATTTCAAAATGATCTAATCAACTGACCTATTGTTAGGATTTCAAGCAGATCTGAAGTAAATATGAACTAACAATTATATGCAGATTTAAATACAAAAGATAAAGAAATAAAACAGGACACAGATAACACAGAGATTTAACGTGGTTCACCCAGAATGGGTTACGTCCACCATACACAGTCGTCCAATCTTTCTTATTATCCAGCAAAAACAATACATCAACCTTACAATGCCTTAAGCATCCCAACCGCTTATAACATGCGTTTTTAGGGCAACAAACAAAGTCGGCCTTTTTAGGGTTTTATTACAATGTCGGTTTTCATCAACGAAAAATGGCAAAAAAAAAAATTCTCCCACTTGGAGACTAATCAGGCTCCACACCGAACAATCTCCCACTTGGAGACTGATACTACACAACACCACTGTACATGCAACATTCATTGGATAAAACACTAAGATTTGACTGGTATAAATTCCACAATTATCAATCAAGAAGACCAACAAAAACTGATGAAGAAATCAACTTCTCCTGTGGAATTGCCTTTGTGAACATATCGGTAGGATTCTCACTTGTGAATCTTCTCAAACTGTAACTAACCCTCCTCCAAAACAGTCTGGATGAAGTGGTACCTGAGCTGAATGTGCTTTGTCCTTGAATGAAAAGCAGAGTTCTTTGCAAGATGAATGGCACTCTGGCTATCAGTATACAATGGGCTATCCTCTTGTGTCTGACCCAATTCCTTCAGAAAACATTGCAACCAAATCATCTCCTTGTTGGATTTTGTAGCAGCAACATACTCAGCTTCAGTGGTTGAAAGTGCAACAACCTTTTGCAGCCTAGAAATCCAACTGACTGCAGTTCCCCCTATAGTAAAAACATACCCTATAGTACTCCTCCATGAATCAATATCACCCGCCAGATCAAAGTCAACAAATCCACTCAGAGCGGCATTAGATCCTTTGAAACATAATGCCTTCGTAGTAGTTCCTTTCAAATACCAAAGAATCCATTTCACAGCATTCCAATGTTCCATACCCGGATTACTCATAAACCTGCTCACAACTCCCACTGCATGTGCAATATCTGGCCTTGTGCATACCATTGCATACATCAAACTGCCAACAGCTGATGAATACGGGATGTTAGACATTTTATTAACCTCTTCCTATGCCTTTGGGCACATCTCCTTAGTCAATTTGAAATGACTAGCCAAAGGTGTACTAACGACTTTTGCATCCTGCATGTTAAATCTTTTCAACACCTTTATATACTCACTTTGGGACAAATTCAAGGTTCTATTTTTCCTGTCCCATGTAATCCTCATACCGAGAATTTGCTAGTTGTACCCAAATCCTTCATAGCAAATGACCTAGCTAATTTCTATTTAAGATCATTTATATGTTGCATGTTAAACCCAGCAACAAGCATGTCATCAACATAAAGCAATAGGATAATATAACTGCCATTATCAAATCTCTTAAAATATACACAATGATCAAAATGACATCTATGATAATTGTGTTCAGCCATGAAACTATTAAATTTTAAATACCATTGTCGGGGTGCTTGCTTTAGGCCATACAGACTTTTCTTCAACCTGCACACCAAGTTCTCCTTACCTTTGACCTCATATCCCTGTGGTTGCAACATGTGAATTTCCTCCTCCAAATCTCCATGGAGGAAAGCTATTTTGACAACTAATTGTTCAAGATGTAAATCATCTGTAGCCACAAGACTATGTACAGTTCTAATTGAAGTCATTTTTACAACTGGAGAAAATATTTCATCATAATCTATACCCTTTTTCTATGCAAAACCTTTTACCACAAGTCTGGCCTTGTATCTTTTCTGACCTCCTTCCTCCTCCTTCAGCCGATAAACCCATTTGTTAGGCAAAGCTCTTTTTTCTGCAAGTAAAGGGACTAAGTCCCAAGTCTTATTTTTCATCAAGGAGTCCATCTCCTCTTTCATGCCTAGCTCCCACTGTTGTTTGGCATCTACCTGCATTGCTTCTTCATATTCTTCTGGTTCACCAGAATTCGTTAATAAAATAGAATACAAAGAAGGAGAAAATCTTTCAGGGGGTCTACTTATCCTCGTAGAACTTCTAACACTTGCAGGAGTTTGTGGGACAATCTGTTGTTGCTGAGCATCAGGTACCTGTGGCATTTCATTTTCAGGAATCTCATCCAACACCACATATTCTTGTTTGTCCTGTTCATGCTTCTTTTCTTGCATCTGTTCTTTATACATAACCTTCTCATTGAATATAACATCTCTACTTCTAATTATTTTCTTATTTTCAAAATCCCATAACCGATAGCCATATTCATCTATCCCATATCCAATGAAGGTACATTTATGAGATTTAGCATCAAGCTTGGTTTTGTTTTCTTTATCAACATGGACAAAAGCTTCGCAACCAAAAGTTTTTAGAAAAGAAAAATTTACCTTTTTACCAGTCCATGTCTCCTCTAGAATACCACCATCCAAAGGGGTTGAAGGTCCTCTATTTATCAAATAGACAGTAGTATGTACAACATCTGCCCAAAAATGTAAGGGCAATCCAGCATGCAATCTCATGCTCTTCGCATGTTCCATGATAGTCCTATTCATTCTCTCTGACACACCATTTTCCTGTGGAGTTCCTGGAACTGTCTTTTGCTTTCGAATCCCATTTAAGGAACAGTAATCTTCAAATGCTTTGCTGCAATACTCACCTCCATTATCCAATCTAAGACACTTCAACTTTTTTCCTGTCTCATTCTCAACCAAAGCTTTCCATTTCTTAAAAGATTCAAAAACATCTAATTTTTGTTTTAGGAAATATACCCATGTTTTTCTAGTTGAGTCATCAATAAAAATAACATAATAACAAGAGCCACCAAGAGATGATACCTGAGCCGGTCCCCATACATCTGAATGTACAAGCTCTAACTTCTCACTCTTCTTCTCTTTCCCAACCTTGAGAAATCTGACTCTTTTCTGTTTACCATAAACACAGTTTTCACAAAACTGTAAATCAATCTTCTTTAGTCCTGGCAATAGATTTTTGGAGTGAAGGATTTTCATCCCTTTCTCACTCATGTGCCCAAGCCTATGGTGCCACATTATCGAATCTATTCTTGCAACATTTATTGTTGTTGTCCCTACAGTAACTTTATCTATAGCAGCTAAGGTAGAGTAAGTGTTACCAGTACACAAATATAATGTGCCTACCTTCGCACCTTTAGCTACTACTAATAATCCTTTAGTGACCTTCCACATACTGTCTGAGAAGGTAACTATGCAACCTTCACTACCTAGTTGCCTTGTAGATATTAAATTTCTTCTTAGATTAGGAACATGTCTTACCTCCTGCAGAAACCAATCATTACCATTCTGCAACTTGATCTTTATCTTTCCTTTTCCAACAATTTGACAAGGCTCATCATCACCCAAATATACCTATCCAAAATCACCTTGAACATAATCTAAAAAATATTTTCTATGGGGTGTAGCATGAAATGAAGCCACAGAATCTATTACCCAGGAATCATTAACATTATCCAAACATAAGATTAAAGCATCTTGTAAAGTATTACTTGCAATATTAGCTTCCTTACTGTCATTTTCATTTTTGTCTCCTTCTTTGTTTTTCCGAGACCAACAGTCTTTCTTTAGATGACTAGGCTTTCCGTAGTACCAGCAATCTTTCTTTCCTCTAGATTGAGAGCATCCTTTCTTTGACTTCCCTCATGACTTCTCATTCCCAGGGCCTTTTCCTCTTTCCTTTGATCTTCCTATGTTCTCCACATTCAAAACACTGCCCGATGATGTTGAAGTCTCACCTGTGCTTTTCCTTCACATTTCCTCACTTAGGATAACACCAACAATATCATCAAATACCAAAGTATTTTTACCAGAGACAGAGTTACTTACAGCCATAACCAAGCTATTCCAGCTTTCTGGCAAAGAACATAAAATCAAGAGAGCCCTAACCTCTTCTACAAAGGTAATTTTTACCGAAGACAATTGACTGGTAATTGTATTAAATTCATTTAAGTGCTTCGCTACAGATCCTCCCTCACTCATTTTCAAATTAAACAAACGCTTCATAAGAAATACCTTATTCGAAGCCAAGGGTTTCTCATACAACTTAGTCAATGTTGCCATCAAATCTACAGTCATTTTTGCTTCTGTTATATTGAATGATACAGATGACGCAAGGCACAATCGAATGGATCCCAGTGCCTTTCTATCTAAAATGTCCCACTCTTCATCTGATATTGTGGTCGATTTCTTTGCCTTTCCTTCCAATGGTCTCCACAAATCCTTTTGATATAGGTAATCCTCCATCTACATTTTCCATAACTGATAATTTTGGCTGTTAAACTTTTCGACCTTGAATTTGGAATCCTCCATTGCTCCCACTCAAATCTGAAAGTCCTGCCAATTTACAGAAAACCTCGCTCTGATACCAATTGTTAGGGTTTCAAGTAGATCCGAAGCAAATATGAACTAACAATTATATGCAAATTTAAATACAAAAGATAAAGAAATAAAATAGGACACAAATAACATAGAGATTTAACGTGGTTCACCTAGAATGGGTTACGTCCACCATACACAGCCATCCAATCTTTCTTATTATCCAGCAAAAATAGTACATCAACCTTACAATGCCTTAAGCATCCCAACCACTTATAACATGCATTTTGAGGGCAAAAAACAAAGTCAGCCTTTTTAGGGTTTTATTACAATGTCAGTTTTCATCAACGAAAAATGGCAAAAAAAAATTTCTCCCACTTGGAGACTGATCAGGGTCCACACTGAACACCTATATACCCTTACAATCCTTGCATGCATTATGTCGGCTTACATAGATAATTACAAAATGAATATACATGTCAACTCAATTACATATATACATAAATATCAAAATCAATTACCGATTGTCAGATCTCCCAAATGATGTCAGCCTCCTATATTGATATCTTAATGAAGTTATGTCAGCCTGCAATGTTGGTACCAAAATAATTCCACCTACTGGTGAAGATACATGTCGGTGTCAGTGCTAGTGTCATTGAAGTGTCTGTCGATAAACAACCAAACCAATAAAACTGAAACATGTTCCCATCAATGACAACATATTGAAACCAATCAAATGAGTGTCAATTGCCAACAAATGCAACACCACCTATCAACACGAACATGAACAAAATAATCAACAGCATCTTGAAAGCCATCTAGAAGTTGCACCAACACCACTTATCATGTGTATCAAAAGATCTTCAACAAAGCTCTGCCAGTAAAACCCTTACCAATGACCAAAAGGCTTACTAGAACAAATGATAGTATCTGAGTCATCAAATCCTAAACCAACAAATTGTGATATGCATCTAAATGGCATGAATGATAGATCCAAATGAATTCTACAATCCAAAGCATACCAAATCAATATCATAATCCAACCACTCTATCGGAACCAATCAAAAACTGGTAAACAACCAAAATAGTAGGTGTTTCCATCAATGACATAACATCAATGCAACACATAATCAATTCCTCCAAATTTCCAACACTACCCACTCTAACACAGAAATAAATGAAGCAAAGGTTGATGTAGGAAGTGGTAATGAATAACTAGGTTGAACCAACTTAGGGGCTGACTCCTTCATCTTATACTAATAATATGCTCAGTACATTAAGTCACCATTGGCCCCACTAGAGAAGGATAGAAATGATCTAATGAAAAGTCCCCACGGGCTACTAGGGGTCAATATCTAGTATCCTGGATGACATGCATCAAACCCTCATGAGGAAACTTTAAGAACTTATAGATTATTGAAGGGAGAGCATCTATAGAAATCAACCATGAAATACCTAGTTTAACTCGAAAAAGGTCTGACTCAAGAATGATAACAGATGTAGACAAAATAGCCTTGGGTCCCATAAGGACCGTCAAGGTGATACTTCCTGAAGGAGAAAGAGATAGCTCATTATGCATTCTCAAGGTAGCATGGCACTCATCATATCTCAGCATATGCTATCCATTCACAAATAAAGTCTCCTTTGTGATGACATCGACTCTGCCTGAAGGGTCAACCATCACACCCATAATAGTTTGACCATTAAGCTTTGCAAGGATGTACATAGGGGAAGGATCTCCACAATATGGGGCATCTAGAAGGATGAATTGATATGTTAGAGATTTTCATCTTCTAGCTAGGAGGAAAGATCGGATTGATAGTGTCCACATTAACATATGGGCGATTATCCAATACTGGACCTAAATCTAATGTAGAAATAAAGCTAGATGAATGTGGTAGGAATGGATCTCTGTAATTTACAAATCAATATTTATCTTGTCAACAAACTTGTTAGATGTATGTTTTCTATCACCGACCTTTATATATCCACTATCAATGTGGTCTTTGACTATATTTTTAAGATGATAACAACGCTCAGTGCAATGACCAGGCACATGGTGATATTGATAAATTTTAGAACCATCATAGCAACAAGGATATGTTATGTTGTCAAGAAGAGCTCTAATCTTTGGAAGGGTTATGAGATTGTACTTTAACAATTTTTGCATTATACTCAAATAGGATTCATTCAGCTTGGTGAAGACCCTATTACATTGTAGTTCTTCTGCATAGTGATTAGAGGTGTAGCTATGACATTAGCCATAGCTTTATTCTTCCTAGACCCTTTAGTGGACATACCCACAAAAGCACCAATATGAGGGTTCCAATTAGATTCTCTGAATTGGGTCATCGTATGCTAGTAATTAGTGAGTGTGAAACACAAATTAGCAAAGTTATGATAGCGATTAAGGGACAACTTCTCCCTCAATGTCGGCTGTAGAATTCCAATGAACATCCTCTACAAATAACTATCTATAAGGACAAAGGGGATCCTAGTAAAGATAGATTGATACCGTGAAATGAAATTTGTAACCTTCTCATTTGGATTTTATTTACAATGAACAAGGTCTGCAATGGTGACCCTACTACCAATTACCTATTTTCACTACAAGCTCAATCAAGTAGAGCTTTTATATGTTCATAAACAAGGGTGCATTTTAATTCTTCTATATCGCATTCATTAATATTTGAAAGAAAATAAGGAAAATTAAACAATCATGTTTTATTATGCAGATGCATATGAGATAGAAAGAGTGCACAATTTCTGAAAAAGAAGTAATCTTTATTGACATGAATGTACAATGTCTCACACAAGTTGTGAGACTAGCCTCTATGGTGCAAATAAGGAGCAAACTAAATACTTGCAAATGCAAAAAGATAAAGTAAATGCATAAAATGAAAGGTGACTCGTCATTTCATGAATGATGGGTCTTCTCTTTGTTGATTGGTGTCATTTACACCCCTTGATTAGCTTGCAATCAGTTGCTTGCTTCCTCGCTACCCTGAGTACCTACATTTCAGTAAATAAGTGTTAGAGCAATGAAGGGTCATTATCCATTACTTGCACATGCACCTACAAGCATACAATTCAACCCTCATGTGCATCATAATAGCTAGCTCAACATATAAATCAGATATGCACTATTTTTATCTAACTTGTTTTCTTTATGTGCAGATATAGGAAAATTAATGTTGTTGTTCACCAAATTACATCATGTAGGGTAAAATGTGGCTCCCACAAGGGTTGATCCCAGCACACTACTTTAGATAAGTACAAGTGCCTTGGCATGATATCAAGAGACAACATCAAGAAAAATCATGAACTCAAAGGATAGTCCAAAGATCATAAGGTATGGGGTAGTGAATAATGATTAGTCTTCAAAGAATTCTATACTATGGGTATTCAAGAAAGACAATCACGTTATGATATGAGACTTTCAGCATTAAAAGGTCTTTTTTAAGTGATAGTTCTCTTGTGTCCACTATCATAAAGAAGACCCATCCAGTCAAGCAAAGATAGATCAAAGGTATATTCATGAACAACATCTCTTACAGATAGTTCACAGTACAAAACAAAAGTCATGAGAGAATAGTTGTCTTCCAAGAACAATACAGAGATAATGTCTTGGGTTACAAATAGTACATGCATGCAAAATATTGATTACCACAGACACTAAAGTGAATCATAGAAGCATGAAGTATCTTTATGACAAAGTGAATATCTACAAATTTATATGCAGCCAAAGATGACACAACTTTCTTCATGTAAATGGCTCACGAAAGAGCATTGATGTTTGTAAGCAAAATATTTAAACCCATAATGATATAGATGTAAAAGAAAGATGACACCAATATGTCTTATCACCTCAAAAGTGAGCAAAAAGAAATTGGGATAGTCATCATGTCAAAATACTATGAGACAATGGTATCAGTCCAACAATGACAAGAGCACATAATAATAGTATTAGCAGTGATAGTGAATGAAGGAATGACAACATATAGCAGAGGCTACAATTTGTCATACCCAAGTCATTGAAAAAAAACATAGAATGTCGATTCATGGATAGTCAACATAGTTATCTATTGAGCCATATCAAAACAATGAAGAAGAGCATACACAATACAAATAGAGGCTAGTTTGGTGAGGATACAATGACAATGCCAATAGATGTTATTAACTTTGTCTTGAATATGCACAAGAGCTCTAAATTTTCGTGGACCTTCAAAGTTACCAAAAGATGTTGTTACAACAGCAGATGGTCCTAAGAGCAGTCTGGATCACATATAATTTTTTTAGTGGAAAATAAGGGAGAATTAAGCTTAAAGGAAACAAAAGCATGGTAGCAGCATATGAAGATGCTCAGTCAATAAATCTATAAAGGGAAATATCATAATGAAAGTAGTCATTATAGCAGTCCAGTTCATATAGAGACATCCCTTCATACATAGAAGATTAGTATTTTTATAGGGAAGTATGACAAAGATGCTCAGTCAAGAAATCATGGTACCATTAACCTTAAAGGAAACAAAAGCATGGTAGCATCATATGAAGATGCTCAGTCAAGAAATCTATAAAGGGCAAACTTGTAATGAAAGAAACCATTATAGCAGTCCAATTCATATAGAGACATCCCTTCATACATAGAAGATCAATATTTTTATAGGGAAGTATGAAAAAGATGCTCAGTCAAGAAATCATGGTAGCATTAACCTTAAAGGAAACAAAAGCATGGTAGCAGCATATGAAGATGCTCAGTCAAGAAATCTATAAAAGGAAAGTTCATAATGAAAGCAACGATTATAGCAGTCTAGTAAATATAGAGACATCCCTTTGTTGGCTTGATGATGATTGTAATAAATTCACCACTTGTCATTGATGAAACACTCTAACACACAAATGATTATATTGACTACCGGTGTAACTTCAATTGTTTACACTGTTAACTGGTATGTTAGAGGTTTATCTTTAACCGGTACTTTGTGTCAACTGATATGTGTATAAGAGACAACCTATGGTTATACTAAGTCGGCATCAAGATGAAGATCCAGATGGAGATCAAGTGAAGATTCATGGAAAACGGTTCATATATTTTATTCAAACCGGTATTGATTGTTCCAACCGGTATTTGGTTATTTTTGTGATGAGTTACCAGCACCGACTACTTGGCGGTAATTTTTGTGATGTTATGATCACATGTTTAGATACACTACACCTAGGAAATTGTGTTTTGATTTCCTTAAGCCAACATAAAATCTGAATGTCTATATATATCGACATCTCAGTAAAACTTTTACAACTAATGGTATGCATGAAGAGTGAAAGTTTTTGTTGAAGAGAAATAAGTGTTAAGATGAAGAGTGTGTTGAAGAGCAGTGTTGAATGTACTTAGAAGGATCTGATCAAGCAAGTATTGTGCTACTCAAAATAGATCAAACCATTCTTATTGTTTTCTAACCATTACAATAGAATCAAATCCCTTAACTAGGTAAGCTCTAACAAGCTTCAATGTACAAATCCTCTAACAAGGTGATCCATTAGTTTGGATTATTAAATCCTCTAGCGAGGTTACTCCTAACAAGGTACTACTCTTAACAGGGTATAAGCTTCTAATCAAGCTTTGGGATCTCTAACAAGATTCGCTCCTAGCAGAGTACTTTGTAGACCTTAACCGGTCAATTATCTATTACTGTAGATAGTTAACTTGTGAGTTCCATCTCACCATGGTTTTTACCTATTTGGGTTTTCCACATATAAACACTTGTGTTATGGTGGATGCTTTACTTTTTGTGGATGTTGTTATATCATTTTGGATTGCATGCATTGTGTTTAAAAGCTTTGTTAAGTTCATCTACCGGTTAGTTAGTGTTTGAAGTAGTATTTTATTTGGTGTCAATAATTCACCCCCCCCCCTCTCAGTTCTTTTCAAGTCCATCAATTGGTATCAGATCCAAACTTATTTGAAGCCTAACCACTTAGAAGGGATCCTTGAAACCACCATGGGGGACATGAGCTACCATGAGATGGCTAGAGAGCTAGAAGCTAGTAGAAATGAACTTGAATCCCTTAGGGTCAAACTGGAAGCTTCTCAAGTCAAGAGGAGAGAGCTAACTGAACAACTATTAGAGATATCTAATAATAGTTCTTCAAATGAAGCCAATATTGATGCTTTAGCAGAGGAAGTTGAAAAGTTGAATGGTGAGAAACTGAATCTAAGGAGAGAGCTAAAAGGTCTCACTATCTACATGAGTCAGGAACTAGAAGCCAGAAGAACTATTGAGGATCTTATCAAAGAAAGAGATCAAGAGATTACAAAGATCAAACGAGAAAAAGACACTATGTATGAGAATTTGATTGCTGAAAGAGAAGAAAAGGAGAACCTACAGCTAGATCTTGAACTTGCATCATATCTGAAAGAGAACTTGTATAAGCATAATGAAGATCTCATCCAACAACTCACTGAAGCCAATGAGAAATTGGAGAAGTTCATCAAAAGTTCTACCATGCTGGAAGAAAAAATTCAATCACAAAGAATGAAGGGTGATATCTTTGGACTTGGTTTTCACAAAAATGAAAAAGGTGAATCCTTTGGTACAAATAGTAACAATCCTAAGAACAAATCTGCTCCTAAGATCAATAAGCCTACCGGTAAGAAGGTCTTTAAACCTATCTATTTTGTTTTCCATAAACCTAGTCACACTGCAAATGTTTGTAGGGACAAACCTAACAGAAATGCAAATTACAACACTAATGCTAGGTATGTGTCCAAAAAGTTTGAAGGTCATTGCTTCACATGTGGAATGCATGGACAAATATCTATTGAGTGCAGATATGGAGAAAACAATCATGTGCCACACATGCATCCAAGACCAAATGGTGACCGGATAAACCTGAACTGGCAAAGATCCTATGGCAACCGGTTTAGTCCATTTGAGATGGAAAAGGTAACAAATGTTATTTGCACCTTCTATAATAACTTTGGTCATTTGGCTATGAACTACAGAAGAAGAACAGGAAGAGGAAATGTAGGACCTTGGAGATTATCTGGTATGGCCTGTTATCACTGTAACAAACTGGAGCACTTAGCAAAATTATGTAGATCCAGAAATAGCAAACCGGTCAACTCCTCTAAGGATCAGAAAGGAAAGCAGAAAGTTGATATTGAAGAAACCAGAGAGGATATGAATCAGATTTGGAAGAAGAAAAGTGATGACTCATCTAGAGAAGAAACTGTTCCTTCACACAGTGAAGAGAACCCTGCACCAATGACTTAAGCCTTTTTAATATGGCTGAGGGGAGCTTAACGGTAAAACATCTCCAAACCCCTTGTGAAAAATGAGCAGGAAATAATTTTGAAAAATGTAAGTTTGGTAACTTTTTGTCGATATGTTATCAACCATTTTTTTCCACTTGAGTAGTGAAATTAGGGTTTGTAACCCTAACAAGTGAGCATTTATTGCAATATGTAAAAAGGATAAAAGCAAGTTTTACTTTATCATTTTTACCCTAACTCATTCGAGAAAGAAATTTGAAGTGATTGCAGAGCTGAGTAAGATTGTCTTGTTAATTGTCGAATTGTTTCATGATTTGAGAAATTAATTTGAATTGAAAGTTGTAGAAAGGTGAACTAGTGTGCACTTGGGCATTTCAACCGGTAAACGGAGCAACGTGCACGAAACAAGGTATTTCTTTGAACATACCACTTCAAATCTTGTTTATCTAGAATGGCATCTACTTCAAAGTTTGTAGAGAGGTTGATGATCACTTCTGAGCCTATGGAAGCTGCAAAGGCAGAATAGATTATGTCATATAATGCATTGTCACAAGTTCCAAACAGAGTTTTGTTCAAAGGTGATTTGTCCAGTTATATTGACTGCAAGTTAGAGGACTTAGGGTCTCTATACATCTACATGCAGTTGAAATCACTTTGTGATGAGAATGGAAAAATTAAGATACGATATGCTAGGATTTTTTAAAAGGGTTTTCACAATGCCTCTTATTTTCTTGAAGATTTTGAAGAAGCTCATATTAGACTAATTTTGAGTAGAGTTCATGGAGAAAACATGTACATAGAAAGGACTCACACAATTACAAAGGAATCCATTCAGGCTATGATTGGCTACTTTGCAACCAGTAAAGTACCTGAGCTAAGGAAAATTTCTAAGGATATTGTCTTTGATTTAACCGGTTCTACATCTGATAGGCGTGCTTTTTCTGTCAACAACATCAGGGACCCTATAGTGAAATTAGCAACAATGGTGATAGGCTACCGAGTATTTTACTCCAATAGACTTAACAGTATTCCATCTACAGTAGTTCACACAGCTCATAGAATGATTGTTGATAATGCAGACTATGACCTCTGTGAAGCTATCAGAAGACAACTATTTCTGAATTTGCAATCTATCAAGAAGGATAGCAATCTGAAATTCAAGTATGGTCAACTATTAGTTGGTCTATTCTTTTACTTTTAGAACTTTCTACCAAGGATTGGAGACATTGAGTGGTCAAAGGACTCACCGGTCTCAACTCAAATCAAGAATAGCATCAAGGCTATAAAGAATACTTTCCATGCTGCTAGGAATAAGTATTTCAATGAATTCCAAAAGAAGATGAGTATGAGAATGAGGCTACCAGAAGATGTGGTAAAACACTTTGTGATGGACATAATCTTCACTGTTACCACTGACTTTTGCTTTATGCAAGAAATTGAACCAAGAGAAGAGGAAATGGAAGACATGAGTTATGAGGTTAACCATGATCTACTGGTCGGTTATGCTAATACCCTATTAGCATCACCTGTAGATGAGAAACAGGCAAAATCAGACATTGTGGAAGTCCAAGAGGCACCTAAACAAACCAGTACTACACCTGAACAAATCAATGTTGCACCTGCTAAAAGTCCATCAAGTAGTAAAGGTACAAAAGGAAAGAATAAAAAGTTTGATGAAGCATCTCCAACAACAAAGAGTACTAGGGTTGCTAGGAGTGTCCTAACCAAAAAGGAACCAAAACCCAAAGTATATATTAAAAAAGAGACAAAGAAGAGAGGCAGAAAATTAATTTTGCAACCAGAATCTGAGGGAATGGATTCTGATGAAGAACCAAAGAAAGCAAAAACAATCGGCAGAATATCCAAGAAAGTTAAGGAAGTGCCAAAGGCAACTGTACCTATTTATATAGCATCCTTCAAACCTAAAACACATTTTGAAAGGACAATGAAAACACTAAGGAGGAATAGGTTTGACAATGTAAAGGAGCATTTTGATTCCTTCACTAAAGATGAGATAGAGCAAGTAATTCAACAGGTAATCACTCATCTATGTCATTATAGTAGATATCCACATGAATTAGAAAAGGATATCTCAGATTCTTTGAATACTATTCTTTTGAATAAATGGGAGGAAGCTATTAGATTAGAAAAAGAAATCATTGATGAGGTATTTGTACAATATTTTCCTAAGGATGATATTAGTACCTTTGTTTCTTGGTACAAATCTCAGTTTACATTCAAAGCAAGGAGACTGAGGTTACTCAGTGGAAAGAGAGAAATCATTGAGACTGAGACTCATCATATAGCTTGTGAAATCAAATGGATGGAAGAGCTCATCCAATCCTCTATGAATGAGGATAATACTACTGATGATATTACTCTACCAGAAATGGATGAAGAGGAAATTATTCAACCTAATGAGGTCTATCCACTCAAGAAGAAGAATGATTCCATTATTCTTGTTGATGATAATGTTCAGAACATAGTGGACCTATCTGAAGACATCATTGCACTAGATATGGATCCCCCAGCAATCACTAATGTACAGGTTACACTAGTTGAGCAATCGGCTACTCAACCAAAAGTGGACAATCCATCAGCAACAGAACAACAAGAGAAACCCCAATCTCCACCGATCATTCAAGAAATTCAAAAGGAGACTACTAAAAATGTTGCCACACAGTCACCTAAAAAGACAACGGAGGAGAATACGGAGAAAGCTATCATTAAGGTTGTATCCCCTTAACCGACAAAGCAGAAACAACTTGAACATGATGATGATGATTCTTTAAGTATTTCAGGACCTATTGATATGAACACTTTGAGCACATCAAAAATGATGAAGATTTCTAATGTTATGCAATCTAGAGCGCATAAGAAGAGACTGAAAGAGCAAAGGGTTGAAGCAAAGACAATTCAGAATGCAGTAGAAATTTTGTCTGGTCTACTACTTGAAACATCTATAGCACATCTTTCTACACCCATTAGAAAACTTGGTCAGTTAGTTGCAAATGCATCTGATCGAATCAAGTCACTAGAAGATGTTGCTCAATGGTATGCCAAAAAAGAGCCACAAGAAGAAATATGGAGACAAACTAGCAAAGAATATTGAAAGTGGCAAAATGGCTCTATCTCACAATAAAAGTTTATTGATAAAATCTATTAAAACATGAGGAAAGTATCTTGCCTCTACCTCCAATGTTACTTTCTTTTATTCTGACATTTCAAAAAGTCAAGTTGAAATAGAGCAAGAAATGGAAAGGATATGCAAGGCATATGTCCCACTCTAGGACTCCATACATGCCTTTAACAAGTCTATAGATGATTTGCATAACAGACTGGACAACTATGATAATGAGAAGGCAATGAGACTCCGATCTCTTAAAGAACTCAAGAGTCTGCTCACATCACAGGTAGACATTCTTCAAAGAGCCTACTCCAATGTAGAATCTATTCTTGCAACCCCTGAAACCTGCACACTGGACCCAATGGAAGAACTCCATTCTCAGCTAACGTCTACATTCGAGTATACTGCACACATATTGGAATCATGGGAAAACGCTTTGTCACAAAAGAAGAAGAGCTTAAATGTTATTTTTATGAGATTAGCTAATGCGTGAATTTTTTTTAAAGTTATCGTTATACATGTTGAACACTTTGATACAAATTTTCTATATATATTTTACCTTTTCAATTTGGAATTGTTGTCAAAGGGGGAGTAGAAATATGTGTGTGTGTTTCTGAAATTTTGTATTTATGCATGCATTAAGGGGGAGCATGAGTAAAATGTGTAAAGTTGTTGTGCATACACACTTAGCGGTATTACTGTAAAATTTTCTAAGTGTTGCCATCAATTCCAAAGGGGGAGATTGTTGGCTTGATAATGATTGTAATAAATTCATCACTTGTTGTTAGTGACGAAACACTCTCACACACACATATGATTACATTGACTACCGGTGTAACTTCAATTGTTTACACTGTTAATCGGTATGTTAGAGGTTTATCTTTAACCAGTACTTTGTGTCAACTGGTATGTGTATAAGAGACAACCTATGGTTATACTAAGTCGGCATCAAGATGAAGATCCAGATGGAGATCAAGCAAAGATTCATGGACAATGGTTCATATGTTTTATTCAAACTGGTATTGATTGTTCCAACCGGTATTTGGCTATTTTTGTGATGAGTTACCAGCACCGACTACTTGGCGGTAATTTTTATGATGAGTTATGATCACATGTCTAGATACACTGCACCTAGGACATAGTGTTTTGATTTCCTTAAGCCGACGTGAAATCTGAATGTCTATATATATCGACATCTTAGTAAAATGTTTACAACTAATCGTATGCATGAAGAGTGAAAGTTTTTTTTGAAGAGCAGTAAGTGTTAAGATGAAGAGTGTGTTGAAGAGTAGTGTTGAATGTAATTAGAAGGATCTGATCAAGCAAGTATTGTGCTACTTAGAATAGATCAAACCATTCTTTTTTTTTTCTAACCATTACAACATAATCGAATCCCTTAACTGACTAAGCTCTAACAAGCTTCAATGTACAAATCCTCTAACAAGGTGATCCATTAGTTTGGATTCTTAAATCCTCTAGCGAGGTTACTCCTAATAGGGTACTACTCTTAACAGGGTATAAGCTTCTAATCAAGCTTTGGGATCTCTAACAAGATTCGCTCCTAGCAGAGTACTTTGTAGACCTTAACCGGTCAGTTATCTATTACTGCAGATAGTTAACTTATGAGTTCCATCTCACTGTGGTTTTTACCTATTTGGGTTTTCCACATATAAAAACTTGTGTTATGGTGGATGCTTTACTTTTTGTGGATGTTGTTATATCATTTTGGATTGCATGCATTGTGTTTAAAAGATTTGTTAAGTTCATCTATTGGTTAGTGTTTGAAGTAGTGTTTTATTTGGTGTCACTGATTCACCCCCCCCCCCCCCACCTTCTCAGTTCTTTTCAAGTCCATCACCCTTCATACATAGAAGATCAATATTTCTATAGGGAAGTATGACAAAGATCACTATCAAACAGAGTGGCAATATATGGTATGGCAAATGTGTATTTCTAAATGCATAGAACAGACCCAGTGAATACAATGGACTGTTAAAGGCAGCCATAGTTAAAGATGCAATATGAACAGCCCTATTTGACTATTGATATATGATTGCTTTGTTGTATATGCCTTGAATACAATAAAGACAGTGAACAAAATGGAAACATTTATCAAAGTGCAGTATAGTCACAACTTTTTCTCATGATAAAGTAGTCAATGCACTAGCACTACAAACATATTAGAATTATCATTGTTCAAAATAACATGAAAGAAGAGAACACACATTTTATTGCATCCTTTTGTGGAATATGACTTTACCACACAATGCATTCATAATGTTTGCAAACCAATCCTTTAAACAGTGAATACATCTTTTTATGTCATTATATGAGAACAAGTTAGTGCAAATATAAAGGCAGTCATGTTCATATCATAGATGATAAAAATCATCCTTGTAAATGCAGTCCTTATAGCCAATGAACAAAGGACAGTTAGAGCTCAAATGAGAGATAGCTATAAAGATAGAATACAATGACTCAAGTTTGGAAGTCTTTGTAGCAGCATTGAGAATTAGAGGTTTGATAATCACAATCATCATATCAATCAACAAAGGGCATCAATAAAGTGGACCATGGAGGGAATACAAGAGTTCAAGGCCTTTACCAATCATGGAGGTCTAATCTATGTCGGATGACATTATTGCAGCTCAAAATAACAGTAAAAGCTATAGTCAAGGCATGAAGACAATATCAATAGAACCAAAGCTATGATGCAAGGGTTGTGATAGTCACCAAAAACTTTCTTAATCAACCGATGTTATACTTCACATACATATAATAGTAATATTCAAGCTACACGCTTGCCAAATCATGATCATTTATAGTCTTTGGCCTCAAAGGCAGCCTCAAGAAAATATATTCTATAACAAGAAGTCAATACTACCATTGAATATGTAGCATGGTCTAATCACAGACAAAATAACAGAGATCATAATTGAGGATGATGACAAGGATGGTGGAGCTTCACTGAAGAATGGATTTTTATTTACCAATCTTAGATTTTCAGAGAAAGATCACAGTCATATTGTCAAGATAATCCTTAGGCAATGAATATACCCAGCATAAATAAGAAAAGGATTACAAACTCTAATGACAATGAAAGGATAATACATTGACAAACCATTTGAGGAAGAATGGTTGACAATCACACATGGCTGGTGTTTTTGACAGGGTCAAGACATTGTGAAAGTGTATAAGTCCAAAGTTTGTGCTCTGAAAGGTTAAAATGAAAGAAACCTTATAAAATACAGTCATGAAAAAGATAATGACTAAGAAGAAACATTCATGAGGTTTTCAAAACTAATATTGAAAACAAATCTGAGATGCAAAGGGTGAGAGCAAACAAACTCTTTGTGGTCATCATTCAAGAACTAGTTGCACTCAGGAGGGTTTCAAATCAAAATACCAATGAAGAATGATTTTTCAATAGACTTAAGAGATACAATTTCCAATAAAGATAATCCTACATAAAGCCCTGAAGTTTAACCCGAACAAACCCTAACAGTTTTTAGACTTTCCAAAGGCCTTCAGAATGGTGAAGAAGCAGTCCTAGTAGAACAAAGAGTTTCAATGGATGCCTCCATCAAAAAAAGATAATGGATAGGTTTGACATCATTAATAGAGAAACATGAGGTCAACAGTAACCATATGAACATAAAATATGTTCAAATGAAAGCAATCTCAGAAGGAAAACTAGGTCTACATAGGAGGAAACCATACCTCACCTTTTCCTGAAGAAAATCTCTGAAAGTAATCATGGCAATGGTACCCAAAGGCATAGAGCTCAAACCCTAAAGGGTTCCATGGCAATCGAATGTCTTCAGAGACAAAAAAGAAGATAGATAAAAATCCACAATAAACCCTCTCAAATCCATACACATAAAGGCATACATACAGTGAAGAAAGCTCATATAAATGCAAAGAGCACCTATGACTATTAGGGAAATGCAATCAAAATGCACAAGAGGCTAATTTAACTTGCATCTCCTATAGAAATCTTTTAGAAAATCACCAGTTACAGCAGCAAATAGATAAACAATGCTCAAACCCTAGCACCTTCATGGCGGTGCCCTCCAACAGAGACAAATGAAAGATGAATAAGTTCCATCTTTTAATTTTTCTTTTAGGGTTTCCCAACCCTAATGGTCTAATGAGAATAATCTTTTTCTCTTTTTAAATTTTGACATGAACTTTATTTTCATAGCCATGTCGTGGCTTATTATCTTGTAAATCTTTTAAGTGTTTGTTAAACACTTACAAAAAGAAATATATCATTTACTTTTGTTTTAAGGTTTTATCTAAAATTCCTCTACATTATTTTCAAGTTTGTAAGTCTTTTCTTAAGTGATCATATATCACTTAAAGTAAAAGATAATTTTAAAATGCAAAGTGGAGTTTTTGTTGGGTTTGTAAAAGATAACAAAAGGTGAAGATGTAGTTATCATCGGAGTTCCACTTCAAAACAATATAACTTAGTAGAGAAATTACAAAGAATGCCTACTCAAACATCAATTTTGGAACTTCTCAAAGTTTCACCTATTCATAAGGAAATTTTGGAAAAATATCTAGTAGAAACAACAGTTTCAAAAGACTTGTATGTGGATCAGTTCCAAAACATGGTGGGATAGCATATAGCCCCTCATTGCTTATCATTTTTTGAAAATAATTACGTGTCCTTACAACATCCTCACAACGCTTCCTTACATGTTCAAGTCACCATCAATAAAACCCATGTCAAGCGCGTACTCATAGATGGTGGAGCTGGCTTAAACATTTGAGCATTAAGTTTAATAAAGGCTTTGGGATATTTAGAAAATGTAGTGGATCCAAGGAAGAAAATAACCATTAAGGCTTATTATGAAGCGGAGCTTTCTTCTAAAGGAACTCCGGTGTTACCAATCAAAATAGGACCTGTGGAAAATAATACGTTATGTCAAGTTTTAGATTTGAACCTCTCTTATAACATTCTTCTAGGAAAGGCCATGGATTCACAACATGCAAGAAGTTTCTTCTACATATCATCAATGTGTAAAGTTTCCTCATGAGGGACAAGAGGTCACTATAATTGCAGACTCTAGCCAATATTGCAATAATCTAAAGCCAACACAAGATACAAGAGTTCTGTATAATAGAGAATCAGTATATCCTACCAAAGAAATTCAAGAAAAGTTATGGGAAACCTTTGAGAAAAATCTCAAATTAAATGATGAAGGAATGGGAAAATATTCTTTGCATAATTTTCCACGTTCACCTAAATCATATGGAAAGCCTACAAATGTTCAACCACAGATTTCAAAAAAACCAAAAGAAATGTTTAGTGTGTTGGTATTATGGATGACTTCATCATGTGTTGCATTGGTTTTGTCATTGATGTCAACACTTATCTTTCTAGAGGTCTACATTGTTGATTTGGCACTCTGGTTATATTGGTTTGTTGTTGAACTGGCACATTGTGGTCGCGGTATGGATATTGGCTTATGCATAGTTACCGATATATGTTTCACCGGCAACTCAGGAATTTGATGATGACTTGTTATCATCTGGAGATCATTTGGGTATGTTGAAGACATGGATTGGATGTTTGCATTTGGTGTTTTTCATGTTGGATTGATTGGGTTCACATATTTGCCTTAACCGACAGATAGGTCCAGGTTATGAACCGACATAAAGAAATCATGTTTTAGATCAGCATGGCACATTTTGGATAATGTGTAAATGTATTGAGGCCGACATATTATTGCACCAAGACTTATTTTGTAATTGATTTAAATGTAATATATTTTAGGAGCCGAACTAATGTTTAGGTCTTAGGTTTTGTATAAATAATTGTAAGATCTTATTTGGAAGAAGAGTATGTGCATATATTGAAGATTATTGTGAAGAGCGAAAACAAGCAGATCCTTGTGTGAATCAGGTGGATATCATTAGAAGCTTCATGGTTATGAAGGTGTTTAGTCCTCATGCACAAAGCTTAAACCGATACTGAATCTAGCATTGTAGATGCTATATTGAAGCAGTACATTGTTTATTAGATTTAACCATCCAACTATGTAGTCAGTGTGCATCCTATTTTGTGATTGAGCAGTGAGCCCTAGGCGGTTGGCCTTTCTGCATGTGCAAACCCCATTATTGTATTCACTTACTATCTGTAGTAGTATAATCTGATTGTGGGTAAGGTTTCTCACCATGGTTTTTCCCCTTACAGGGCTTCCACATCAAAATCTCTATGTCATGTGTTGTGGATGTTGTTTTTCTCTTTGTTTTATGCATTAAGTTGTACCGGTATTACTATAACTATTAATCTATTTTACCGACACTAAGTTTTTATTTGGGATAATTTGTTTTGTGTTGCAATTTATTGACAACTGATTTAGCCCCCCCCTCTCAGTTGTCCTTCCTGGATCCTAACAATTGGTATCAGAGCCTAGTCCTCTTTTTTCAGAAGCCTAATAGCTTGAGGAGATCCTATGGTAGCAAATATCTTCAAGAAGGACAGTCCCAAACTTGATGGAACTAACTATGGTATATGGAAGATCAGAATGGAGACACATTTGAACTGTATTGGAAGAGATATATGGGATGTTACAAAGAATGGCTATGTTGTTCCTAATCAGAATAACCCTAATCCACCAACCTTGGCTAAAGACTTGGAGAATGATTGCAAAGCAAGAGAAGCACTTCTAAGAACATTATCAAATCAAAAAATCATGGGAGTATCAGACAGATCTACTGTAAAAGCTATTTGGGATAAACTAGAAACATTGAATGAAGGAGATTCCACTGTGAAAATTGCAAAATTGGAATGTTTTTTATTAAGTAAAATTGTGTTTTAAGGGACCCAAAACCTACTTACATAATGAAGAGATAAACAATAGAGAAACTAGAGAAGACAGAACAAAGAGAGAAAGGCTGCAAAAGAACAGCATCCAAAGAAAAGAACAGCAAAAGGCCAGCAAGAGACTGGCACACCTAAAACAAAACTACATTTTAGGTGAAATTCTTTATAGTGTCTTTTGCATCCTTGACCAGCATCATCATCACATTAGCTGCCTTTGGTCTTCAGCTCTAGCTCACTTGCATTTTGCCTAGTTTTGCGTCTGTAAGAGTGTAGAATAGAACTAGAAGTTGGCTCGTCATCAATAATCACAGTTTGTTTATTCTTCTTATCCTTATCTAGGCAAGAAACCAACGCATTCATGTTTTGAGAGGACACCTTCAACATAGCCAAACTATGCTCCATGAATTTCTTCAAAGCATTCTCAATTTTTTGAATCCAACTATTTATCAAATCATTATCAACCTCACCCTTTTCTTTGATAATCCTCACCATATCCTCTAGGCACTTCAAATATCCCTTTATAATGTCACTTTCCAGCTAGTCCAGAATTTCTTTTTCATCCTCTATAGCACTAGTATCCTCTGCATTATCCTCTTTACCTTTAATGTTGATATCCTTAATCAAGTTTTTAATTTTAAAATACAACTCTCTTTGATTTTTCTGAATACTTGTGATGTTATCAATCACCCATTTATGGAAGTTGAATATTTCTAGGGTGCTATTTCTAGCAGAATTCAAAATGGATTCCGCATTCTCCAAGTTTGGGGCAGAGTCCTCAAACCTAGGGTTTCCCTCCTCCATGTTATTCTTAACATCATCCATGTTATCTGAAACATAGGTATTATCCTTCGCCTCTAACTCTTCAACATCCTCTTCTCTCTTCACATCCACTTCCTTACCCTCAACCTCCTTCTCCTACTCATTCTCCACCTCTTCTTCCACCTCCTTCTCTTGTTCTTGCTCAAAACCAACATTCTCTTCAATGTCTTCTTCTTTATCACTAACCCTCAATTTCTTATTTGGAGGAAGATTAGAAGAATCCTCATCAGAATCAGAGTCGTCATGATCCTCAAAAATGTGGGCATTCTCCACAAAGGGATCATCCCTATTATCCTTGGCTTTACCCTTCAAATGCTCATAGATTAACAAAATAAGGCCTTGGTGAGAACTGGGGTAGGAATTAGGTTTCTTGGCATGATCAGCTAGGCTATCGTTAAGGGAGGAGGCCAAGTAGAAGGGAAATGATATCTTAGATCCATGGCAAAAATGGTTAAGGATAACAAAGTGGTAATTGTAAACTTTCAAAAACTTGCCATCAACTGTAAGGTACTCCATTAAAACTTTCAACATTTTCTACCAGAAAGATTTTACCTGGTTAGGGAGATAATAGGAACCATTATCCTTTTTGGCGAGCTGAGCCCTTTCTTCTTCATTTTTGGGGAAATTATTGATGGATTCCATTGAGAACTTGTGGTCTCTGTAAAACTTGATGCCATCCTTCTACAAACCAGTTACCTCATCCACCAAGTCTTCATCCACCTTCTAGGTCTGGCCAAACAGAGTAACTTTATTATTTTTCCAGCCCTTGGCAAAACCACAGGAAGCAGACTTCTTTCTCCCATGCAACTTCTCCATGTAATCGGTGAAGCCATATCTATGCAACCTTTGCCATATTTTCCTTTCACCTTTCCAGCTATCATAGCTGGTAGGCTCATTACGGTTGAGATTTCCTCCCATAATGTGATGGTTTTTCAAGTCGAAACCCTCAAAGGAGTGCAAGCTGACCAAATGTTGAAGAAACAAGACACTGGAATCGAAAACCAAGGTGATTTTCTTGTTATGTAGGTAGTCTTTTAAAACATTCAAAATAACCCAGCACTTAATATGATAAGGCCCTTCACATCGGTAATCATTATCACGATGCCTGAGACAAGTAATCAACTAACAATCTGCCTCACTCCAAAATCTATCATTGAAGTCTGAACCCAGAAAGGTAATAATGAAATTAATATGTACCATGGACTCTATCAAAAAATAATTGCTCTCGGACTTCGTTCTTACATGATAATTCTCTGATATAATAGCATCCTCCTTTAAAAAGACCCCCTCATTGGCTAACAAATTGGCTAGCCTATTACCTTCCCTAAGGTTATGGGTAATAATCACACTATTATAGGCATCTAACAAATTTTTAGCATTATCAATTATATTTTTGATATTCCAAGAAGGGGAATTAATGCCTTTAATAGCCTAAATTATATTAAGGGAATCCCCCTCCAGCCAAATTCTTTTAAAATTAAATCTCTGAGCAAGCTGAAGGCATTTTAACATTGCCAAAGCTTCTACCACATGGTTGCTTTGAACTCCAAAGGGAGAGGCAATCGCAGCAACACAAAAGCCATAAGAGTTTCTGATGAACCCTCCCCCTCCAGCATTCCCAGGATTACCTTTAGTTGCACCATCAAAGTTCACCTTAACCCAATCATGAGGAGGGAACCTCCACACAACACTATCTCTTCTGCTCTTCATATCAGATTTCCAGACCTTGTGTATCAAATTCCATTTAGTTAGGATGCTTTTCTCATTATCAGTCATGTTAATATAACTGCACTGCTTGTTACTTTTATGAATGGTATTGATGTTTTCTTTAATAGCCCTACAAATCTTTTCAAAAACCACCTGAGAAGAATAATTAGTCTCCCTAAAAATTCTATTGTTTCTCTCCTTCCAGATATGCCAACAGGTCATAGGAAGGACAAAGGACCGGAGGGTCTTAATCATGGGAAGCTTGGTAGGGATAATCCATTTCCAAAGGACTTCCTTAAAGCTATTATGCATAACCCAATCAACTTTCCATTGCGTCCACACTTTACCCCAGATCTCCTAGGTAAAAGAACAATGAATGAACAAATGATCCATAGATTCAGCCTCTTTCTGACATAACTCACACCTATTAGGAATCATGAATCCTCTTTGAACCAAATTATCAATGGTAAGTATTTTGTTGTGAGTTGCAAGCCAAAAAAACATATTAACTTTAGGAATGAGGAATCTATTCCAAACTTTTGTCCATATAGGGTTGCAGGCCTAAGTAGCAATCTTTTTATAAGCAGAGGCAATAGTAAAATTACCCCTAGGATTACTCTTCCATAAGAAAACATCATCAGAATCTTTGCTGATAGAAAAAGACATTTTAAATCTCAATGATGAAATCAAGCACTGTGACAAGACAGCATATGAAAAATGGAAGTATCATTTTAGTTAGATTAGCTCATTATTCGTCTGCATTATAAGCATTCATTGTTGGTTGCATTATAAGCATTTCATTTCATTTAGAGATCAACGGTCATGAATAAAGATTGAGTATGCTTGGACAAACAAAAAAAACAATTTGTATTTTAATCATTGCATTAGTTTGCATTCAATTAAGTGCATTTCATTTCATGTAGTAATAATCATTATTATTTGCATTAGAATCATTATCATTAAAGTTCTTTTTATCTATTAGGATCATTTAGTTGCATCTTTGCACTTAGATTCATTCATCATTATAAGCATTTAGCATTATAAGAATTCATAATCATCATTTGCATTTAAAACAAAAACATTTGCATTTTCACATCATTATATGCATAAACCATAAAAACAAAAAACAATCATTCATTTTCACTCCCATATAGATCATTTCATTCACATTATTTAAGTTAGTTTTCATTTTCATCCATGGTCATCAAAAAGAAAAATCAAAAGCATTCATCATTGCATCATATAGATCATTATCATAATGAAAAAGAAAAGAAAAAATTTGCATCCATATAACATGCATATAGATCATCATCATATAGAATAACATGCATAATAAAGATCATCATCATAAAGAGTCCATGTCTGCATATAGAAAAATAAAAAGTCAAGGTTGTCCTGTGCCACTACCCCCTGACTTTGTATGTCTATGTGGTTGTGGGCGAGAAGATCCTCCAGATGCCTGTCTCACACGATCACCACTCCTCTGAGGAGGTCCCATAACTCCACAGCTGCTACTATCCATCCTCACAGCGGTATGACAGCTACCTGCCCTCTAGCTCTCTGGGACTAAATCCTCGTATAATCATTGCCAGTGTGATGTCTCCTTCCCAGCCCGAAATAGTGCTCTAATGGTGTCAACTAAGAGAGTACCCGATCCAACTTGCTGAATATGATCAAGGAGACTTTGAGTATCCTATTTTCTCCTAACGGCCCTGTCCCTCTCTGAAATGAGTGTTTATACCTGTTCTCTTAGCTAATCTTTCTATGCTCTGAGACTATCCATGATCTTCTGCTCTGGCACATCCTATTGAGGAACATGACCCTCAATACCCTCATCTCCACCTGCTGGAATCTTACCCCGAGTAGCTCTCACAACCTATCATCTAATAAGTGGAACATGATCCTTTGGATCCTCATCCTCTCCACTATGAGCTGCAATAACCCTAGGGTTTGGCTGAATCTGACCAAAATCAATGCCTCTCCCGCAACCCCCATCTACTCCAGTATCCCTCATCCCTTCCCTACCAGTATCTCTCATCCCTACCCTTCCAGTATCCCTCCTAATTTGTCTTACCTCTCTCCCACCCATAGGAAGTGGTCTACCAATTCTGCCAACTGATCCAAACGGTCCTCCACAGACTCTCAACCTACCTCCTCTCCATCCAGGTCTCCTACCGCCTCCTCCACCATCTCCTCCCTCATCTCCACCACCTCCGACCTCCTAAGCATCTCTAAGCTCTCATCTTTGTCTTTGTCTCCTACTGATGGGATCATCTGAATCATCCTCCTCATCTCTTGAGCTGGGAGGAGGGTTTGTTGGATTAGTAATGCGAGGAAAAGGATGTGCAAGAATGTATTGAGCATAATCTATAGTTTCCCTAGGATCTAGAATATGTAATCTCAAATCATAGGCCACCATGGGCGTAGCCAGAAACTCTGCGCGTGCTATCTCAAAAGAAAAAGAAGGTCCCCAATCTCTCCTATCCCTTTACCATTGAGCATATATCATAACAAGTAGGAATGGGCTGAATGATACCAAACTATCTCAGAATGTGACTAATCAACTGCCGCTAAACAATGTATGGAGTCCACCCAATGAGATATATGTTCTGCATAATATATGGTAATGTCTATGCATCATCCATACATGGCTCACAATCGATATAAGGTCTCCAAATAACAATATCTAGTGAATCCAGAACCCAACGCCAATACTCAATCTTACCCATCTTATGCTAAGTGAGGATACCTGCATGCAAATAAACATATGGATGTCTCTCACCATGAACTCTATGCTGGATAGGCCGAGTAATTGCAATGTGCTCTTAGCACCAAATCTGTAAAAGTGTGCATCTTGTGGACAAGCTAGCACTCTCATCAAAAACAACCTGATGAAGATCATGATATAAATGAGAAAGCATACAAACATCCTAGGCATATCAAGTCTGATGCTGCATCATGCTCCAAATAATCTCACCCCAACCAATAGAAAAACCTCGAGGTCACCTATCTAGAAAAATAAATCCTCCAATCAAACCTACAAGAATCATGGGGAGAGTCTCATAATACATAATCATATCCTCCCATCGGATCTCTCCTCTGGAAATGCTTGCATCACCAAATACAACTCTGCAAGTCTCTGTCCCTCCACGATCCTGAAAAATCATACTAGACTAACTCACGAGTCACTAGGATGTGGAGAATCCTATAGACATCCTCAAGTGTCACACTAATCTCACCAGTGGGTAGGTGGAAAGTGTTATGCTTACTATGACATCTCTCTGCTAGCGTAGTCAACAAACCCCTATTATGGGTAATATCAGGCATATATAACAAATGGCATAATCCGCAGGCATCTATGTGTCTAACCTCATCCTGTGTCAACTCTGACACTAAGTGCACAAAGCTGGGAATTTCTCCCGACACTAGAGAACATCGAGTTTCTCTTGTTTAACAAGAGAATTTGATCTCTCTCAATCATCAATCATCTATCTATTTATCAAAGAGATCGGTAATCTCTACAATCAATAATTGATACATCTTTTCAAAATGAAGCAAATCAAGCTATCAAATCAATATAAACCTATCAATCATGGTTTTCTATTGATCAAACTTTGTTATGCTCTTCATCAGAAATTGTGTCAGTTTCTTAGAGCTAATCTATCAATCTATCCAATCAAATCAAATCACTCAATTGTTTATCCTATCAATCAACATTATCAAATTTCTATCAATCAAGACATCAATTGAATACCTAACAATACACAATTGTGTATCAGAATGTCTAAATTTAATCATTAAAGTGAATTTTAACATGAACAAACATCACACAAATTCATCTGAAGCATAACTGCTAATCTTTTTAACAAAAGAGCTATTTTATTGAACACAAACATTAAATCAAACATATGTGTGAATCTTTTTCACAAAAGTGCTAAACCATGTGACAAATGTGTGAAACAAAATCATAAGCACTAACATACATTGAAAAAGAGTGAACAAAACAAGCATATGCGCTAACAAAATCAAAAGTTCTAACCTTAAATGCAAATGCGTAACAAAAGAAACAAAAGCGCTAAGCAAAAATGCTGAAAATCGAAAAAAAAAAATTAAAAAGTCTCACACACACCAAAAAACATGGAAAATTGTGTGACAAGTTACAAAAAAGGCTCGGGATAAGGTACATACCAAATAACCATACTCGAGAGGTCACCGATATCATCGAACACACTCAAATCGATGATTCTCGAATGGGATCACCATTTGGCCACCTCACCAAGATAAATCTCTTCACAAGCTGACAAGGATGCAAATGAGATTAAAATTAACTTTGGTTAATTTTATATTTACCATTTTGAAGGGTAATTAATGCTTTTAAGTGGGGAAATTTTATTGATTTTTCATAAATGAATTTAATTGAAGGACTTTTTCAATTATCGTGAGATCAATCACTTATCCAAATTTTTCAACAATTCCACGATCAATCTCCTGAGGGGGCACACAATTAGGATTTTTATCTTTGCCAAGCGTACTATCAAGACTTGATTTAATATTTGAAACAATGTTGTCTCGACATCATTTCAAAGCGGGGCAAAATGTATACACATAAAAATGGCTATGAGCAATTAAATAAATATTTTATATTTATTTAATATTTATTCTTTTATTAAATAGTTGATTTGAAAAGGTTAATTTATTTAATTCATTTTGTGTCTTTCTATTAATTAATTTAATTGAAATATTTTATTATTTAATTCATCTATCTTATTCCTCTAATTTATTAAATATCTAATATTTAATTATTATTCTAATCAATTAATTAAATATCTAATATTTAACCCGGTAATGGGTCTTTGAGGGTTAACCCCCCTTTAGAAAAAGAAGAGGTTAAATGGGAACCGCCACCTAAGGAGTGGATAAAAATAAACTTTGATGGGGCGTCTAGGGGAAATCCGGGAACCTCAGGAGTGGGAGTAGTCGTAAGAAATGATAAAGGGGTCATCATTTTCAAGGGTGCAAGACGATTGCAGGATGGAACAAATAATGAAGCAGAGGCACAGGCAGCACTAATGGCCACTAAACTGGCTATAAATATGAAAATCCCAAAGTTGCACCTAGAAGGAGATTCCCAAGTGATTTTCAATACAATAGCGAAGGGTAACACCCTGTCATGGAAATTATCCCATTGGGTGGAGATCATCCGAGAAAAACTCAACTCCTTTGAGGAGTTTCAAATCTCCCATGTCAGACGAGGTGCCAATGCAGTGGCGGACCTCCTCTCCAACATCAGATGTGACATGATAGGCCAAATGGCCAAGTGGTGGAAGGGAGATGGCAGTTTGTGGAAGTGGAATTAATGCAGTCCTAAAAGCATGAGAAAAACAATAAGCACTCATAACAGCCCGTAAGGACAAGTACGCCTTCTCAAAGGAACTGCAATTAATGAGGCAGTTACCGAACACAATGCATCTAGTCGAGACAATGGCGAAGGACAATAAATCTATCTTGAAATCTTTTTCCATTTATTTCATTGATGATGCATTTATGACCCGTCGCAAACAAAGGTGGAGGAATTACTATTTTGGTTTATGAGCTATCATCAAAGAATCGGATTAATGAGGAATTTTGTGTCTTTTGCAGTGTAGTGTGTGGAGTTAACAGTTTTTTGAGCAAGTTCAATGGAGGCGAATTTAACCCTAAGAACAGAGAAGAAACTGGTTCCTTTTCTGGGAACGGTGTTGGACAAACGAATGCAGGGACTCTTCAAATACAAGGAAGAGAAACTATGGAGTGCAGTGTGTCTAATGCTAGGGGAGGAGTTGGTGCACATTCACTTCAGGTATAGGATGAATATGGAGATTTATTCCTTGATTATGGCTTGGGCTTGCGAATTTGAACCTGAGGTGGAAAAAATTAAACTCACACTGACAAAGCTGATTGACGAGGACTATTTGATCAACCTCGACTCCATTTTAGAGTGGGTGATCCCTCAAACTGGAATCCACATTCGGGAAGGAGATGTTGAGGAGGAGATACTACCTTTTGTTCGAGGGCCGAAGAATAGAATAAAGGAGCAATGCAGAGAGCGAGCTCGCATAGGTTGGGAAGCCATGAAGCTCTGCGTCAAATTAATAAGAATAGATGAGGTACTGAAAGCCCTCAAGGTGGTGGCGTGCATGGAGGTGGGGAGAGAACTTCGAGACCGGTTTGAGGAAGGGCAGGTGGTCCAGTTCTTAGCAAATCTAGAGGGAGACTCGGACTTTGGGAATTTGGATTGCATCTCGAAGATGAAGACCAAAGCAGCCAAAGGAAAAGCTCTGGCAGACATTGCAGATGAGGAGGAGAAGCAAACGAACTAGAGCGACATCGACTAAGTGGATACGGTGCAAAAAATTTGTTTTGTTTTTTGCTATTTGCTGGTTTTTTTTAAAACAACAATATTTTATGGATGACTGTAATATCTAGTGCAGAATTGCACAGTACTGGTTTTATTTCCTTTTTCGTTTAAATGCCCTGCATAGCAGGCTAGGACTATTAATTAGTTTTTTGGGCCGATGTTGAAATCTGTATGGCCTCGGATTATTGTAGCCCTTTTTCTTGGAAATCAATATATATCAAAAATTACCGACGAAAAAAAATATATATCTAATATTTAATTATTCCTTCAAACAATTAAATATCTAATATTTAATGGTTATTCCTTTATCCTATAGTGTCAAGTATTAAATAATTTCTAAATTATTTAATCCCTTTTCCAACTGATTCTTACATCTCCACTTCACCTTTCATTTGCCAACTCATCAATCATGTGGCTAAAGATATTAATATTTCAAAAATATTAATTCATCATTTATCTTCAACTTCCAAATTTAATAAAATATGGTGTACGTACACATATTTCCTAACCTTCTCCTATATTCTCTCCAACATCCTACATCTTAGGAAGGACTTGAGTCCACTTGTCCTCTCATGCCTAAATCTTCTCCAACCATCCCTAGATTCCCTTAGTTAGCAACCCAGTCAAGGTGAGATGAGTGACACTTGTCTTCTCCTTCCCCCTTTCTCTCAACCTTCACCTTTTCTCTCAGCCATCCAAATCTACAGATTTGATCATGACTATTGATCGAGGCCACGTCATCTTATCCTCTCAAAGTCTATAAAAATGGGAGTTTGGATTGAGAAAAATTTAGTCTTCAAGTTAGTCTTCAAATGAGTTTTCAAGTTAACAATTTGAATAAACTTATGGATCCCTGAGTTTTATCTTCAAGCAAATAACATAATCATTTAGCATAATCATTTTGCATTTGCATAGCATAGCATAAGTCAACTATCAGTTATCACTCCATTCTTCATATGCCATCTTGGAAGCTATCAATGCTTGTCTGAGAGAACATCATCTGCAACCAAGAACAGTGGAGTTAGGACACAATGAGATTTAAATCATGAAGGTAAAAATAATGTTTTTATTTTAATATGTATTTCATGTAGTTTCAGTGGTTGAATTTGGATTTCCTGTAGCATTTCCTTTGTATTTTGTGAAACTAACATGTTGCAGGTAGTATTCTGATGATGAAATTCAAGTTGACATAGGTACTAAGTTTTCTCTTTTTATATATTTTTCCTCAATTTTAAATAAATACAATATAATAATCCCAATACTACAATACAACTCATCAAGTGGCCTTGAGAAAATTCCCAAGGAATATCTACATGTTACATGTCCATGTGCAACATCAAATAAATAAATATTACATTACATGTCCATGGGAAACCACATAATAAATAAATATTACAATTGCAAAATTATTATGCAAGGTGTACAACACCTATTTCCCAATAAGGAGCACCATGCGCACTACCACCACTAGTAGCACTAACATGAGGAACAATAGCACCACTAGGGATAGCACCAGCACCTGAACCAACACTGACAAAAGTGGAATGCTCCGCACCAAAAGTAGTAGTATAACTACTAGCCATGCCACTGTAACCTAGGAGAATTGTAGAAGCATTAATACTATGGATGGTGGATTCAACCATGTGCACTATGCTGGCATTTTGCATATAGATTGCATTGATGATATGTTGTCATTGATGTAAATTGAACTGGTAATGGTATTCATGTTATTGTTGATGTTATTGATGTTATTTATATTGTCTTGTAACTGATAGCATGAACTTTGTGGAAGATGTTGTAAACCGATATGTAAGTTTGTAAGTTGAACCGGTAAACCAATGTATAGGGTTAAACCTTTCTATGCATTGTAACCAGTAAACCCTACCAGTTGTTTTTGTTAAACCCTAACCGATCAAAGTTTGTTGGTTTAAGATCTGATGTTGAGTGGTAACAATGGTGACACATGTGGTCATTGTATGAAGATAAGTTCAAGTTATTTTGGTGCGTTTGATTGTCTAGGGAAGGAGCAAAGTAGATTGCATCTAATGTATAGCGCGTGATGAGTTATAAGTCCAATGAAGCGGTAATCATGGATCGGTTGGAATTTTCTTGATAAATGTGAAGAGATTTTTATGAAATCTAATGGTCATGATTGTACCGACTTGTTTGTAATCTCGCTAATGAGAATTAGGTTTTTGTTGTGTTACCGATCTAATTGATTTGTATTTAAGGTCGATGATGTTGTTTTATTTTGTTGTTGGCAAAAGTTAGCAGAAATCAGTTGAGTGTGAGGTTGCCTAGCTGGAGAATGAATCTGCAGTCTAAGTAAAGGCATATTGAAGCTTAAGAAGGACCTGATCAAGCAAATGTAGTGTTATTCAGACAGATCAAGAAAAACCTGTTGTTTTCTAACAATCAATGCATAATTGAAATCCCCTAACCGAGTAAGCTCTAACAAGCTTGGTTACTTCATAAATCCTCTCACAAGGTGATCCATTAGCTTGGATTCTCAAACCCTCTACTGAGGTTACTCCTAATAGGGTTTTTTTTTTTCATCAAGGTATTTTTGTAAATCCCTTAATCAGGTGATTCCTAACAGAATCAGTTCTTAACAGGATTTATTGTAAAAGATTTAATAGGCTTGGCTCCTAACAAGGTGAACTTCAAAAGAGTTCAAATAGCTATCCTTGTGAGTCTCATCTCACCATGGTTTTTACCTATTTGGTTTTTCCGCATATAAATATTTGTGTCTAGTGGTGAATGCTTTTGTGGTTATGATCTTATTTGTTGATTTGATTAACTACTTAACTATTTTGATAAGGCATGATAACTGGAAGAAATGAGAGTTGAATATGTTGACATTTGATTAAGCATTTTGATGTTTAGAAGATTGAAGCTGTTTACTATTGAGTTGCCATAATAGTCAAACTATTAATCTTATGAGATATTATCTTGACAGAGTTTTTTTGTTGAAAAGTTTTACTTTGAGTATTTGAGTTTGGGAGTTTGTATCAGTTTTTTAGGTTACTGATTCACCCCCCCTCCCCCCTCTCAGTAATCTACCATATACTTATTCTTTCATCATATCATCACACTATCATCTCTGGTATGTCAACACAAATTCAGAACAATAGGTGTCAAAACGATTGTCCTAGGGATATGTACCAGCTAAGGTCACATGATTCTTAATGAGAAAGGATAATGTCCTTGACATCTTCAAGCCTCTTCTTTATAAGATCAGTGTGTCCCTCAAAGTTTTTAAAACATTTCTAGCCTAGGCGAGGATATTTTCCTAGTTTAAGAAGCCCTCTAAATCTCTCAAGTTCTGCTCCAGCATATGAATCCAGTCAAACTCAATAGTGACAGTGGAGTCATGATCGATGGCAAGAGGAGAAGACGGGGAGAATTTTTTGAGGTGTTATTCCAAGAATTCAATTATGAACCAGATGGAGAAGGACCCCCTATCAAAATGGTCCTAACAGGGTGAGAAGCCATGAATTCATTTGGATCGAGAAGTGGATAGTTAAACATTGAACCTAGCTGAGGAGGACCGTAGAAATTTGGGAGAATACTCTTCCTAGTAGTCTTTCTTACAAATTCTCCTATGGAAGTTTGGGTCATAAATCTCATAGAAAAACTCTACAACACTTCAACCACTCTACGAGGGTGTCACAAGTTGATATGGGGTACTCCCCCACTCCGATGAACCCTACTTTATTTTCATGTTCTCAAAAAAGTGATCCAAAATAAAATACCTAATAGTATAGTCATATGATTCTTTTAAAATTGTGGATCATGATTGATCGCAGCTTATCATCTGGACTACCTATTCAATTAGCAGTTTGTTCTCAGTGGGGAACGAAGATTGCTAGATGCTTTATATCCGATCGGAATGAGAACCCGAGATGCCATATCTACAATGGTCTAGAAATGAAGGAATTGAAGGAACACAATATGACACTAAGAGGGAGGGTGAATCAGTGTATATTTAAAAATTTTAAAGCTTAGAGCATGCAAAAACTAAAGATGTGGATAAATTAAAACATACACACACAAGGCAAGCATATGACACCAGATATATGAGGAAAACCCAATGTGGGAAAAACCTCGGTGAGAATAGTTATTCTACTACTCTCTAACCTCACAATAAATCATTGATTACAACAAGTTTATGGGCACCAACCCAAGGGAGCACCAACCCCTTATTTGAGCATCCAATAAGATATTGTTTGTGCACATGGTTACAATTGATGTATTCTACCACATTGATTATCTTTTGCTCATGAGATTGGCTTGACTCTTTTCTTCTCTCTGAGCTTAGGCTTCAATCTCAACTCTCTGCTCTCTACTTTCTGTCTTCTTTTATCTCTACAAATAGCTCTATGTTTTCTTCTCTAATTACTCCTCCTTCTCTGATTCTCATAATGTATATAACCCACTATTTTATTTGCCTCAGCTCGCTACTCTCTGGTCTCTGATCTTTGCTCTACACCTATGTGCTCTTCTTTGTCTACTCTTTTCTTTGTCTCTCAAATACTTCTAGTCTCCTCTACACATTTGAACATTTTTCATACAATATCTTATGCAGTGTTATGACTACTCGAGAATCATGTTATGCGCACCTACGGGAATAGCTTCTCTACAACCCTCTTATATTCTATTTTCTTTGTTTTTATAGAGCTTCTTCACCTACACACCTACGACTCACACACACTAATACACTCTTCAATGTTCACTTTTGTGTAAAGCAGATGTTCTAGATTTGTATATGTGTGCTTTTTTTGTGCTCTATTATGTATCCTCTGTTTTACTTAACTTCTTCACATCTTTCCTACATCTTTTGTACCTTCTTTTCTCTGCCTTCTTAGTTCTCTATTTTCAACTCTTTTCTCTTTCTTTCGGTTGCCACTTATCTCCTCTTCACCTTCTAATTACTCTACCAGCAATATTTTCTGCAATGTTATTGACTTCTTGGGTGTTGTGTTATTGACACTTGCGGAAAACACTTTTTTGCACCCTCTATTTTTCACTTCTTTGTATAGTGTTTCTGCAGAGCCTCTTTTCATACACACAAACCACTCTTTATCATTCACTAACTTCACTGATTTCCCAAGAAAATCTTCCTTGAATCACGACAAAATAATAATTAAATCTTTCACAGGTTGTGTCATGTAACCAACTTCATGTAGACTTTTTGCCTGTCACCGTCATATCAAAAATCATTACCAGTTGAGTGAATTCATCACTGGTCCTAAAACCCTAGCACAACTCCATCAGAAATTCAAAACATGCCTTTTGGTAATCATCATAGAATGTAGTTCCGGTCACATACACAAATCCATTAGAAAAGATTATGTCTCAAACCACAAGTCTCCAACCATCACCGATTTACCGATTCCATCAAAATATTTTCTTTTACCAGTTGAAGTCCTAATTCTCAGTTCTGTCAGTAAAACATGTCATACTTACAAATTCTAAATCCATTAGACTAAATTAATTAGAAGACAAAACAAAAACATCAAGAACATCAGCATCATCAATTGCCAGCAATGACAACACAAATAACTGATCATGTCATCAATTCATAGAATCTCAATCTCTTCATCACAACTAGACTTCTATCCTTTATCGGTGCAGTCATCCAACTTCAACTACATCACCTAATCTACATCAGTTATGCCAAATGCCAACACTTTCACTCGGTCGCAAGATAAGAAGAGAACCCCATTTTGGCCCTTCGGGCCTTATCTAGCACGATTGTTTCTTTGACAACTTTTGCCTCATGGGATAAGCAAATAGCCTTATTGCCAGCTAGTAAGAATGAACACAAAGATCAGCCTACCAATGATAGGGAACCCTCTAGTTGGTAGCCTTGAGTGGCTTTGACTACCTTAGCCGGTCAAAGATGAAATATAATTCTTTAGAGTCTGGAGGGATAGAAAGGCAAAAGGGCCCTCTCTGCACTATGCCAAAAAAAAATGTTCATAACGCACAGGCTATGCAAGTGCCCATAACACGCAGGTTATGCAAGTGTGCATAACACGCGAGTTATGCAAAACAATAGATTTCTCATATCAATTATCTTTAGGATAAGTTAACAAAAAAAAGTCAACATGCACACATCATGTTGCATCTCTATGATCCAATCTAATGTCTCTGCAAGTCTTTCCATCTCTGACCAGTGCGTGTGAAACTGTCACTCTGCACAATCTTTGTCAAGTTGTACCTTTTCTCTCGAACACTTATTATCTCTGCATCTTTGTCCACTGCATCACCTCAACTATTGGCATCAATGACAATCTAATGCAAATAGGAACTTGGTCTAGATTTTGTTTAAAGTTAAAATGTGTTTATGTATACATTTTTTTCACTTTAGATTTTAAACAAAACTGCAAAAACAAGCACTAAAAGAAATAACAATGCAACTGGCTTCACTTCGAGTTCACCAAAATATAGAGGATGATATTTTTTACCCTTGAAGTGATGAACTTCGAGGGACAAACTGACCTTTTCTCTACCTCGCTTAAACTAGCGCTAAAGGTGATTCAAGGGATGTAAAGTACAAAACTAAACAAATGAACTACAGACAAGACTCATGGATGACTATGTTAAGCCTTTGTCTTTAGGATGAATGTGCAGAACCTGGACGCCAATGCAGAGTGCTACCTCCTATATAGATAGATTACATAGACCATATAAGGGACACAGACATGATTGTATGAATAAAAAAATAATACTATAATAAGAAAAGTTAAAAAGTATGAAACACAAAAAGTTAAAAGGAGAGGAGAAAAGGTGGTTGGAAGCTTACAACAAGTCTATGATTGAAGCCTCCTACTAAGTAAACTCCTCTCCTCGATCAAAAACCTACACACAAGCAAAGAAAGAAAATGTTGGGATTTGTGTTTAGAGGGTTGCCTCAATTGGACCCCTATTTTGGTGTTTCCACATCCATGGACAACCCAAATAGTAGAAACAATTGAGAGATAAAATGATAAAGATAGAAGTAAAATAGATAAGTGGTTGGTAAACTAGATATGAGCAATAGACATTGAAACAAAGAAGGAAAGAGATAAACTCTCCCTCAACACTCAAAGAACCTTCACTCGAATGAGTAGAGTTGGATTCCAAGAGCTCGCCGAGGACTATGATAATGGTAAAAATTGATTAGAAAACCTGTAACAGAGATGTAGAAGTATATCTAAAGCTTAGAGAATTCACTGAGTGATCAAGAAGACCCAAGAAAGTCTCAAGTGAGTGATATATAGCCCCCAAAGATAAATCTTGATGTCAATGACCGTGAACAAATGCGTTACAAACTCTCTCACCCACAGACGTAGCACCCAAATGGCCACCTACGAATTGACATATTCACTGGACACTAGCATAGCGCACAAATGTCTAATATGGTACACTAGAGTTCATTGGTCATATGGTTAGCATGTTCAATAAGAATCCAAATTCTAAGCTGACAAGGAAATCCATGTGGATAAAATAACAAGCATGTGACGAATTTCCAATCAGCTTGAAGAAAAGGCGCTTATGTGACATGGAATTATACGGGGTACAATTTACGACCTTATATATATATAAGCAATTCACTTTATTATAAACATTTAATAATTTAAAATAATTATAATTAATACATATTTTTCTCTACCTTATGTGATTGTGGTTTCACATTTTCAAGACGAGTGTTAAATATGGACTAACAAAGGGAAGTAGATCTTCTTTTCAAGATCTATCTAGACTGTTTTTTAATTAAAATGCTTTTGCCAAATCTATGTGTACCATTGGAATATATGGATGTTTTTTATTTACTCTTTGCCTGTAGAGAGGGATAAGTGAACCACTCTAACGGGTAGATAGCAACCTCATGGGGACTCACTAATCAGCCTCTCCACTCAAGATGGGCACAAAGTTGTCAAGTGCCACATAGATAACACGAGCTAGGGCACATAGATCTCCTAAGATCCTATGTTGGATATCTATTTGAGGATGCCCAAATAGGTCATGGATGATAGTGCAGTGCATTGGAATCTTCTACAGATAGAGTACGAGGTTTCATATAAAATTGCAAAGTGAAGTATGTATTTCAAATGAATTAAAACATATATACAATAGAAAGAAAATTTGAGTATAGATACTCAAATAGAACAGAAATGAATGAAGGGAAATAAGTAATCTCACAATTGGTCCACAAGTGAAGCTTCCAACAATGGATTCCTCTTAGCAACCTATAGACAAGCTAGAAAGGAAAATGTTGGGGTTGTGTTCTAGAGGTCTACCACAGTCAAACCCCAAATTTTGTGTTTCCACCTCTATAGATAGACAGGATAGATTGATAGATAAAACAATAAATGAGACATAAATAAGTGCAATAACGAATATGCTAATGGAGATAAAATTCAAAAGAGAAGAACTCCCCTTCCACACCCAAAGTGGAGAGCTTGCCGGATGAAGAAGAAGAAATACAAAGTCCTCCTCAAAGCATGAGAATGGTGAGATTCTTAAGCACAAACTTCATAATATGAGAGAGAAAAGGTGCGTGAAAGAGACCCAAGAGTGTTAGAGATTGATAAGAGAACTTAGAAATCCATCCCAAAATGCTAGAGAGCTTTGATTTGAATGTTAGAGAACAAAAATGAGGCTCCAAAGGCAAGATATGCATGTTGGGAACTAAACCGACATTGGTGGCCACGACAAGAGGCATTAAAAACTCTACCAATCATAGGAATAATGCTTCGACGACCACCTTTAGACTATAGATTCGTGGCATGCTAGCACAGCACGCACGCATCTGTGAATCAATCCATCAGCAAAGTCAAAAAAAGGGCAAAGAGAAGGGCGACGAGGCAAGCCAAAAGGAAAAAAGGACAATGAGATGAAAGAATTATATAATCAACATAAATTAGAGGTGCCTATGTAGCCCGGAATTGCATGGGGTGAAATTTACAACACTACATTTTTCCCCCACTTTAGCAAGCATGTTATTATCATGAGATGTGGATAAACTAGAAAAAGTTAGAAATATTTTATCAATATACGAAGGCAAAGAAGAATCCTCTAATGGTGCATATTTTCCCCCAAGAAAGAGACTTGAACCTTCATGAAATACTTCTAGGTTGTTTCATCATAGACATGTTAGCTACAAACAAATGTTTTAGACAAAAAGCAAAAAAATTGATATATAAATGATATGATCATGCATGGAGATAACAAGATAGTGATCACTAAGATAAAAAAATATTTTACCAGTATGGGTAGCAAGTTGTGTTATGATAGATAGCCATATGACAGGGTGACCATAGATTAATTTGATAGTGGATTGGTGGGATATAAAAGGTTTCATTGATATGGGTATCAAGTTGTGTTGTGCTAGATAGTCATATGATAAGGCAACCGTAGATTGATTCAATAGTTTCATTGGCCCCCCCAAAGGCAACAGATAAAATAAAGATCATTAGATAAATAGATACTAAGATGTGAATGCAAACATGCAGAAATACAAAGATATGATAGCCCCCCTTAGAAAGGTATGTGTGAAACGTGTGTCAATCTAATTAGAAGAGATGTTGTGTCACTTCAACATAACGAGACATTTCCGTGGAATGTCACCTTGCAACAAATGACACATAAAACCCACAACATCAACAAAAACATAAAGAGACAAGGGGACCCAATAGTTCGACGTCAAAAGAAATCATAGTAAAATTAAATAATACATATGGTAGAATACGAGTTACTTATCATGGACCTAAAAAAATTTAGATCTAAAGAAGGTACATGAAGACAAAGATAAAATAAAATTCAGGTCAACATGGAAGATAGCCTAAATGGCCCTGACGTTTTGCATTATCATTGAATGTCGAAAAATCAAGATACAACAAATAGAAGAAATAGGATCAACATAAGAAGTTTTACAACAAATAATACCGTGTTTCCAAGCACCTACAAAGTGACTTGGGTCCTCCAATTTATCACAAATACATCAATACAGTCATCACCCCTTGTTTCCAAGTACCAATGGAGTAACTTGGGTCGGTCCTTGAGGGGGCACAAAATATATAAAGCAAATATGGGGGAACATAGACGGGCACACCCTAATTTACAAGATAAGAAGGGTATTGTCCTAGTAGTAACCCACAATCAAGTAATCATCCTCCCAATCTTGATCATATTGGGAGGGAGGATGAGACTGAAGAGGGACAACCGTGAGTGCAACACCAAGTTCTTTGCTACCGACAAGAGCTAGGGATGGTACTACTTCCACATCCTCATCCCAAAGTTCTTGAGAAGCGAGAGTTATCGATTGTGTAAATATCATGAATAACATCGAGATATACTCTAAAGAGTCAAACAAATTCCATTTAGTAGAAGAGGTAGGTGACTCAGCTCGAGGCATCAAAATAGGAGTCGAATAGCCGACCTTTAGAAGAGGGACAGAGACAAACTTTAGAGAAGGTGGAACCTTCTCAACAAAGAAAATAAATGCACATAAAGAAATAGGCACTGAAATAGACAAACAAACAAAAATAGAGATTGTCAAAGTTGGCTTCTACCGATGAAACTTGAGAACGAGGCCCTCCTCAAACTTTTGTTTTTTGCAAAGATGGAGGACTCTGATAAACTGCAACAAATTTAAGTACCCCAAGAAATCTCTAATGAAGATGAAGTTGTTAGGAATACAAAGAAAACAATGTCGCATTAGAAATGACTTATGTATTCAACATGTCGATGGGATAAGAAAACAGAGGGATATCAGGCAAGGAAATGATGAGAGGTAGCTCCAAGGAGGGATAAATGAAGACGTGTACTCTTTTATGGCAAGGCTCATCAAGGGTTCAAAGAGCAACAAACAACAACATGAAAGACAAATCAAGCACAAATACAATAGGAGCAACAAGAGAAGAAGTAGGCACATGAACAATGGGAGCAGGATTAGACACCAATGAACCATTTGCAGCCTTCAATGCAGCTCCATGTTTCTAGGCCATCACCAGCTAATGATGCTTATGCTCATGCACAAACTGGCTCTAGCATAAAGGGGACCAGAAAAAATAAATAAATCAAAGAAGACTCGGTAGCATCAAGCTCCATGGGAGAGGCCTCATTATCCATTGATAGAAAAGGAGAAGGCCCAACTGATGGAACAAGAGGTGTTGTTTAAATAGGTTCTACATGTGCAACCTTGGGCACTCTTCCTCATTTTTCTCTAGGAGTAGTCAAAGGAATAGGGGGCATTGACCCGAATTATGGATTCAGATGACAACACCTAAGTGAGAACCTGCGATGTTGTGGATGAACAAGATAATACATAATTGAAGCAAGCCAAAAAGTAATCTATTCCATTCGAAAATCCAACATATAGAAGTTCATGAGATTCCAAGGGTCACATAAACCCCTTGAGAATCAAAGTCCAACAGTCACATTTGTTTATTACATAATAAAATCTAAAACTATGTAATTTTTCAAAAAACTATATAAAATTTGTCCTAATTTTAACTAGGCGTAACTTTCTGCACGGGACTCGAAATTACGAGCTGTTTAACTCATTGGAAAGGTTTCCAAGAGTTGTAGACGAGATTTTGAAACCACTTGCAAGGGCTAAAAATTCCTTGAAGGCCTTCAAAAATGCCAATTACTAACGTATAGACAAACTAAGAAAATATATAATAATATTTTCAAATTTTATTCTGATGAGGCACCCTCGAAGGTTGTGATGTAGGAGTGACAGGTGATGGAAAAACTCGAGGTGAATGCCTACCCTTATTGTACCAAGGAGGATGATAAATATCAACAATGATCTCAATCTCAAAGGGAGGGTGGGTTGCAGACGTCGATAGTGTGGGTGTCTTTCTTTTGCCTGCACTAGGCGTAATTGCAGGAATAGAAGACACTGTCAGAGGTTGTGTAGTCCTAGGTGAGCAAGGAGGTCTATCCTAAGAAACAAGTATATCCTTAATCCCCAATCTAGAAGGGGCAAAAGACACAACACACTACAATGCAGGATAAAATAAGGAAGGAGGATAAAAAATTGAAGCAAAGGAGATAAAGAAAATGTAGGCCCAATCAAAGTAGGCCAGAAATGATCTAATAAAAAGCTCCCACAAGAAATCAACAATTGAAATCTAGTGTTCTGGATGGCATGCACTATGCCCTCATGAGAAGATTTTATACATTTGTGAATAAGCGAGGGTACTACTTCCATGGTGATTAGCTAGGGGATACCCAACTAAATCCAAAATAGGTTTGACTTAAGAATAACAACAAATGTACTAGACATTGTCTTGGGTCCCACCAAGACTGTCAAAGTGGTGTTACCTGGAGGAGGAATGGAGAGTCTTTCATGCATGTGAAATAAGGCATGACACTAGTCATATCTTGTTCTATGTAGACCATTAATAAACAGGGCCTCCTTTGTAATGACATTGTCTCGACATGTAGGATCAACCATCACACCTGTGAGTGTGAAAATTTATCTTAGCTAGGATGTATATAGAGTAGGTTCCCCACTATAAGGAGCATCCAGAGGTGTGAAATATATCTCATTGTTCTTTTTTCTCTTGCTAGGGGGCGAGATCGAAGTGATGATGGCCATGTTAACAAAAGGACCACCACTCAACTCAGGGTTTGATGCTGCAAACATGAAGTTTTCAATGAATGCTAATGAAATTTTAGTTAAAGGAAATGCTTAAATATTTTAAATTTAATTACACATGACTAGATTTCATGTTGGGTTCATGAAAATCTAGAGGGGGATAAGTGAACCACTCTGATAAATAGATAACAACCTCTCAAGGACTCGCTAATTGGCTTATCCACTCAGGATGAGCACAAAGCAAAGAGTTGTCAAGTGCCACGTAGATAACACGAGATGGGTCACAAAGATCTTTTGAGGACCTTCATCAGTTCTCTTCCCAAGGACACCCATGTTGGTCATGGACGACAACACAACACACTAGCATCCTGTACTAACAAAGTACGAAGTTTTGTACAAAAATGCAAAGTGAAAAGTATGTGTTTCAGATGAATTAAAATTGAATAGATATATGATAGAAAGAAAAAATAACTATATATGCTTAAATAGAAGAGAAATGAATGAAGGAAAAGAAGAAATCTCACAACCGGTCCATGAGTGAAGCTTCCAACAATAAGCTCTTCTTAGCAACCTACACACAAGCTAGAAAAGAAAATGTCGGGGCTTGTTTTAGAGGTCTACCACAATTAGACCCATGTTTTGGTGTTTCTGCCTACACAAGAAACCAAGATAGATTGATAGATAAAACAATAAACAAGATAGAAATTAAGTGCAATAAAAAATAAGCTTATGGAGATCAAAATGAGAAGAGAAGAACTCCCCTTCCACACCCAAAGTGGAGAGTTTGTTGAATGAAGAAGAAGAAATATGAAGTCCTCCTCAAAGCACAAGAAAGGTAAGAGTCTCAAGAATGAACTTCAAAATATGAGAGAGAAAAGATGCATGAAAGAGAGCCAAGAGTGTTGGAGATTGATAAGAGATCTTAGAAATTCATCCCAAAATGCTAGAGAGATTTGATTCGAGTGTTAGAACAAAAATGAGGCTCCAAAGGTAAGACATGCATGTTGAGAACGAAATTGACATCAATGGCCGCAACAAGAGCCATTAAGAACTCTGCCAATTGCAAGTGTAACTCTTCAACGACCACCACCTTCAAATTGTAGATTTGTGGGAGGCTAGTGCGTCGCGCAAACATCTTCGTGGTGTGCATGCATTTGTGAGTCAATCAATCAGAAAAGTCAAGAAAAGGACAAAGGGAAGGGTGATGGGACAAGCCAAATGAACAAAGGGAGGAGGAGATGAAGGAATTTTGCAATCAACGTAAAGTAGAGGCACCTATGAAGCAAGGAATTGCATGGAGTGTAATTTACAACACTACACTATCATATATAGATAGTATGACATAGCATGTTCTTTATGTGAAATGCATGCTAATATATCAAGTTGCACTAGATTCCATCATGCTCATTGTTTCCAAGTTGTTAGGCATCTCATGCAGAGTCGATTATTTTTCGAGTAGGGAGAATTCTAAGAAACATAAGCTTTGCGGTTGAAGGAAAAAGTGCTTGAATCATGTTCTTGTTTCTTAGTTTGCAGATAAGTGTTAAGTGGGAATCAAAGACTGTGAGATTATACTTGAAGGAACCAAGATCAAAGAGACCAAAAGATAGCACAATGACAAGAGAGATAACATGTGACAAGATTAAATTGTATTCCTATCAAGTTGCAAAAGAGATCAATTGGATCATCATTAATTATATACAATGAATGATAATCTTGCTTATAAAGGCAAGGCTAAGAGACAAGAGAGCACACAATGATGACATGTGGCTCAATGAGATACAAGGGTAGGTAGGGGTAGGTAGGAGAAATAGTAAAATATTCCACATTAGGTGGATCACCCACCGAAGGTGGAATGTAACAACAAAATCACACCATAAAAGATGGAAATTATCCTACATACACACTCCCAATGTATGCACATCTCCCTAAGTGTCTCATATGCAAACTACAATGTGGTGCATGTACCTATGTAAACTTAAGTGTAATTATATCCAACATGAATAAATAATTATATCCAACTTAAGTGGTGCATGTACCTATGTAAACTTAAGTGTAATAATATCCAAAATGATCATGGTATAAAAAGACAAGTCTCTGCACCAAGAACTCCACTGCAAAATGGGAAAGCTGAGAGAAGAAACAGATCTATTGTGGATTGTGCCAGAACCCTGATTATTAAGAAGAGAGTGCCACAAAAATTTTGGAGAGAAGCAATAAGCACTGTTGTTTACACCCTGAACCGAGTACAACTGAAGAAACGAACTTTGAACACACCATATGAAATCTGGTATGACAAGAAACCTAATGTAAGTTACTTTAAAACTTTGGAAGTAGATGCTATGTACACAAAGATGACAGAAATGGAAAGTTTGATCAGAAAAGTGAAGAAGGAACATTTCTAGGTTATTCTTCTAGAAGCAAAGCATTTAAATGTCTGATCAAATCATCTAACAAAATAGTAGAAAGTGCAAATATGAAAATTGATGAATTTGCAGAAAGAAATGATGAAGGAAATTCCAAAGAACCAGAAGATTATGAAGAATTTGTCTATGTTCAATCGACAAGTCCTATTGAGAGAGTTACTGAAGAAAATGAAGAGAATATTCAATTACCAAGTGATGAAGAAGATCATACCAAGCCTACCGAGCCTATATTAGCCAAATATGTTAGAAGGAATCATGCATCAAGTCAAATTATAGGAGATAAGGATGATCTAGTGATGACAAGGAACAAACTGAGACAAAACACATGTCTGATATCTGAATTTGAACCAAGAATAGTAAAAGAGGCATTTAACAGTGAAGATTGGGTAAATGCTATGATAGAAGAGATTGATCAAATCAAGAAGAATGACACATGGACACTGGTCCCAAGACTGAAGGACAAAAATGTAATCGGTACAAAGTAGATTTTCAGAAACAAGCTAAATGAAAAAGGTGAGGTCATTCGAAATAAAGCAAGACTAGTTTGCAAAGGATATGCTCAAGAAGAAGGAATAGATTATGGCGAGAACCTTCGCACCTGTGGCTAGACTTGAAGGAGTAAGAACATTGTTGGCATATGCTGCTTTCAAAAATTTCAAGGTATATCAAATGGATGTCAAATCTGCATTTTTGAATGGCATACTAGAAGAAGAAGATTATATTGAACAACCTGAAGGATTTGTTGAAGACAAGAATAAAGATCAGGTATGTAAATTGAACAAAGCTTTATATGGTCTAAAACAAGCACCTAGAGCATGGTATGAGAGATTGCACTCTTACTTAATCAAGATTGGTTTTATAAGAACAAGTGAAAACAACAATATGTACATGAAGAATGATGAAGACAATGGAATACTGATCTCAGCCATATTTGTTGATGACATTATATTTTGTGGAAATGATTCTCTATGCAAAAACTTTGGTAATGAAATGTGCAAAGAATTTGAGATGTCACTAATCGGTGAGATAAAGTGTTTTATAGGTTTATAGATACTACAAATGAAAGATGAGATTTTCATTACTCGATCCAAGTACATAAAGGAAATGTTGAAGAAATTTGGAATGGAGGATTCAAAACCAGTAAGTACTCCTATGACTACCAGCTGTAAACTATCAAAGAATGATGAATCTGCATCTGTTGATGAGACACTTTACCGATCTATGATTGGAAAGTTACAATATGGTGTGCACAGTAGACTGGATATAGCACATGAAGTAGGTATTGTTGCAAGATTCTCTGCAGATCCCAAAGAAACCCATATGACGGCAATCAAGAGAATTTTCAGATACCTGAGAGGCACTCAAGATTATGGCTTAGTATATGAAAAGAGAAATGATTTTGATTTAAAAGTTTATACTGATGCTGATTGGGCAGGCAACATTGATGATAGGAAAAGCACAAGTGGAGGAGCTTTCTTTTTAGGAGAAAGACTAGTGAGTTGGCTTAGCAAGAAACAAGGATGTATTTCACAGGCAGAAGCTGAATATGTTGTTGTAGAATTGAATTGCACTAATATAGCCTGGATAAAACAACTGTTGGAAGGTATAAATGAAAAGGTTACCGAGTCAGTAACTATATTCTGTGATAATACGAGTGCCATTAACATTTCAAAGAATCCGATAATGCACTCTAAGACAAAACATATTTCTATCAAGTATCATTATCTCAGAGAAGAAGTTCAAGAAAAGAAATTTGTGCTGGAATATGTTAGCACAAAGGAGCGAATTGCAGACATCTTCACAAAGCCACTACCAAGAGACACTTTTGAGTATCTCCGAAGCAAGTTAGGGGTCCTACCCCTATCTTCTACTCATTGACAGAGTTCGATGAAAGTATCAATTCGATGAATCTACAAAATATTATGTGTGGATTGATGTTGATTTACGCACTTTAGGAAGTTTTCTAAAGGTGTGCTGGAACGTGAACAGGATACAGGAAATAATATTGAAGGAAAGATTGCTCTGATCAAGTATTAGATGTTACATTTGCATATGTGACTCAGCAAAAGCAAGCACTTCACAGTAGAAGAGTTCATGATTTAGTTCTTTTACTTTTTGGCATTGTTGTCAAAGGGGGAGAAGACTAAATGGTAAAGCCCTAAATGAAGAAGATAACAGAAGACTAATGACAAGGGGAGAAGATTACTGAAAAAGGGAGAAGACTTCAGAAGAAGAAAACAGCTCAAGGATAACAGGAGCAGTCTCCACATCAATCTGAATCTGAATCAATTTGAATATCTTGTTGGTATTACCATTTAAAAGTTGGTATTGCCATCAATGCCAAAGGGGGAGATTGTTGGCATTTCAATAGAAGGAGATTGTTGATATTCATTAAGGATATTGAGAAGGTTGTTGAAGATTATTGATATAACTGAAGAAGGATGATAACTATCTTTATAACATTATTTTGTCATTGATGTCATGAAATTGATATTTTGATTCAGTATGATGTTGCCATATCTTGAGAAGATTGATTTGAAGAGAATTAAGATGTCAGTAAAAGTCATAGAAAGAATGTGATGAATAAGGGGAGAAATAAGTTATTCAATGGGCAACTATTACCAAGTTAGACAATGATGAGATCATGATATTTAGATTGTTTTGATATCCTACATATGTTGTTGATTGTAAGGTTAATACTATACTATGTCACCAAGCAAAGAACCTAGTCGGTAAACCCTAAGGAACCTAGTCGGTAAACCCTAAGGTTATCGATATCGGTTAATGAAGGCGGAATGTCTACCGAGTGAAGTTTTGTATTTACCAAGTGGCAACCGAGTTATGACAGAATGCATTGGATGAATAAAAGTGTTATTTAATGAAAGAAGCTGATTAGCTGGAGTTGATTAAATGATTGTTATGTCATGCAAGAAGTTTGTTAAGGATCTACGGCTTTGAAAATTCAGGAGCTAGATCTACAGCACAGATTGAACCGCTTAACCTAGCACAAGTTCCAAGAATGGAATGCAAGTTCCTAGGCGAAGTAAAACATTTTTTCAGATCGAAGGATACATTGAACCTAGTCAAGATTGAAGATCTGATGGCTATGATTGATCATTGGAAATGTGATCAAGGAGATTTAGCAGTTAGCAAATTGTTTATAAATAAGAAATTATTGATGAACAATGCAAGCGGGAAAGTGTAAGCACAAGGATGCTACATAGTGATTACCGAGCACAGAAGCTTGAAGACCTATTTGAATAACAAAGTAGGGAGCCCAATAGAGGGAGAAGATAAGTCCTATAACTAGACAGTGTTGAGCAAATAAGAATCTACTTTAGCATTTTAGATGTGAAGTTGCAGATATATTTTTATTACTGTTATTTTGTCAAGTGACAGAAAATCTCTTAACCGAGTGGACCTAACAGTCTTATATGTAAATCCTCTAGCAAGGTAACATTTTAATTGAGTGTTTGAAATCCTTTGACAAGGTCACTTCTAACAAAGTGAAGATCCTAACAAATTTGAGGGAAATCCCTTAACCAGGTTACATCTAGCAATGTGTTTGTAATCTTTAACAGGATTTGCTTTTAAACGAGCATACTCTAGAAGAGTATATTTCTTAGTGGGTCTAAAATCCCACAGTAGTTTTTCCCTATTTGGGTTTCCACGTTAAATCTGGTGTTATATGTGTTATGATGATTATGTGTTTATGAGTTAACATGTTTAGCAGTTTTTGGTTATATTGTTGAAGTATAAGTTACCGAGGTTGAATCTGTTGATTTTATGGAAGATTAAGTTTGTATGATTCACCACCCCCCCCCCATCTTGTTAGCTATTGGCATCAGAACTTTACAACATGTCTACAGATTAAAGAAAGCTCTTTATGGACTGAAACAGGCCCCCAGAGCATGGTATGAAAGAATTGATCACTATCTCTTGGAATTAGGGTTTTTCAAGAATGAAGCAGATCCAAATCTCTACTACAAGGTAATCAATGGTGAATTATTAATTCTAATTCTTTATGTTGATGATCTACTAATCACAGGAGAGGATAATTGTATTTCTCGATGTAAGAAAGAATTAGCCTCTGAGTTTGATATGAAAGATTTAGGAATTCTTCACTACTTCCTTGGATTGGAAGTTTGGCAGCAGGCAGATGGTATAATCCTTAATCAAGGAAAATACACCATTGATATACTCAAGAGATTTAGAAAGTTGGATTGTAGATCCATGACCGCACCTATGGAGACAAATATGCACAAGCTAAAGGAAACAACTGCAGAATCTGAGTTTGCAGATCCTACACTCTCTAGACATATTATTGGATCTCTGATGTATTTGGTAAACACAAGACCTGATATATGTTATGTTGTAAATGCACTAAGTCAATTCATGTGTGAACCCAGGGAAATACATCTTGATGCTGCAAAGCATATTCTGAGATATCTTCGAGGAACTATTGGTTTTGGTTTGAAATATAAACATGTAGAACTTGACCTACATGGATTCACTGATTCTGATTGGGCTAAAAGCATAGTTGACAGGAAAAGCACATCAGGATGTTGCTTCAGTTTAGGATCAGGAATGATCTCATGGATATGTAGAAAACAGTCTTTAGTTGCTCAAAGTTCTACAAAAGCTAAACACATTGCAGCCTCCATGGGAGCAAGAGAAGTTGTATGGCTCCGAAAATTGCTTGTAGGACTGTTTGGTCAGCCCTTAAATCCTATTGTCATCTACTATGACAATCAGAGTTGCATCAAGCTTTCAATGAATCTAGTATTTCATGACAAGTCTAAACACATTGAGATTCCTTATCACTATGTTCGAGATATGGTGGAAAGGAATGTGATCCGACTGAATTATATTAGTATAGGTAATCAGATTGCAAACATTCTTACCAAGCCTCTCTCCAAGAACAAAGATTGAACACTTGAGAGATAAACTTGGTATGGTTGAAAATGTTATTTAATTTTGAGATAGAGTCTCATTTATTCTGATATACTAATATATTTAAAGATGTTTAGTGTGTAAACTCTTTTATTTGTCATGTGTGTGACTCCATGACTGCATGGGCCTTCTGTGAACATTATTGAAGGGTGACGACTTTTCAATAATGAAAACTTGTTTCAAATTGATATTGTAAGGTGACGATTTTACAATTATCAATTTAACTATTTTGATGGATATCATGTGACTTGATATCTGTGGACATGTCATGATAGTATATATATCTCTGAGACATTATGGTAGATATATGTTGGTTGATATCATTAAATAAACCATAATTATGATAGAGATCTTCATGGTGAATATTATGAACATAATATTCGTGGACATGCCATGAAATCATTATTAGTATGGTAGGCATCATGTGACTTGATGCCAGTGCACATACCTTACTTGATAACTATGAGTTATGGTGAGTATCATGAGACTTGATATTCATTGTTGAACCATATCTCTAAATGTCACTATGGTGTGATATCTCCTTTCTTCACAATCAATGGATGAATTGTGATGTTTTCTCTAACATGAAATGTGTCCTCCCTAGTTAAGAGGGAGTGTTAATTTTGTAACGTCGGTCATACTATTTCATGCTTCTGATATATATATATATATATATATATATATATATATATATATATATATATATATATATATATATATATATATATATATATATATATATATATATATATATATATTTGATTACATATACTAATATGTTAACGTTAACTAATGATAAATAAAATCAAAGTTAACTTATCGCGTTTGACCAATGGTTACACCGTTCATGGTATCGGGTGGTAAAGCAATTCTCAAACAAGTCGCACTCCTTCCGATCGGGTAAGTAAACGATGACTAGTTTATATACTATGGTGAGAGGTACGTAGGGAAGAGATGTGTCTTCCCACGTGGGAAGATATATCTCTTCACTACGTAACCCCTCATCCACTTATATAGCATGCTTACATTGAGGAGGATGCACACACTGAAATTGATAAGTGTGGTGCATCTTTAAAACACACTATAGCAGATAAAATACAACTTTCAGATCATATCTCCATCTCTTCTATTTTTATCACAGAATTTTGAAAGAACTTAACAAAAAGGAGTTTGTATGAGCCCAAACGGAGTCCTAGAAGTTGCAGAAAAGGGGATTGGACAGGTACTGTCACCAAAAACTGAATTTTCTGAAAACTTTGTCCACCCAAATCAGAAAATAACACCACCACGTGAAAGTACATGAAAAAATAGCCCATTTCAAAAAAGATGCACCCAAAAAGGAGCAAAAAAGAACAAGATGTGGCCTTCTAAAGTTGAACTACAAAATTGAAAGGCTCAATGAGAGGGGGTCTGAAACAAATTTGAAAAATGATGATATCAAAACATGAGGTTAAATTTGACGATTGATGCTCATCGCCAAACCATCGCTCCCTTTGTCTGATCATACAAAAGATTATGTCAACAGATGACGTGTCAGGCTAAAATGATAGCCTGTATTGTACGAATGAACACGTGGCAGAGACGGGGCGACAAGATGGTGTACGGTTGATGTCATGGCCTACTTACTAGATAGGCTTATTTGACGCTTACGTGGTAGCCACCTGGGCATGTATGGGCCAATTAAAAGTCACCACCTAAGCACTGCGTGTAGCCCGAGTGGACTGTTGACTGGACAGTGGCGATGACGTGTCATTTTCGTATGCTGAGAGGGCAACTGTGTGGGCTAAACAATGGAAGACACGTATCACTGGGTGGCAGAAGCTGGTGGAGAAGTGGCGCCCAAGAGGAGCACTTCGACGGTGGCCAATGGAGAATAAGCGACACCAGGAAGATAGAGAGCGACAATGGTAAGAGAGGAGAGTGTAGGACAAGTTGTTGATGATAGGAGACAAGTCAACGCAGCAGACAGTGTGGCAGGAGTAGGGGTTGTCGGGAGGGTACGCAAAACCCTACAAAAACCTACAAGCGATGTACAATATCATCGGGGGGTGAAACCCCCACGAATATATATATATATATATATATTGGAGTTGAGGAAAAATCAACTCTATAGCTCCCAAAGATCACCTGCATGCAAACCTGTCACAAAAGGAGAGAAGCAAAAAAACTATGGAGGCCAAAATTTAGAGATCCAGAAAAAAGGAGTCATATTGATTGTGCAACAAGAATGCAATTCAATAATTACAATTGTTATTAAAATACAAAGAGAGAATCCTTATAAAAGGATACTCGAAACCTTAAAGGTGAAAACCCTAAAGAATTATAAGATTTTTAAGTTTAGCTTAAGCATAGAGTATAATAGACTAATAATTAAATAAATAATTATTAGCTAATAAAACATTACTCTAACACCCCCCCTTAAGATGAACTAAGGGAGTAGCTAAAAAACAACTAAGGACTAAAAAAGCATGAAAAAAATGCAGGAAAGCAACAATGGGTCCTGGCAACTAGGCCTGATGATGTACCCAAGTACAATAAAATCTTTGTAAAGTGGAGAAAAAGGAGAAAACCCTGTGGGAACAAAACTCCTCTCCAAGAAGAGATGAAATCTCAAGTGAAGGACTAAGAAGCCTCCAAGCAAGAGTGTTCCAAAAGATAGGAACAAAAAGAAGAGAATGAAGAACACCAGTGAAGCATGAAATAGTTGCAAACACTGTAGAAGAGTAACTGCTAATCTGAAGAACCTCCACTGAAATAGAACATGACCAAGTAGAGAAGATTGTAATCTGCACGAGTGACCTCAAATGACACTACTCAAATCAGATGGCAAACAAGGCAAACAACTAAACTCGAAGATACAGATGGCATGAGATGCCATAGCTTGAAGAGTTGATCAATCGAACCAAGGAAGCATTAGAACCAATAGGACAAACCTCCCCATAATGCTGAAAAAGAAGAGGGACAGGTAAACTGAAAAGAACAACCAACAAGAAATGCATGATGAAGAACCAAAAACATCAAAGGTGCAGAGAAAGTACATAGTGTCGGGGAAGGAACACTCACTTGACACACATCATGAGGCTAATGTCATGGAAGGAACACTCACTTGACAAAGGTAGATGGCAAACAAAAGACAAACATCAACCCCCCCTGGCACTTTATAAGTAGTGCATGTACAATAAGACACAAGTGTTGGCATATGATGAAGCGATGACAATGTATGTTGTCATTGATGTCAATATATGCTCAGCAGGTGAATCGATATGCACCAGTATGAAGATTGGAAGTGGTTATGGTCAACCAGGGTGGAGTGGACCGGTGTCGGTTTTCACTAAGTGTGACTACCGGTTGGTAGTCTCTGTTTAGTTCTAGAGTTTCTGGTATGGCCTGCACGGTGCAACCGATGGTGTTTTGTGAACGATAAGGATAAGGATCGGGATGCCACGTCAGCTATGTGCATGTGAAGGATTTCCTTGAGGATCTTGCGCGTGAATATCGTATGCATTGAATGTCTACCTCGGGAATGCACGATTTCCAAAGCGGTGTGTGAAGAGCGCGTGATGGGTTACCGTTTTCCAAATGCGGTGAAGATGGACGATGCAGAGTGACTTGAGATCTGTTCAGATCATTTCATTCTATGTAATGTGTTTGGACGGTCAGGATTGGACCGCTTGTAATTGTAAACCTAAAATACTTAAGGTTTAGGGTTTATGCTACCGACCTAATTTTTGTCTATAAGGTCGATGAGTTTTGTTATTGTAAGTGTTGGCAAAAGTTGTGTTTGTGTCCGCATTTGATACTTGCCAAACCAGAGCGAGGAGCCTACAAAGTGTGATTGCAGAAGAGAGGAACTGAAAAGGATCTACCTTAGCAAGGAGTGTTGTTATCAGATGAGAGTTTTACCTGTTGTCTTCTAATCATTTCAACAGAAGGTAAATTCCTTAACCGGGTAGCTTTAATAGGCTTTGTTGTAAATCCTCTAACTAGGTGGCTCAAGTTCATTGAGTTATTTAAATCCTCTTGCGAGGTAACCTTTAACAGGGTTTCAACCTTTAACAGGGTTTCAACCTTTAACAGGGTATATAGCCATCCCTTAACCGGGTGATCCCTAACAGGATCGGTTCCTAACAGAACCTTATTGTAAAGTCTTTAATTGGACTAGGCTCCTAATAGAGCGGACTTCAAAAGAGTTCAAAACAAGCTTGTGCGTATTCATCCCCATCGTGGTTTTTCCCATTTGGGTTTCCACGTGAAAAATATCTATGTTATGGGTTGTGAGTTTTTCATGTGATGATTGTGTGTTTCTGATTAAGTTAGATATGCATGTAGTGTTAAATGGTTGTGGTATTGCTGATACAACTCATGCATGATTGTATCGGTGAAGTAGTCATCAAGACTTGTGATCTGGTGAATGCGATCTTAAGTTATTTTGTTTAACCGATTTAGCTATCCAAAGTATTGTGCTTAACCGATATAGCTATGGTTAAGTTCAATGGTGAAAACAACCGGTCAGCTGGGTTTTAATAAGTTAAAGTGTTGAGAAGTTTTTGTGTGTACACCATAAAAGATGGAAATTCTCCTACATACACACTCCCAATGTATGCACATCTCCCTAAGTGTCTCATATGCAAACTACAATGTGGTGCATGTACCTAAGTAAACTTCAGTGTAATTATATCCAACATGAATAAATAATTACACAATAGACTCCAATGATATGTATTATTATTTTTATTGATCTAACGAGATGAGCGTGCAAGCCTAGGTCGCATCCTTTGTAAAAATTTATTTATTTTATTATATATTCTTGACTTGACACTTCATCTTGCGAATATGTATCATGTACTCATATACTAATGATATTGAATGTAATATATTTTTGACTTGACACTTCATCTTGTTCATTTAGATTTGAGTTATTTCTTGAATTGTGTAATATAGTTTTGTGTTACATCCCTCACAGCATGCTCGTAAGGAATCCTTAAAGTTCCAAAATTCACAAAACCTACAGAGCTTAAAGATGATAACCCATACAACTACATAAGAAATTTTAGATTTTCATAGACATCAAAACACAAAGAGCATGTATTTGAAAAAAAAATAGCAGAGGAAGAACTCACTCATATTTTCTCAAATCAATTATCAAAGGTGAGTCGACACAAAGCCAACAAGTCATAAGAGCAAATTGAGGCAAACATACAAAAGAAAGTTGAGGACACATGGTTGGGTTTCAACATCCTTACAATTCGAAGGACACAAACTATATATGAAAATAAGGTCATATGAAGTGGGACACCCCTTTCTAAATGATATAATAAATAAATGCATTAACTAAATAAATGAATATTAGGATTGCAAGGTGTATGGCCCCTATCTAAACTAGTAGACAATCTTAGTACCCTATGTCAAAATCTCAAGCTAGTGTTTGATAAACTCTAGCCCACTCAAAATGATGGAGTCCTCTTTCCTGAAAGATTTTTGTTGGTTTAAATTTCAAAATGGGAGGAGGTGATGCATAGCATCTTGCTTATTGCATTGCCTAATTGTGGTGACAAGAAGATGGTGGTGGCCAAGTCAATGATTGTTGTACCTTGACTCCATAGTTTTCAAACTTGCATGGCCAAGAACTATTTTGAATTAACAAAAACATTTCTTTTTGTTTGACATTATTTTTCAAAGCCTAGTACATTTATAAATACACCATCATGATAGTAAAGGTTAAATACACCATCATGATAGTAAAGGTTTCAATAGGCAATGCAGATGAAATAGGTACACATCAAGTGGGACACCCCTTTCTACAAAGGTATAATAAATAAATAAATACATTAACTAAATGAATTAATATTAAGATTGAAAGGTGTGTGACCCCTATCTAAACAAGTAGATAATCTTAGTACCCTATGTCAAAATCGCAAGCTAGTGTTTGAGAAACTCTTGCCCACTCGGAATGATGAGTCTTAGAAGTTATTATTAGTCATACACTCTTTCTTGAAATATTTTTGGTGGTTTAACGATGAAAAATGGGAGGAGGTGACTCATAGTATTTTGTTTATTGCATTGGCTAATTGTGGTGACAAGAAGGTGGTGGCTTCCAAATCAACGATTGTTATACCTTAACTCCATAGTTTTCAAACTTGAACGACCAAGAACTGTTTTGAATTAACAAAAATGATTATTTGTGTATGTCATTATTTTTCAGAGTATAGTATAATTATAACTACATCATCATGGTATTAAAGGTTTCAATAGGCAATGCGAATGAAATCGAAATAATTGAGAAAAGAGTTAGACACTATTGACAACAACCTAACTTGTGCCTTACCACATGTTGAAAAACTTGACCCACTTCAACAAGAGCAAAGAGAATGATTGGGATTCCTCCAAACATTATATCCAAAAATAAAGAGTTTCAATTGACTACGAAACCAAAGGAGGGCAATTTGAGACCAAATATAGATTATTAGAACATAAATAATTGCACTCCCACAATAGGTTAAAGCCTAATTCCATTTAATCTTAATTTTATATATGTTTGGATGTTTGACCTATATCTTAAATTATCTTAAGATAATTTTGATGAATAATCATCATACTGAAGAAATTTTCATATATTTTGGTGATAATCATAAGGCATGAAGACACTTAGGACATTTTGCTCATAAGGATATGAAAGTTGAAAGCAATCCACCTTTAAACATTTGCTCATAAGGATATGAAAGTTGAAAGCAATCCACCACTCTAATATTTTCATCCTCTTGTATTTCTTCATATATTTTGGTGATAATCATGAGGCGTGAAGACACTTAGAACACTTCACATTCAAACATTTACTCATAAGGATATGAAAGTTGAAAGCAATCCACCACTCTCATATTTTCATCCTCTTATTTCCCCTAGGGACAAATTTTATGAACTTTTTCATCTTTATTTTGCATTGCTGGTTAGTATTCCATATTTTTAGCTAGCATTTTGATTTTCCAATAAATAAATGAGTCATCACATTAGATTAAAGCCTAATTTCATTTAATCTTAATTTCAAAAATAAATGAGTCATCACATTAGATTAAAAGCCTAATTTCATTTAATCTTAATTTCAAAAATAAATGAGTCATCACATTAGATTAAAAGCCTAATTTCATTTAATCTTAATTTCAAATATTTTTGGATGTTTGACCTATATATATAACTTTATCTTAAAGACAATTTTGACAAATAATCATTATACTTGCAGAAATTTTCTTCATATATTTTGATAATAATTACAAGACATGGAGACACTTGGAACACTTCCACCTTCAAATATTTGCTCACAAGGATATGAAAGTTGAATGCCATCCACCATTATGATATTTTCACCCTCTTCTTTCCCCTAGTGACAAATTTTATGAATCTTTTTCAACTTAATTTTGGATTGCTTGTTAGATTTCCATATTTTTAGTTAGCATTTTAATTTTCCAATAAATCAATGAGTCGTCACATTAAATTTAAATTATTTAACTCTTAAATCATTCTTAAGATTCATTTAGCTAGCTCTCTTCGACAATGAGCTTAAGCCCTACAATGTATCTCCAACAATGAGCTTGAGTTCTCCATTGATCTCCACCAAATGAGCTTGAGCTCTCCATTGTATCTCCACCAATGAAATGAATTACAAAGTAAACCTTATATCAACATCACTTCAAATCGATCCAGTGTTTCTTCTCTAAAGTAAGAATTTGTTTTAAAAATGGTAATATAAAAAGAAATCTATCGTTATAATCTCCTTTTTTTTATCATTTTAATGGAATATTCATGATCAAAACTCAATAACAAATAAGAGATAAATAGTGACAATCGAGGACAATTTCAAGGATGTCCCTTTATTAAATATCCATAGCAAGGGACGGCTGACGCAAATGATAGACATCAATAAAAACTTGATTGCATACCAATAGACAAAATAGTCGGTGTATATTTCAAGAGGCATTTAAAAAGACATGCAACCCCTATTTTAGTCAAATGAATGAAGTCAGCGTGACTCATTATTTCATTGTTTATTATGGTCACTGCTACCACTCTTTGCAATTCCTTATCTTCAGTTTTTAACCTTTTCTGCCTAATCACTAATAATCGTCAGCATCTTCATTAACATCCAAAGAAAACTTCACATTTTAGTATCAACAGTGTTCAAAAATATATCCAGATGGACACCTGCTCAACACCAGACTCATATTCATTCAAGAGACCTTGACAATTTAATCATCATTGCTCACGTACACCTTATTAAGAAAACCTCCAAACAACATACACTTGTCTGGGTTTCTTTGATATTAATTATGTTTTTGCATTTTATCTGTTATCCACTAACTTCCAATTTCACCATATATTGCCCATGTTTTTGCATTTTATCTTTTATCCAAAAGCTTCCAATTTCACCCATACTGTGAAAGGACTAAAAAATTTCCAAACCCAGTCAGTTTTGGCAACTTTCACCTTAACATCAGGAAATAATTACAGCATACTGGCTGAATGCATTCATGAAGACAACAACGAAAATCAGGTAGTTCATTCTAGCCCCAAGAACAAGAATTGCCACTATCCAGCTGTACGGGTAAGATACCCACAATGAACAAAAAATGGCAAGAACTATTGCTTAGAGTATAAAGCTTTAACTATACTAATATCGTAGCAATCTCAGTCAAATGATACACTACAGCAGTTCAACATGAAGATTATTTTGTAATATTTTTGGCAAGTGTGTTAGTACATTGTCAACCCTGACATATCAATACGCTGACCTTTACCTGTTCAATCTTTAGCGCTTCAATTACATATTATTCTCAGGCATGCAAATTTATTCGGCAAAATTTGTACAAACCTGAAATAGAAGATCTATATGGTCCTCCATCAGTATAAGCTTTTTGAACCAAGAGCCATAAGAAATCATGAAACGCACAAGTCTGAAAAGCCAAAAACTATAGAATACCAATTGTTAATAATTGGGGCTGGCTCATAAAAGTAAATTCACATTTGTTGTGCCGAAAGGGACTCTTATGCAATCCCCATAAGAAGCGAGCCGAATTTCTGTTCATGCAGAGCTCACATTCTAATGTGGTCTCTGATGATGTAGAAAAGCACAACAGAGCATAGCTGAGAATGTTAACAAGGAAAAACAGTCCAGGTATAATATCAAACAAGAATGCAGTCTGATTTTGTTTTAAAAAAATTATAAAACACCTCCATATATACCTGGAGCTCATAACAGCATTGCCTTAAATAGTTACTCCTAATATCAAAGAATCTACCATGGACCATTAGCCAAATAAAATGTCGATGAAGAAGATGCATCTTTGCAAGAGAAATTAGTTACATTGATCATCGCCACATAAGAGTACAGAAAAGTAAGCTCAACAAACTATGAATAAACCTCTAAAATGCATCAAATGGCTTAACATGCGAATCAGCACGTGTTAGGCATCTATTATGAAAATTGCTAAATGGAAACCTTCTTCCAAGACACTGTGAATGATGATCCATCAAAAAAAGATCAGAAAACCTAAAGGGAACTCCCATTACTCTTCCGTTGATAAATGCTGCTGTCATACATGCAGATAAATGTTGGTCAGACCTTATTTGTCACTACATTATCACTGCAATCTTTCTTGAACCCCGTCCTCTATTATAAAATGTACACATGTGTGGTATTCTTGCAATTCAAAGGGTTTAAGGACATTCTACTTTTAAAACATGCAAGCAAAATGTTGCCAGGAATTCTTCATGATACATCGTACTACCATCTCAGCCAAGGTAAGGGCCAATGTAGAGATAAAGGTAATTTGCAGAATACAAACAAGAAAAAGTGGACTTGTTATCATTTAGACCATTGCTTGGGCAAATGATAACTCACTAAATGTCCCAATCAATACCATATTGGCACATATTATGTTTTGCTAGGGCAAAGAAAATGTATACTCTGCCAACATACTTATGCTAGCGTCGAGGCCTGTGCTTGCATCGGAATTCTGCCAAAAGTGCAATGTGATCAGATGACCATTCAGGAGAAGGAAGACCTGTATCTTTACGTAAGCTGTCCTCATCCAAAAGCTCTAGCAGAGACTCCACTGTGAGTGAGTCCGCTGCAATCAAAGCATTTTCATTTTTATTAACATGACTGATCCCTAATGAAAGGGAAATATGTTATACACGTTACTACCAAACACGTACAATAAATGTTTTGGTGGCTACCATTTATACAGCACCAACTTGCAAATAGTTGAAAGTTATTGACTAACAAAAAAATAACAGATCTAATTTCATATCAACAATTTTGAGAATCCCCATATCCAAGACTTTTAGAAACAATGCCTAGTACATTCAACTTTCTACATTGACGAGGGAATTGACTTACCATTCAAAGATATCCCTAAAAAATATATATGATTAACTGAGATTACCTGTATAAAAATATGAACAAGAATTCCCAGGAACTATCTCTGAAAACCAACTAAAAATAACAGGTCTATTTTAAGTTCAACAATTTTAATTCCCCAGGCTTTTAGAAACCATGCCAAGCAGATTCAACTGTCTACATGAACGAAGAATCTAAATTGTCATTCAAAAACATCTCTAAAATAATAATGTTTCAATGAAAACCATTGAAATTACCTGTATAGAAAATATAATCCAGAGTTCCCAGGAAATCTCTAGTACAATTTGTAAACAAAGGTTCGTTTGTTAAAGGATCCACTCGTCGCCGTTGATGCTCTTGGCCTACTGCCACCATCCTTACAAATGATGAATAAGCACTTACCTGTAATGGAGAGCATTGGAAATATGGAGTTACAATAATAAAATCATAGTATTACAAACTTTGATATGCTTCATTAGCATATTTGAAATAAAGGGAGGATACCACCAGCTTGGATGCTATTCAGTAATGAGAGATCTTACCAAAGGAAGCTGATGGCAAAGCTTGCTTGCAGGACGTAAGATACCAAGAGGATCTGTTGCTAGCTCTGGATGTGTACTGTCAACCCTTCCCGTGGCAAGAAGAGAGTGAGGAGCACTGGAATACAACCCAAATTCAATTTTAATAAATAAAAAGCAACTCTGATATTATAATAACATACACAATACAATCAGCATATGCTAATTGACCTGATCCTCTTCTCCTTATTGACTGAAAGAAAATACTCTAAAAAATGCTTTAGGTAATACAGACCTTCCAGGAACTGAGTTGAAATCACCACAAACCAACATAGGTATGTCTGCACTGGCAGCTATTTTTTCCAAACCTTTCAGAAGTGTATGCACCTAGTAAAATAAATATAACTGTTAATTAATTGAAAGTTGACTATGGCTATTCATCATCTCCTCAATTTTCTTAAATTTATAGGGCAAACTGGCAGAGAAACACACCTGCCACAGTTTGACATCTTTGAGCTCTGGATTTGCATTTATATGTGTGTTTGCCTAAATAACATAGGCCACATATGAAACTAAATTAGTAAAAGAGAAAAATATAGTAACTACTTGTATTTCCAGACTTTTGTTTGATCAAGTTACTGGATTACAGAACAATACATTCAAGAATTTTGCCAGATGGGAAGATCTCCCACACCTCCAAGCAGACCAAATAATGTTCAACTGTAAACTAGATTTGGCCAAAATATTCGAACACTCCTGATCTATGAAAACTCTCAAAACAATCCTAAACATAAAAAAATGAAGCCTGTATCAAGCATGTACTATGTTGTACCCTGAAATGCCTCTAGCATCAAATAGCAGTAAAAGTCAACAAACATACCACACAAAGAAGTTGCCGTTTGCCTGGTGAAGGTGCATCAACTCCATGATTCGCATCCTTTGCTTCCAGAACAACAATAAGTGCAACATTGTCCTAGATATTAAGAAGATACCATTCTGGGAGATAAGAATCTTAACTTTTAATAGATAGATCATATCAATCCAAAAAAAGGCAAAGAAAATTTAGTCTACAACATATAAGGAACCTGAGCTACCTTAAGCAAGCGACTAAGGGCAGCCTTTTTCTGAGCTGGTGGCACTACTGCTTCTGTCAAAGACTGTGCAGCCTTATTGAATTCAACCTACAGAAAAAAGAATACATCAAATTAGCAAACTCATTACCACTCAGGTACAGATACATCAACAATAGGATGAAATACCTTAATACCTCATATTTCTTAACAAGTGAAAAGCGATCACGACGGAAAAATGTTGCACAACCATCAATTGCATATACTGTGCCAGTATAAACCTGCAAACCACGTGTTTTATGATCTAGTAAACCACATGTTTTTATGATCTAGTCCACATCTCCAGACACAAATTTACACTGAAATAAGCAATGAAACAGTTAAATTGAGCTCAAACCTCTGTTGTTTTTTTCTTATAAACAGCAGTGTAGCCATGCTTCTCTAACTCGGGTGCAAAGAACTCTTCGAAGTGATCACTCTGAACCTGATTTTTCCACAGACCAGACGTTAACTTATAATCAATAATTGTTGTGATGAAAAAATAAAAGAATGCAAAAAATTTTGGATCACCCGATTTTGCAATAAATGTTAAAACAGGTTTTTACATATTTCATGCATAATGCGGGTGACAAAATTAAAACATTTGTAGTCTAGACAATCATTTCAGCATTCTCTTGCAACAATGTGCCAAGATAACAGACATACCTCTTGAAGACAAAGAATATCCGGACGATAGCCAACAATTTCACGCAACAAATTCTGACGACGATATGGCCACGAAAGAGCCCAGGGAGGGCAATAGCTATACATGTCATTAGTTGCATATAAATCTGACAGTACATTATATGACAGAACCGTAAAAGTTCCAGAAGCTGCAGTGCGTCCTTCAAGTTCCTGATTTAAAACTCCATCAACTTGAGTTACTGGGACCATGCGTCGTGGAGTAGGTGAAGGAGCTGGAATGACCCTTGAAGTAAGGAGAGTATTGTTAGGACCTACTGGTGTTCCTGTGCTTGCTTCAACCACCACACATTCCAGTTTCAAAACATGGCCCACATCATCAGCTGTAGGTGTATATGTCTTTGAACGCCCCACTTCATACCATGTCTCACCCTTTTCTGAAACAGTAGCAGGGTTTAACAGTGCATTACCATTGCTTAGACTTGCATTTTGAACTCCTGCGTTTGAGGTTGACCCAACTAACCCCCCTGTACCAAGAATGGCAGAACCAGTACTGCCAAAACGCCCAAATAGTTCATCATCCTCCGCTCCATTTTCATGCACTGCACTGGCTGCACGTGCATGTAATTGACGATGGTGACGCCATGAGTCTGAGAAGCACTTTGGTGAGCAGTGATAACTCTTTGTAGCAGGTATCTTGGCCTTTACACAACCCAAACACTGTAGAGTAGCAAGTTCAGATGGATGGACACTGCAAACTGCAACCTTTCTGTCACTTTGGATACGGTACCTGCAATAGTACATACTTTTTGTTAGAAGCTGCTTCCTGAAAAATATATCAGTTATGCATATAGAATAGCCATACTTTAAAAAGAAACAATTATTATTACTTTTGTTAAAGAAAAGAAAAGAAATCAAGGATACAAAAGCATGTTTTTGTATCATTAAAAAGAAATATATCAATCAACATTAATACACATTATCATAAGACTAACGGAAGTCTACGCATTGTTTGTTGTTGCTTGTAATTGAGAATCAGCTCCCATTCTCAAATTTTGATTTAGTGCAGCCAAATATTACACCACATTTGTACTTTTTTAGTAATAAAGACAAAAGTATCGCTAAGGCAAGTAAAGTGCATCTGTTTCCTCATTCAGAAAGAATTTCAACCAAATACAAGAATTGATGTTGATACTGTGATAAAGCTAAAAATTGAGGCAGCAAACTAGTCATAACATTCATAAAAAAAATTATGTTGCTGAAATAGGAAACCTCATTCAGACATCAAGAGTGGGAATGAATTAATTCAATACCCTCAGTCACACAAAATCTAATTGAACGTGAATTGCAGAGTGTAAATCACAACCCTAGAGTTCTACTGCATAATAGAGAGCTTGGACCTTTGAAGCGTAGATAGTTAATTTACTGAAGTTAACCGTATTGCATCCCCTATTAAAGGATCATCAAGTTCTAGGCATGGAGAATATTGCACTGTGATTCTAGGGATTTTTTTTTTTTTAAGGATAACTGCAAAATAACCTGATGTACAGACAATATTGATTATTGAAAATACTGAGAATTTAAGTATATTTTCAATGTAATTCTCAATACATATCTTGGTTCAATCAATCCTCTTTACATGTTGAAAACTTGATATACACCAAGTTTTATGACATATAGTTTAATGTGACAAAGGGATGCAGTGAGCAAAATTATTTATATCCTTAATAATGGAATCACACTTACAGAGTCAAACAAATGAGCCTCATCAAAACGAAACATAAAAAGGCATGATTGCCAACCAGCCAGTGTAGCATGCATTAGGCAAACGGAAACAATGTAACTGCATGTTCTAGAATAAAATGAAATCCATGCTTCCATATTCCAAATGAGAAGAAAATATTAGATTAAGTATACAGAAGGCAGAGAGAAACAGCTGTAAACACATGTACAGTATCATATATAACACCTATTACTAACAAAAATGTATAACAAATCCACCAAATGAATACAGCCAACACATGCAACATATGGACTCACAACAGCTATTTTAATACGCAGAAACAAGGATCATGCTAAGAATGAGAAAAAAAATTGAAAACAGCAATCAGCAAAACTAGTCTGCACCCCTGTTTAATGGAAAATACTGTCATAATCAATTAAAAAAAGAAAAAAAAATAAGCTGTTTCTACATGCACATTTCCTCCAACGGTTGCATCCAAAAATACAGGTACATCTGACCCCACCCATTAAAGCATCATGTAGGTGAATGATGCAATAAACTCAATAGCCAC